>NC_034184.2:65948659-66259099 GCF_002021735.2 Oncorhynchus kisutch | reverse complement strand
CATGGTTGCTGTTGCTCCATCTCCTTTCCTGATGCTTGTGATATCCCTTGGTGTATTTGTTTTGTTACTTATGAATACATTGCAAATGCTTATTCCAGCAGCGGTAGAATTCTTTGAATATTACTAAGCTGAGTAAAAGCTGTCTGACTTGATCAAATATACTGCCTACAGTCTTTTGTTTTCTCCTCCTCTCTGGGCTTCTCATGAAAGTGAGGTAGAGTAGGGCGACTGAGAAACCAACACAAAACAGGGTTTATCTTTCATCGGGCGCCTACATATTTTATATACAATGTATGTACATATGTAATGTATGTTTATTGTCACTATTATTTCACATTCTGTAGGCTAATGCTGAGGAAATTACTTGAAATTACCATTCACCATTTTTTTATTGATTGGATTTTCTCAAATTGTTTTGTTGATGTCTTCACAGAGCATTTCATAAGCTGGGTGATTCTCACGAACATGGTATTACTCTTGGCAAATGGTCAAATTTAGAAAATATATATATCTTTTTTTGTCATGTATAATATACCATCTCAAATCGTTGTCTATGTTAAATTAAACATCTCAAATATTTATATTTAATGATTTAAAAAACAAACATTTTCCAAGATCATGTACAAAAAAATTCTCATTACTATAACACTTGTAAAGTTAGAAAAAACATTGGTTAAAATGTGGCTAAATTGTTTAATTGCCTAAAATACACGACTTATTACAAGATATTTCATAAAAAATAACATTTATTAGAATTAGTATATTTTAATTTGAATCAGTTCTCATTATTATAGTATTACACAGTTAAGGTAATTATAATCTAAAATGGTTAAATGGGGTGTACGAGGACAATTATCAAATTTAATATGTACCATTTTAAACATTTCATTGGTTTCAATTAAGTACAGCATGTTAGTTATTTATATAACTTAAATGCATGTAAAGTCCTATAAACTTGACCACGACGCATTACGGTAATGAGATTTTGAGAAAACATTTTAAAGAAAAAACACAAAAATAAGATTCAAGCCCAAAACAAGTTAAAGAAGCAGAAGCCAAGCACAGTGAGTTTGGATTTCACATGTGATCACGTGATTTTATGTGAAGTTAATGTGAAAACATAATCTCATGCCAAATAAATGCAACATTTTAACCGGGCCCAGCTCCATGAGGGAGCAAAGGGGGCTTAGCCACCTCAGTTGAAACTTCTGCTTCCTCAGTTTTAGGGTGTGGTCAAGTTTACCATTGAAGATGCTTCACTCAACTCTGCCTCACGCCCCAACATTACAGAGTTTAGTTAGCTTCGTAGCTAGCTGTAAAAAGTGTTAGTGTTATTAGCTTTGGCCTATTTAGCTAGCTCAACCCAAATAATCTGCCACTGCCATGGTCAATATCAGAAATTGGCTTTGCCAAAGTACCCAAACAAATCCAAAAGGAGAAGGAGAGTGATGAGCAGCAGCAGCAGTATCAAACCAACGAGGCCGCCACCAAGCCCACCGATGAGGATGCTGCCGAGCTCTAGCTAGCTCTGCATGCAGAGCCTACCAACCCTACCTTCCACAAGTGCCGACAGGATAATGGCTCCACAGCCCCCTCCACTTCCGGCTGTTCCAGCCAAAGTTATCCTAATATCCTACCCTAGCTGCAGGTTTTCTGTCCAAAATCGTTAATTTAATAGCAACTGGTTCATCTGAAGAGAGTGGCTGGAATACTCGGTTACTGCAGGATGCGGCAATTTGTCCAGTGCTAACGCAGACAAGGCCTTCGCCCCACCTGCGTATTCAAACTGGAAGTATGCTATTGATAGTACCGAAGGATACGCTAGGTCAAAACGAAGAGCATTTGAAATGCATTGCACTGTGGAAAGAAGAACAAGTTTGAAGTGCTATGGGAACATCAGTGTCAACACTTGATGATGGGCAGTTGGCAAGAAACCACATGTATTTGTCGGCGATTGTGGACATCATTGAGTTCCTTGTTTCAAACCGGTAACCACTCTGGGGGACATTGGACATGAAATAGTCAAGAGGGGAGGGGGTCAGTAGACTTTTTCTGTCTATGATGGAATATACTCTCCGAAGAGATAAGAGTGGGGCATCCACAGCTACAAGTTACAACTCATTTTACACTTTGACAAACGATTTCAGTCACCACAGAAGAAGCATGCTACACCTGAGGAAAGCTCGACGAATCGCAGTTAAGGGGGACCTTACAAGAAGAATCTTACAAGAAGAATGGAATGATCAATTCCTCAGGAAGACCCACAGGCCATCAAGGAAGAAGTTCCACAGAGCATCTGAGGAGGTAAGTATCAATCTAGCAGGTTGGTATTCATCAAAATCTTGTGACATAAAAATCAAGGGTATGGAATGGAATCCAGCATACAGTGGATTCCGAAAGTATTCAGACCCCTTGATTTTTTCCCACATTTTGTTATGTTATAGCCTTATTCTAAAATGGATTAAATCGTTTTTTTCCTTTCATCAATCTACACAAAATACCCTGTGAAAATTCACCCCAGTCTGATATCCTGAGTGCTCTGGAGCATGTTTTCATCAAGGATCTCTCTGTACTTTGCTCCGTTCACCTTTGGAAGGAATCAGTGGCTAACTGCAAGCATTGCAAAAAAGTCACTAGCCTACTATTCAGTGGAGTGGGTGTATGGTCCCAAATCTGGGTTTAAGGGTCTCTTTTCCAAGCTTAAAATGATAAACATTCAACATTGGCCATGTTGTCAATCTATTATGATTTCTGCCGCGCTCAAACTGGAACTGGGAAATCTAACGTCAATGAGTTCAAGACCACTGGGAACTCAGAAAAAAAGAGCCCCCGACTGGGATAATACATTTGAACGGTCAACCAACTCGGAATTGTAAGTCGGAAACGCTGGCCTCTTTCTAGAGCTATGACCAGAAGATTTTCGTTATCATGAATTGACCTTGTTTTTTTCCGCGTTCCCCATTGTCTTGAAAGCATCATAAAGAGAATGCCAGACTTTGATGACAAAGTTTGATGACAAAATTTGCCCATGAAGGACTGCCACGCCAAAAGCTCTCAATCATTGAAGCGCAGCTCAGAGTAAATATTTATTGCATTTTCCTTTTCCAAATGGGCGGTAATTTAGGATGCATAAGATACTGTATTTACAATAGCACAGCTTCTTTCTTTGTTACTCAGTCTTCCCGCTCTTTCACTCAAACCCAGCCCCTTTTCTTTTGTGCTACAAGCTGTCATATCTGTTCCGCCCGCTAGGGACGTTTTCCTTTATGACGTAATTTGTAATCAAGTTATGATTTATTATGTGTATGTGTAATTCTGTGTGATTAGTTAGGTATTTCGTAAATAAATAATTAAACCCAATTGTGTATTGCTGATTCAACTTGTTAGCCAGGGTTCGTGAAGATAACCAAGAATTTACGACTTTCAGATGAGACTGAATTAAGGTGACGATTAATATTGCCTGCTATTGGTGTAAAATATGAATAGGTCGTTAAGAGTTTATTAGGGAGATAACAGCTTAATTACATTTACATGATTAGCTCAATCAGGTAATATTAATTACGGAGAAATTATTTTATAGAATAGCATGTCATATCACTTAATCCGGCATAGCCAAAGACACGACACCTCTTATCCGCTTGTTGTCCTCTTATGCCATAGTTTGTACATCTCAATTGTCATTAGAAACTACATTTGTTGAAGCAAGTCAGCCATATCAGCTATGTTTTTTTTATGCAGTAAATGTGGCTGAATGAACTGTTTTGCTGCCAGACAAGGCTCCGCTGATAGCCAGGTGTAGCAGTGGTAAGGTGTTGGGACTGCAGTTGGGACTCTGCTGTTGGGACAGCTTTATGTCGGGCCTAAATGTTTGTGAGCACCATTTGTCACCGTTATAGTGCAATGAATGTATTGTTCAGTGTTGTGTTGTATTGTGTTGCATAGAGCTTTGCTGGCATGCATCCCCAACATTGTTTTGTTGTTTGCACCCACAAAATGTATATGCTAAAATCGCCACTTTTGTCAAGACATCTGTGCATGGCTGCATCTCACTGTAGCAGGCTGTATGTTTTGGTTATTTGCAACACCATTCACCTTTGGTTTACTGTGTTTGTTTTCTGTTAATGTAACTAGCGTAAATATAGATTGAGTCATGCCTTTATTGATTTCATATTTAGTTTACTAGGCCTACTTGGTAGTGCTGTTTTGTTGTTCGCATTCATTAATTCGCATTCATAGTTGTGTTGGTATTCTAAGCCAAACTGATATAAAGTATTTTTGTGTGCATGCAGGCTACTAATTTTAGCATTTTGTTTGCATTATTTTGGTAAGACAGCTGTGTGTCTGGTTGCATTCACATAGGCTGTTTGAAATAGGTGAATTACCCTATCTATCTTGTCTATATTCATTACGAAAACGGCCTTGCTTTAGTGTGCAGGGCGATGTCCATTGTGCTGATACAATGCAGCCAAGACAGAGACAGGCTACAGATTTCGGCCAACCTGTCACTTCAAAAGCTCTCAATCATTGGTCTCTGAGTCTCAGCATTTGAACGTAATGTTTATTGTAATATAGCGTGATACACTTACATGCTGACCACACCTCCCGCGTCACATGCGCGAGCAAAGTAAATTTACACATACATGTTATTCAATTATTGCACTCACACTGCTCGCGCACGTCAACGAGCGTCTGCGTAGCCAGGCGCTAAAATAGATCTCGGTACTATTTGTGATGCTTAACGCACTGCAAGTCCCGTCTCTCCCATCTCCTCATTGGTTTTTAAGAGCATATACCCACATGGCTGATTGAAAGATGAACTGAGGTCCACACTGCAGTCCAGTTTGTGGTGGTAATGCACCTGTAACACGCTGACCACACCACTTGCGTTACGTGTGCGAGCGTTGCAAAATAAATGTACACGTTATTCAATCATTGTCTCCACACTGCTCATGCACGGAGGGGATGGCTGCCGTTTTACGGGCTCTCAACCAACTGTGCTATTTTGTTTGTTTTTCGCATTGTTCTTAACTCGTTTTTAACATAATGTTGCTGAACAGCTATTACTCACCTCGAACTGGATGAAGATTTTTTTCTTTATAGAGTTAGACGCGAAGGATATACTGCTTTTTCAAGACAAGGCCAGAATCCCTGTCATCAGCGTGAAGAAAAGATATTGGAAAATGGGGAGAGCAGGGTGCCTTGTAAGCATTCGCAGATGAGTAGGTAAACCACCACTTCCCTCCGTATTATTGGCCAACGTGCAATCCTTGGAAAACAAACTGGACGATCTACGATTAAGACTATCCTACCAACAGAACATTAAAAAATTTAACATCTTGTTTCACCGAGATGTGACTGAATGACAACACGGATAATATAGAGCAGGCTGGCTTCTCCGTGCATTGGCAGGACAGAGCAGCTACTTCTGGTAAGACCAGGGGCGTGTGACTTTTTGTCAATAATTGCTGGTGTGCGATGTCTAACATTAAAAGGTCTTGAGGTATTGCTCGCCTGATGATAAGCTGTAGACCACACTATCTACCAGAGAGTTCTAATCTATATTATTCGTAGCCATCTATTTACCACCACAAAGACTGCACTCAATGAGCTGTATAAGGCCATAAGCAAACAAGAAAATGCTCATCCAGAAGCGTTGCTCCTAGTGTCCGGGGACTTTAATGTAGGCAAGCTTAATCTTGACCCTACCTGTCCCGTTAGCGGGATAATTGTCATCAACAACCACTGAATGATAGAGCGCCACATTCAAATAATATTAATAAAAATACTTATATTCATGAAATTACAAGTGCAATATAGCAAAACACAGCTTAGCATTTTGTTAATCCACCTGTCGCGTCAGATTTTGAAAATCCAAGCGTTTGTGTAAGTTTAGCGATCGCTCGACAAAACATTATGAACACCTAGCATCAAAGTAGCTTGGTCATGAAAATCAGAAAAGCAATCAAATTAATCATTTAACTTTGATGATCTTCGGATGTTTTCACTCACGAGACTCCCAGTTACACAATAAATGTTCCTTTTGTTCCATAAAGATTATTTTTATATCCAAAATACCTCAGTTTGTTTGGCGCATTATGTTCAGAAATCCACAGGAAAGAGCAGTCACGACAACGCAGACGAAAATTCCAAATAGTATCCGTAATGTCCACAGAAACATGTCAAACGTTTTTTATAATCAATCCTCAGGTTGTTTTTAAATATATAATCGATAATATAGCAACCGCAACTGTCTTTTTCAGTAGGAGAGGGAAAGGCAATGCCTGCCCAAGCTCTGTTGTGCATACAAAATGCTGCTGGCACCCAGCCATACAATGACGCGACTATGTCTAAAGACTGTTGACACCGTGAGGAAGCGATAGGAAAAGGAATCTGGTTGATATCCCTATAAATGGAGCAAAGGCAGGCTAAGGAACATGGAGTTTTAAAAATAGAAGCCACTTCCTGGTTTGCTCAAGGTTTCGCCTGCAATATCAGTTCTGTTATACTCACAGAGAATATTTTGACAGTTTCGGAAACTTTAGAGTGTTTTCTATCCTAATCTGTCAATTATATGTATATTCTAGCATATGGGCCTGAGAAATAGGCCGTTTACAATGGGAACGTTATTTTTCCAAACACAAAAATAGTGCCCACTAGTTGAAAGAGGTTAAATCTGTTTTACCTAATTTCTACCAGCATGTCACATGTGCAACCAGAGGAAAATAACTCTACACCACCTTTACTCCACACACAGAGACACATAAAAAGCTCTCCCTCGCCCTCCATTTGGCAAATCTGACCATAATTCTATCCTCCTGATTCCTGCTTACAAGCAAAAACAAAATCAGGAAGTACCAGTGATTCGCTCAATATGGAAGTGGTGAGATGACGCGGATGCTATGCTACAAGACTGTTTGCTAGCACAGACTGGAATATGTTCTGTGATTCATCTAATGGCATTGAGGAGTATACCATCTCAGTCACCGGCGTCATCAATAAGTGCATCGATGTACATTTCCCAACCAGAACCCATGGATTACAGGCAACATCCACGCCGAGCTAAAGGTTAGAGCTGCCGCTTTCAAGGAACGGGACACTAATCCAGACTCTTATAAGAAATCCTGCTATGCCCTCAGACGAACCATCAAACAGGCAAAGTGTCAATACAGGACTAAGATTGAATCCTACTACACTGGCTCTGATGCTCATCGGATGTGGCAGGACTTGAAAAATATTACAAAGGCGGACTACAAAGGCAAACCCAACCGCGAGCTGACCAGTGACGCTGACCACTGACCAGTCAACTTCCGAGCCTTCCAGACAAGCTAAATGCCTTGGATGCTCGCTTCGAGGAAAGCAACACGGAAGCATGCATGGGAGCACCAGCTGTTCCGGACGATCACGCTCTCCGTAGCCGATGTGAGCAAGACCTCTTAAAGCTAGGGGGCAGAATTTTGACTTTTGGATAAATAGCGTGCCCAATTTCAACTTCCTGCTACTCATGCCAAGAATATAAGATATGCATATTTTTCATAGATTTGGATGGAAAACACTCTGAAGTTTCTAAAACTGTCATGTCTAAGAGTATAACATAACTTATGTAGCAGGTAAAACCCCGAGGACTAACTGTTCAAATTTTTTTCCCCTCTCTGTACACTACATTGTCTTTGCCATTGGATATTTAATAGAAACCCATTTTCAGTTCCTACCGCTTCCACACGATGTCGCCAGTCTTTGGGATATGGTTGAGGTTATTCCTTTGTTCTATGAAGAAGTAGGCCAACTCGAAACTGGGGACACTTTTGTGAGTTGCGCAAGACGTGAACAGCAGTGCTGGTTTGTTTTCGTTCCTGTATTGAATACAGATTGCCCCGTCTACAATTTGATCGATTATTAACATTTTAAAATACCTAACGTTGTATTACAAAAGTAGTTTGAAATATTTTGGCAAAGTTTAATGTATAGGCAACTTTTGAAATATTTTGTAGTGACGTTGCGTTTTCGTAAGCTGTCTTTTTCTGGATCAAACGCGCTTTATAAATGGACATTTTCGATGCTCGTCAAAGGTAATGCATATTTTATATTTATTTCAGCGTTTTGTGTAGCGCCTGCTATGCTAGCTCCTTTGTTTACTGCTGGTGCAGATGGGTGCAGGCTATCAGATAATAGCTTCTTATGCTTTCGCCGAAAAGCATTTTAAAAATCTGACATGTTGGCTGGATTCACAATGAGTGTAGCTTTAATTGAGTATCTTACATGTGTGATTTAACGAAAGTTTGAATTTTGTAGTATTTTATTTGAATCTCGCACTCTGCATTGAGAAGCTAACGTCTCCCCTATCCATAAGAGGTTTAAACAGTTCAACATTCACAAAGCCACAGGGCCAGACGGATTACCAGGACGTGTACTCAAAGCATGCACGGACCATCCTGGCAAGTGTCTTCACTGACATTTTCAACCTCTCCCTAACTGAGTCTGTAACACCTACATTTTTCAAACAGGCCACCATAGTCCCAGTGCCCAAGAAAGTGAAGGTAACTTGCCTAAATGATTACCGCCCTGTAGTACTCACGTCGGTAGCCATGAAGTGCTATGAAAGGTTGGTTATGACTCACATCAACACCATCATGCCGGAAACCCAAGACCCACTCCAATTCACATACCGCCCCAACAGATCCACCGATGACGCAATCTCAATTGCACTCCACACTGCCCCTTCCCACCTGGACAAAAACACCTACAGGGGGGAACAAGTATTTGAGACACTGCCGATTTTGCAGGTTTTCCTACTTACAAAGCATGTAGAGGTCTGTCATTTTTCATTTTAATCATAGGTACAATTCAACTGTGAGAGATGGAATCTAAAACAAAAATCCAGAAAATCACATTGTATGATTTTTAAGCAATTAATTTGCTAATTAATTTGCTAACTCGCTCACCGAATCAGAGTATTCGTCAATGTTGTTGTTGACGCAATGGGGAACATATCCCAATCCATATGATCGAAGCAAACTTGAAGCGTGGAATCAGATTGGTCGGACTAGCGTTGAACAGATCTGAGCGCGGGAGCTTCCTGTTTTAGTCTCTGTCTATAGGCAGGGAGCATCAAAATGGAGTCCGGGTCAGTTTTTCTGAAAGGAGGGCGGGGGAGGGCCTTATATGCGTCGCAGAAGTTAGAATAACAATGATCCAGGGTTTTACCAGCCCTGGTAGCACAATCGATATGCTGATAGAATTTAGGGAGTCTTGTTTTCAGATTAGCCTTGTTAAAATCCCCAGCTACATTGTATGCCACCTCAGGATATTTGGTTTCCAGATTACATAGAGTCAAATAAAGTTTGTTCAGGGCCATCGATGTGTCTGCTTGGGGGGGAATATATGCGGCTGTGATTATAACCGAAGAGAATTCTCTTGGTAGATAATGCGGTCGACATTTGTGAGGAATTCTAAGTCAGGTGAACAAAAGGACTTGAGTTCCTGTATGTTGTTATGATCACACCACGTCTCGTTAATCATAAGGCATACCCCCCCGCCCATCTTCTTACCAGAAAGATGCTTGTTTCTGTCGGAGCGATGCGTGAAGAAACCAGTTGGCTGTACCGACTCCGATAGCGTGTCTTGAGTGAGCCATGTTGCCGTGAAGCAAAGAACGTTACAGTCTCTTATGTCTCTTTGGAATGCTGCCCGTGCTCGGATTTCATCAACCTTGTTGTCAAGAGACTGGACATTGGCGAGTAGTATGCTCGCGAGCGGTGCGCGATATGCCCATCTCCGGAGCCTGACCAGAAGATCGCTTCGTCTTCCCCTTTTACGGCGTCGTTGTTTCGGTTCGCCGGCTGGGATCCGATCCATTGTCCTGGGTGGTGGGCAAAACAGAGGATCCGCTTCGGGAAAGTCGTATTCCTGATTGTAATGATTGTGAGCTGACGTTGCTCTTATATCCAATAGTTACTCCCGACTGTATGAAATAAAACCTAGATTACCTGGGGTACCAATGTAAGAAATAACACGTAAAAAAATAAAAAATACTGCATAGTTTCCTAGGAACCCGAAGCGAGGTGGCCATCTCTGTCGGCGCCGGAAGTGCCCGGAAGTGCCGTTTGTCATTGACAAACTATTGGCACAACAGTTAAGGGTCAAACTAATCTCTTTTAATCCTCCCTTTAGGATTAATGCGCTGGACGGACATCTCGGAAAACTGTGACTCGCATGACTGAAAGTATCGCCCTTCAGATTGGCCTCCTTCACTCTGAAGTCATTCAGTTAATGGTTTTGTCTTCACCTAAAGAATCCCTAATCCTTGGTCACCCCTGGCCAAGCATTCACGAGCCCTGCCATCTCCTGGTGGCGAGGGGAACTGCTGTCATGGTCTCCAGCCTGTTTTAAGGACTGCTTCAGTCTACTCTGTCAAGCCACCTCTATAGAAGGATCAGAGTCTGCCATGTATATGACCAGTTCCTGAGTTTCTTCAGCAAGAAAAAGGCGTCCATTCAACCTCTTCATCGCCAGGAGGACTGCGCAATCGACCTCCTTCCTGGGGCATCGCCCCCTAAGGGTCAGATCTACCCTTGTCCATCCCATAGAATGAGGCTATGGACACCTATATAGAAGAGGCTCTCGACATGGGATTCATCCGTCCATCCACGTCTCCGGCTGCATCCAGTTTCTTTTTTTGTAAAACAAAAGATGGTAGTCTCCGTCCCTGCATAGATTACCGACCTCTCAATGACCTTACCATCAAGAATCAATTCCCTCTTCCTCTGATTCTGGCTGCACTAGAACATGTTGGACAGGCTACCATCTACTCGAAACTGGACCTACGTAGTGCTTACAAGCTGGTCCGTATCCGAAGTGGAGATGAGTGGAAGACGGCGTTCATCACCACTAGGGGCCACTAGGAATACACAGTTATGCCCTACGGTCTCACCAATGCTCCCGCATTCTTCCAGTCCTTCATTAATGAAGTTTTCCAGGACATGATCAACCAGTTCCTCATTGTGTACTTTGACGATATCTTGATCTACTCTCCCTCCCTTGCAGAACACGTACAGCATGTGCAACAGGTCCTCCAATGGCTACAGGACCACCATCTTTATGTCAAGGCTAAGCATAGCGCCTTTCACGTTACTACGGTAACCTTCCTAGGGTTCGTGCTGACACCAGGAGGGTTCAACATGGACAAAGGCAAAGTCGCGGCGGTGCTTAACTTCTTATGGGCAGGTGGGACGGAAACGTCCCAACATCCCAACATCCGGTGAAATTGCAGAGCGTGAAATTCAAACTACAGATTTATAAATATTTAACTTTTAATAAAATCACAAGTGTAATAAATCAAAATAAAGCCTAACATCTTGTTAATCCAGCCGCTGTGTCTGATTTCAAAAAGGCTTTACGGCGAAAGCACACCATGCGATTATCTGAAAAACCATGAAAAACATATTTCAACCAGGCAGGTGCGACACAAACGTCAGAAATAGCGATATAATAAATGCCTTAACTTTGATGATCTTCTTCTGTAGGCACTCCAAAAGGTCCCAGTTACATCACAAATTGTCCTTTTGTTCGATAATGTCCTTCTTTAGATCCATAAAAACTCAGTTTAGCTGGCGCGCTTCAGTCAATAATCCACCCAGTTTCCCTCCATCAAATGCATAAAAGATGAATCCCAAACGTTACTAATAAACTTTTCCAAACAAGTCAAACAACATTTATAATCAAACCTTAGGTACCCTAATACGTAAATAAATGATAAAATTTAAGACGGAGAATCGTTATTGTCTTTACCGGAGGAAAATACCAAAGAACGCACTCTCATTCACGCGCTTGGAAACACTACAGCCAAAATGGGAGCCACGTAGGAAAACCAACCAGGTTGTACCATTTCTGTCTCATTTTTCCAAAAACCAGCCTGAAACTCTTTCTAAAGACTGTTGACATCTAGTGGAAGCCCTAGGAACTGCAAACTGGGAGGACTTTGCCTTATAATAAAATTGATAGCCATTGAAAATAGTGGTATGCTGAATTTTCATTTCTGAACTCACAGACATTATTTGAACAGTTTTAGAAACTTTAGAGTGTTATCTATCTAAATATACCATCATCTATTATATGCATATGCTAGCTTCTAGGCCTAAGTAACAGGCAGTATACTTTGGGCATGCTTTTCATCCGGACGTGAAAATACTGCCCCCTACCCGAGAGAGGTTAACTGGCCCAAACCTACCACCGTAAAGGAACTACATTTCCTAGGATTCTCCAACTACTACCGCCGGATGCCTCCGAGGTCGGCGTGTCATTCTCTCTCAGCGGGTCGGGACCCATGTGGCTTCTTTTCCAAGAAACTGTCACCCGCTGAGAGGAACTATGATGTTGGGAACCGAGAGCTCCTCGCCATTAAGCTGGCTATCGAAGAGTGGCGCCACTGGTTAGAGGGAGCTCATCACCCATTCCTTGTCCTTACCGACCACCGCAATTTGGAGTGCTTACGAAGTGCTAAGAAGCTCAACCCCAGACAGGCTCGCTGGGCACTCTTCTACACCCGCTTCAACTTTCAACGCTGCCCGGCAAAAAAACTGTGACGTCTGATTCCCGTCTTATCCCGTCTATTTGACGCCCCTTCCTCTAACCCAACTCCCGAGCACATCCTGCCTCCGTCTTGTGTCGTGGGACCCATACAGTGGGAAATCCAAGCAGCCATCCAAGAGGACAGAGCGAGCAGGTTTGGGAGACCGCACATCGGCACCTCCCTAATGCTTCCCTCTGTCACGCCTTGGTCTTAGTATTTTGTGTTTTCTTTAATTATTTGTTCAGGCCAGGGTGTGACATGGGTTTATTGTGTTGTCGTATTGGTTTTTTTGTAGGCATTGGGATTTTGGCTGATTAGGGGTGTGTCTAGCATAGGCTTGGCTGCCTGAGGCGGTTCTCAATCAGAGTCAGGTGATTCTCGTTGTCTCTGATTGGGAACCATATTTAGGTAGCCTGGGTTTCACTGTGTGTTTGTGGGTGATTGTTCCTGTCTCAGTGTAGTGTTCACCAGATAGGCTGTAATTAGGTTTTCACGTTTCGTGTGTTGTTTTTGTATTTATATAGTTATTTCATGTATTGCTATTCTTCATTAAAGAACATGAGTAACCACCACGCTGCATTTCGGTCCGACTCTCCTTCAACAGACGAACGCCGTTACACCCTCTCCCAGAAACGGTTTGCTGACCGGCGTCACCGACCTACTCCACTCTTCCACCCTGGGCAACGTGTGTGGCTCTCTACGCGGGACATCCGGCTTCGTGACCCCTGCAAAAAGTTCAGTCCCCGGTTCATTGTTCTCTTCAAAATAACATGCCGCATCAATCCTGTCACCTACCATCTCCAGTTGTCCCACCATTACCGGATCTCCTCATCCTTCCATGTGTCCATTCTCAAGCCTGTGAGGTACAGCCCTCTCCATCCTCATGTGGCACACCCCCTCCATTTGACGTTGACAGTGCACCGGCTTATTCCGTCCGAGCCCTCATTGACTCCAAGCAGCCTGGTGGTCGCATCCACTACCTGGTGGATTTGGAGGGGTACGGACCCGAAGAACGGTCCAGGGTCCCAGCCCATGGACATCTTTGACGCAGCCATGATCCTGGGTTTCCACCGAAACCGTCCTGACCACCCAGCTCCATGCCCCCGGGGGAGGTCCCCGCTCAGCTTCCTAGGCCGTCAAGAGCCGCCCGTGGAGGGGGGGTACTGTAACGTCTGCTTCCAACTCACACCCTCAAACACGTTGATCCCCTGAACGCAGCTCACTCTCCAGATTCCAATCACCTGAATTCTAAACACCCGTTCACACACATATGTTATTATCACACACTTTAGTTCAGTTCTTTGCACCCCATCACTGTAAGGTATTGTTTGTTTTGTGACACACGTCTTTCAGAGTTCTGTTTTTCCTGTTTTTCACACTTTGTTTAGTCACTTTGCCAATTACCTCGACTAACCTGCACCCCCGCACATTGACTCGGTATCAGTACCCCCTGTATATAGCCTTGTTATAGTTATGTAATTATATTATGTTTTTTTTCTTCACTTTAGTATATTTAGTCAATATTTTCTTAACTCAATGTCTTGAACTGCATTGTTGGTTAAGGGCATTTCACGGTAAGTAAGCATTTCACGGTAAGGTCTACACCTGTTGTATTTGGCGCATGTGACAAATGAAATTTGATTTGATTTCAACAAGCGTCTACGTAGCCAGTCGCTAAAATAGAACTTGGTTCTATTTGTATCGCTTGACGCACTGCAAGTCCCGCCTCTCCCATCTCCTCATTGGTGTTTAGGAGCATATACCCACGTGGGTTATTGAAAGATGAACTGAGGTCCACACTCCAGTCCAGTTGGTGGTGGTAATGCACCTCAAGTGGTTTCCAATCGCCATATAAAGTTCAAAGAAGAAGAAGTCTGAAGGAGGAGAGATTACTAGAACCAAACTTGGTTTACCTTTAATCTGTGGATTAATTGTCGGAGTAGAGGACCTTATGCATTTCAGGTAAAATATCAACCCAATGTTTATAGCCCAGGACAAATTAGCTAGCTAAATTGCCATAAATGTTTAATGCTTTTTGACCTGTCCCCAAATGAATATAGTTGGTTCAGAGTTTGTTTTGATATTTCAACCTGAGTGTCCTGATCGAGTCTGGTGTGGGTGGACAAAATTATCATTTGCGCAATGGCGAACGCAGACACATGCCCGGTGTATTCCGTTTGTAAGCACAATTCAATATAATTCCAATGCAAGAACCCCCCCAACATTGTGCCCCCTCACCGATTTCAAGTCACTTTTTTAATCAAATGTTGTATTTATTTAACCTTTATTTAACTCGGCAAGTCAGTTAAGAACAAATTCTTTTATTTAAAAAAAATTATAAATAGAAATAAAGGACAAAACACACATCACGACAAGAGTGACAACACAACACTACATAAAGAGAGACCTAAGGATGCAACACATGACAACACAGCACGGTAGCAACACAACGTGATGACAACATGGTAGCAACACAACATGGTAGCAGCACAAAACATGGTACAAACATTATTGCTCAAAGACAACAGCACAAAAGGGCAAGAAGGTAGAGACAACAATACATCACGCGAAGCCGCCACAACTGTCAGTAAGAGTGTCTATGATTGAGTCTTTGAATGAAGAGATTGAGATAACTGTCCAGTTTGAGTGTTTGAAAAGTTGAGCAACCCAGGGACGTGTGTGCCTTGGGGACCTTTAACAGAATGTGACTGACAGAATGGGTGTTGTATGTGGAGGATGAGGGCTGCAGTAGATATCTCAGATAGTCGGGAATGACTTTATCCTGCTGATTTCAACATGTGATAACATGAAACTACACGTGACAACACGTGAGTACGTGAAAACATGATCTCATGAAAACATGGGGATGCAACATTTCTACTTGATACCATAAAACTACACGTTACAACATTAAGCACATGTGAAAACCCTGTGTCAAATGTCATTGAGAATATTATAATTGACATGAATTCAATCAGTCATGGTCTCCTGCATGTTTGTTTAGTTCCCAGTTTGTTCCAGGGACATCCCCATTTCACATGAGAAAACATGTTTTTGGAACACTTCACATTTGACATTTTACAAAAAAACGGGGTAAACTAGAAAAATTGAGGAAATCCGACACCTGAAAAAAAAGAAGAAAAAAAAAGAAGTAGCCCAATTTTTATTTATTTACAGATTTTAAAAGGCCCTGCCAACATTTTTTGTTGTACACGACTGAGTGTGTGTCATCCGGCAGCACAGCAATTTGGGAGAAGTTGAGGTCAGGTTCAACATTGACTATGCACTCAATGCGGAAAGAAGTTGGACCATCGTAGAAATGTTTTAGTGAAATATAATATTATTTATATAGCATTTAGCATCCGCTTTTTCCAAAGCGACTTAGTCATGCGTAGATATATTTTTACATATCGTTGTTCCTGGGAATCGGCCCAATATCCTGGCATTGCAATGCTCTACCAAGATGCATGACAGGTTTCTAAATGCTTTGTGAAGCCTCAATTTAATATTATTTATAAGGCCTTTATTAAGGGGTGCTTATGCCACCCTTTATAAAGCATATTTTTATGTGATATTTGACCTAGTGGGTTATGTCACATTTGACATTGGTGATAATCTCACACCGTTATGAACCCTTTATAAGTGTGGCATACGGTTATAGATGATTTGTAACGCGTTTATGTAGCGTTTATGAAGGCTTTAGGAAGCCTTTATAAGCTGTAGTGTTCACATGTTCTTACATGTGAAATGCCACGTGAAGTGTTCCAAAACCACGTTTCCACGTTTCCACATGTAACATTTGTTCCAAAACCATGTTTTGGAACAAAACCAATTGAAATTTCCACATGTGAAATCATGTGGGTTTTCCATATGGGTTATTACGATAGTAAGTTATTGGATTTTTTTTAGAGGCTAGTGTCCTTCAGAAAGTACTCATATCCTTTGACTTTTTTCACATTTTGTTGTGATACAGCCTGAATTCAAAAAGGATTAACAAATGAAATCTCACCCATCTACACACAATACCCCATAATGACAAAGTGAAAACATATTTATAGAACTTGTTGCACATTTATCAAAAATGTAAATATCTCATTTGCGTAGTTATTCACACACGTGAGTCAATACATGTTAGAATCACCTTTGGCAGTGATTACAGCGGAGAGTCTTTAAGACCTTTGCACACCTGGATGGTACAATAGCGGCACATTATTATTGTTCAAATTCTTCAAGCTCTGTCAAGTTGGTTGTTAGACAGCCATTTCCAAGTCTTGCAATAGATTTCCATGCCGATTTAAGTCAAAACTGTAACTAGGCCACTCAGGAACATTCAACATCATCTTGGTAAGAAACTCTAGGTTATTGTTCTGCTAAAAGGTACATTTGTCTCCCAGTGTCTGTTGGAAAGCATACTGAACCTGGTTTTTTTTTCACACTGAGTGAGTCCATGCAACTTATTATGTGACTTATTTAGGCTTGCCATAACAAAGGGGTTGAATACTTACTGACTGAAGACATTTCAGCTTTTCATTTTTTATAAAAACATAATTCCACTTTGACATTATGGGGTATTATGTGTAGGCCAGTGACACAAAATCGATTTAAATTCAGGCTTAACACAACAAAATGTGGAAAAAGTCAAGCGTTGTGAATACATTCTGAAGGCACTGTAACTGAATTGGTTATGAGAATCACCCAGCTGAACAACAAGTCATTTGTGGTTGTTAACCACTGTATGTTGGTTTACTGTATATCGTAATTGTCTATGACACAAGTTGGTCATTCATTGGATGTCTTGGCATCATTAGGCAATGAGCAAGTCTTCAGTTCGATATTCCTCTTAACCTATTTCTTGCTGCAGTACATTGTCCTGTATAAGAGCATCACTCGCTAGATATATTCCCCCATTCAGAGTTAACACACTGCTGTAGACCACGCCAGCCATATTTCCCAGATTTGGGGGTCTGCACCCCTCTTGAAGTCCATCCCTGGCCACAACATCACAAGACACGCCTTGAGTCAGTACCACTCCGGCTTTCATCTGTCAGTGCAGCAGGACACACATTCAACTATGAAGGAATCTGAGACAGCTTCATTGCCCTCATCGAGGTTCCCCCGCAACAGACGGTACATGTAGCCAGACCCAGGGAAAGGATACTGATGAGCTAGCTGTCTCATTAGTTTCTGACCCCCGGGAAATTCACAGGTGGAACAAATCAACAGCAGCTTCCAACAACAAGTTCCACTCAACATTTATGTTTGTGGATGCTTCCTAGAGCCCTCTCCGGTCATTATGCACAAATGAACACAAACAACTCAGAGTAAATTAAACCAATGAGGGTTTTAATTAAGTGCTGAAATACGGATTTTGCCACAAGGCCACAAGGGATTGAATTATCCAGATGTGCCAATGTGCAAATATTGAGTGAGGACAACTGACACATTTGATGTCTTTTTGAGATGAATATCGGTTTTACTATGAAAATCTGCAGCATTCAGCTTTTCTTAATTCATTGGTTTTTGTTTATATCTCTGCACTGAGAAATCATCTATTTTCAATGATTTTCTTGTTAGAATAGACCTATGTAATTATTACCAACTTCCAGAGACATATTATGGCGTATTTGAACAACAGTCTGCTAGCATAAACCAGGAAAGGCCCTAATGAAATATTTAAGCTTTCAACAGAAAAATCTGCTCTATTGATGAATTCTGCACTATTTATCCTAAATAAATATATTATGGTTATTGGTTACATTGGTTGTTTTTCCCAGATAGAGATATAGGTCTTCTGATTTGAGGCATAATCAATGGCAGTCCCACATGGTCCGACTTGTTGTGCTGTTGTCAAGAGACAGAGCAAACTTCTCAAACTGAAGATGTGAGATCAATGGTCTAGTTCAAATCAAGTGGATTGTAGTCTGTTGGTCTAAAGTGTACTGGGCAATGTGAGAATTATGTCTGCAAGTTGCAAGACATCTTAAAGCCGACCTGATCAAACGATCACCACGAAATGAGCCAAAACATTTTGAAAGAACAGAATTGTGTTCTATAGTGCAGCTCAGAGTAAACATTGTGAACGCACGCTCTAGCTTAAGTGAGCTAGCTATAACCAGCTTTCTAGCTAACCAGATCCACCTCATTTACTGCTTGTGAACATTGTCAGTTAAGGTTATCCAGCTAGCTAGCAAGCTAATGGAATTGGTTGGATGAAACTGTCTCGTCTGTCAGTCTTTCGGTAAGGATTGACATGTTGAATCTTATAGCAGGCTGGCTGAGTTCTAAAGCTAGGTAGTTCAGCTCAATCAATCTTTGTTCTACAACTGTCTCATGGTATCTATTTGAACCATCATTTTATGCCTTCAACTACTTCTGCCAAATATTCTACGTAAACTGAAGTATTATCAAGGTCATATCCATTGACAGTTTTGTAATCACTTAAAATGAGGACTAAGACATAGTCACATAATTGTTTCTTGAAAGCCCTTTCTAAATAAAGGTTAAATAATAGTAAAATGAGGTAGCGGGTTTGTTTTTGTTTGTGGGTGCATTTTGATGTTTCTTTCCATTAGATTCATCAAAGTGGCTGTTCCACTAAGGCCCAGAAATAAATGAATTAAGAGATCATTTTGAATGCTGACTGTGATGTATAGCTCAGTAAGTAGAGATCACAGGTGGCTGCACATTTGAAACATGAAACTTCAGCTCTGTGAATGTGTTGTTTTGTGTCCACATCTGTTGTTCTGGAACTTCTGTGCTTGTTCTTCTTTCATGTTCTCCTTGTAGTTGATATTGTGCTTCAGATGAAAGAGGAGACAAAATGAGATTCTGACTCTGTGTGATCTATCTCAAGCTGGCGTATGAAAGCATGTGTTGTAGGCATTAAAGAAAGGCTGTGAAAGTCAAGTTTTTTTTTAATGGTATGTAGCTTTTCGCAAGATACTTTTTTTTTCTTTATGAAGTTTGCAATAGGTTACAATTGATTTTCTTTCTTGAAGAACTTTTAAATTTTATATCTGCTGATTCTGGTTTTGAATCCTGTTTTTCATCCATTTGTCTAAGCTGTGACTTGTGCAAAGGGGACAAGGAGCTGAGATTCAAAGACAACAATAACAGTCAGTGGCGAAGCACTAAGAAGTAGACTTTAACATTAACATTAATGATACTACAACTTCATGATGCTCCCAACAAGACGTGAGCGTGAAGTCTGATAAACTGGATGATTATGTACAGTGCACACAGTGGAGCCACTGGTTGTTCTGCAGTCAGCAACTTATACACTGTGCACCGTACAACTAAATAGAGACATCGCATGCAGGATGTTAAAAGTGGTTCCAACTGTGTTGTGATGCTCCACTTGATGGAATCAACACAAAATGGGGAAATCCTTCAGGCATGTTAATGCCAAAGTGTTTGTGGCATCTCATGGTTCAAAGAAAAATCTGCAACAAGGGCACAGTCACTGAGACTATTACCAATACTCTCGAAACACTTAAACTAAAAGCGTTTCTTTAAACATTTCATGCATAATTCATTGTTTTGTACCAGCGCCATAGTTGTTCCCCAATGCAAAGTTGCCCTCTTTCATGTAAGTTTGATGTGGGTGTCTCCATTTCAAAACAACTGTCTTCATAGTGTTACTAGCAATGAGCACCGTACGCATTTAAGTAAACAATTGACATGGGGAAAAGCTAAATGAAACAAGTAAACTATTTTATCAGCTGTTTCGAGTGCATGAAAAGAAACATCGCCCGAGAATCCCCAAAAGAAATCACTAAAACGCTAAATAGCACTGTGTGTTGTATTGGTTAGGCTTAAAAGTCTGTGCAATGGCACTGGAGGAGAAATTATTATGCATGCTGCCCTCAGCTCTGTCTACCAGCTATCAATATTCACTCTGTCACTGCTAAACTTCAGGCTAGGCCATTTTACCCAGTGAAAACAGCCCTTCAGACATTGCACCTTCTGTAGACAGTTCCTATTATGGTAAAATAAATACAGAACATTTAGATGAAACATGGTCTTCAGTTCTTTCAAGTAAAATTTATATTTCCATATCATGTTAGCAAAGCTGTCTTGGACATCTTCAACACAAGGGCATTGTACTGAGTCAAGCATTTTAACAACACATATTTTAACAACACATATACTGCAGTGTGTATCCAGTAGCAAGCATCTTCATTCATGTCCTAGCCATACGGTCAAAAACAGTTGCACCTATCTACTCATCCATGTACTGTCAATGAATACCATATTTTCCCTGTGTTCCCACAGTATGATTCACCACTCTAGTTCTTCCCCCCCCCCCAGTTCAGGATGAGAAGTCTGCTCTTCAGGGAGCTTCCTCTATCCCATGACAGAAAGGCCTGACATCGCACCACAGAAAAGCCTGACCCGTTATATTCAGCTTGCCTGATGGCTTACTACAAAGACATCCTCTCTCTGATGCTACAGGGGTTCACTGCACTTTCTCTGCAGCCAGAACCCAAAATACCCTCCGAAGTGTTTATAGTAAGAGTTCCCTTCCTAAAAAAAAAAAACACACCCACATTGATGAAAGCATATTGGGACGTTTTATCTCGCAGTGCCAAAGACGAGATGAAGCCAGGATTGGTGCCTCTCTAGAGTGAGAAGGGTGTTTTTATTTTTTCTCCAGCCAGCACCAATCTGATGAACGTCAAAACCATAGATCTATCTGCTTGTTTTTCCTTCTTTTGAGTTGTTCTGCGCATACTCACTTTGAAGATGGGGAATTCTTACTTCTTCTGAATATTGATATTGTGCGGTGAATAAAGGAGTCATGTGACAGTGATTATAGGGCACAACAGGTGCCGCGCGACACACGGTCGCCAATGCTTTATTGATTAATGCCTGTCATTGACCTCACAGTTAGGACATGCCTATGCATCTGTCTTCATCACATTGGAACATATAGAACTGTTACACATTTTTTTTAATCCTCTGCATTTTGAGGATGTAAACATTGATTGTGAGAATTAAAGTGTTTTTGGAGAATTAACTATTACAAGCATAATCTTGGTTACCCAGAAGTAAAATTTGTGCAAAGTTGCCATTTACATGTGAATTTATCCAGAAGAGATTATTACAAGCATGACTTACAGGAGCGTAATGCTACCTTACAGCGCAGCAAGTGCTAATAATTACAGATAATGACAGTCTATAATTGATCTATTAGCTAGAAACACTTCTCCTTCCCTATCTCTCATTCTCATTTGTGGAATCCTAGATGAATGGTATACTAGTTCTGGTCTTTCTTGGAAACCTCCTTCTTGCTCGGGTCCCAGGAAGCCTCTTGCTTGTCTGTGAAACGCTGGCAGGGTGGATAACCTTTACAGCTCTGTCATAAATGCCAAAGAGAGAGCAATAAAGGTCAGACACTATGCCAGATACACTAACCTGCCTGTCTTTTGAATAGACACCAGTACTCCCCTTATACCTTCTGCCTAAGTTCATCCAAGCAGGTCCGGGTAGAAATTGCCCCCTTAGGCACAGAACAGATCTAGGATCAGCTTACACACTCCAAATCCAAAGGGGACGTACAGGGGCAACTTCATCCTCCTCCATTCAAGCACCCAATAATAGGATTCCACCATGACGAAGCTATGACGAGGTCCTCTAAGGAGCAATGCTTTGTTCTTCATCAGTATCCCTTGATAATAAGAGCCTGTTAGACTGTACAATACAAATTTGTAGACACCCGCTACAGTACAGTAGATATCTTAGGCCAGTTGGTTTCAAACCTCTCCTCGGGGGACGCCCAGATGTTTCACAATTGCTGTTGTAGTCCTGAGCAAATTTATCAAGGTCTTGATAATTAGTTGACAAGTTGAGTCAGATGTGCTAGCTCTAAATAGATAAAATACATGGAACAGCTGGGTGTCCCCAAGGAGAGGTTTGAAAACCACTGTCTTAGGTAGGCCACACACAAGTACGAGGATTGCCATACTTATTGCTATTACATAGTGTTTCTCTGGACTACTTACTTACAGTAAATGTGGCCCGCTTAGAGCTGTAACCTCACAAAGAGGTATCAATTATTCAGCTAAAATGTTTAGCCAGCCCGCCACTTTTATTGAGGGATGTTCACCGGACACTTTTATGTCAAAGTCCTAGAAATATGATGATAATGATTGCACAATTCATAGGAAGATCCTTGAAAATATACATGTTAGATCTGGGGGGGATATTGAACGTGGGACATCAAAGGGGTGCTCCATTGAAGGTGAATGTGCTCGTCGCATCAAATAATACAGCAATAACGATCCAACTTTAATGGAATTTCAGTCGTCGGAGACTAATTTGTGATTCAAGGCACTTGGTGAGGAGCCTTAAATCACCCCCCCCCCAAAAAAAAAAAAATAATGCCCAGAAATGCAGGAGAAATGTCCAGATAGGCCTAGATTGTCAAGTGGAAGGGCAAAGTATTATGACATTCAAATTCTTTTAATGTCCTCCTCTCTGAGATAAATTAAGCTCATCAAAGCGAAAGTTTTATAGATGCATAACTTTTTACCCTCTAAAATTGAAAGTATTTGATCCTATACATGAAAGACAGAAGAAAGAACAGGGTCGCCATACGTATCACTTACAAGGGAATTCATAAATCTTATGAAGTCATGAAATCCTCCCTCTTAATATCCAGAAGACTTCTGCTAATGATTGACCGTGCATCTAATGCTACACCCAAATAGATGTACAACATACTGACTGTAGAAGAAACATGAACTCTTGACCATAAATGTACTTAATGTAGTAGATCTTAGGGCTATCTTAGACCTGACCAGACAGCTCCAGGCCCTAAGATTACATTCTAGTAAGATATCAAATGTCAATAGCAAAGGTTTAAAAATAAATACATAAAAACATGCATAAATGCAACAACAAAAAAACTGTTGAAATCATTCAATAATCTCCTTGATTGAGCTGAGTCTAAGGTACCTTTACCTCAATAAAACGTACAGATACAGGCAAACGCAATATTGGCAATTACAAATTGCTGAAATGATTGACCCACACTTTTGAAATGTCCTCACTGTATTCTATCTCGTCAAAGCTTTGAGCATTTATACATTCATGACAGTGGCTCTCCATGGCTTCCATGTAAGAACAAAATACAAAAACAAGTATTTTATGGCATTTGTATGAACTACTTGACGGCTGCTTTTGTCCAATTGTGACATTTCATACATGACTACAATTGCAGCACCACTATAGGCTTAGGTAAAGTCTTCATTGTGAAGTCCTTTTAACAGAATTCAATGTACAGTTCCACCACACTTATCCTTACATCAATAGCTCCAAAAGGGTCAGTGTCACAGTGTGTATTTTTGTGTCTTTTAAACAATTTTATGTAACATCCATTGTGAGATATGTTCAACTCAACCAACCCTGTGCTCTTTCATTCCAGATTACATCTATTAACCAGGGTCTGAGTTCGGACCATTCGTTCAAATGTAATTCCTCTGAGCCTCGAATGGCTCCAGAGCTATAATAATTCAAGATGAAGTCGAGTTGAGGGAGCGCTGACAGGTAAGCTGTATATGTAGTTGTTTGAAGATCTTATCTGCAGCGAAGCATGGAATGATGGTGGGGTTATCAGGGGATGAGCAGCATACATTTCTTCCATGTTACAGTGAGATTTATGCTCTTGCAACATTCCAAATATGATGATATGTGCCAGTACACATCATGCTGCATTTGATTCATATCTCTGGGCCATGCCTTTTTTTTTGTGATTCACACTTTGTTTCTTATTACATTTCTCCATGTAGTTTAGCCAGGGCATTTAAAATTAATTCATGAGGAGGGTTAGATAATGTGTGCACAAGGAAAAATGCATCCATTTTCCTGTGTTTACTCTGAGCGGTAAAAGGATATATTGAGACTCCTGCTGAGCAAACGCCAGAGCAGGGCATAAATTAAGGAAGTGAAGAAGAGAAGGAGCCAGAGATACGCTGAGACTGTCACCTTAAAAGACGACGTGTGGCACATACTGATGCCAGGCCCGGTGCTCACTCTGGCAGGAATGATCCATGCCATGCTGCTGGGGCTCACAGGGGCAGAACGGGCGACTGATGAGGTTACCCACTGAGGCAATTATGCTATGGAAATCGTGCTACAACGTTAAGTAGTAAAATATGATCAGGTCTGTTGAAATATGCCGCGGCGGTAAGCCCAAGGTCTGGGTTTTGGAGTAATGGGCGAGCAAGAGAAGCGGCTTATTCCCTGGTGAGAGAGAAAAGTCGATAAATGTTTGATCATAGAGCGCGGTAGTTCATCCCCCTCCGGCAGCACGTGGTATTAGTCAATGTTATCTATGGCAGAGTCTATTCATGTTATTTGTAACCTGTGTTCTCTTTTTCTGCAGGGGTTGCAGCCCTCATCAAAATGTGACCACCAACATATATTGTATGATTTAATCTTCCCACCTGGTTAGCCCTTTTCTCTGTGATTCCCCTCAATCACTACAATGGACCCCGGAAAATATACTGAAACTGATGCTTTATCAAGAGGAACATGTGTCCTCAAGTATCATGTGCACCAACAGGACTATTATATATTAAATGTTTTAAAACAAATAAATGGGTTCTACCATTGACTGACAGTGCATGCTGGATCAAGTCATAGCAGAGCTTATGAAGTTTGGGTCTCCCTTCACATCTATGTAGCAGCCTGGACTTGGAAACTAATTGATGCACTGCTTCATTAGGGGAAGCGTATAAAGCCGCTCCAAGTGTTCCCGCAATGAAACATCAGGCTAAAGAATCATTTGTCTTAATACTAATGACTTCCCCTTCTGGTGAGCAACTAAAACAGAATCTAATATTCTCTCTATTCTCTCTATCATTGCTATCGGAAGTTTGCTTTGCCTAACTCCTTCCCAAATGCAAAGTATATATCCACCGATGATGGATCTCTAATAATTACAGCTTCATGCCACAGTTCTGACCTGATCCCGATGTTTCACCGTGTCTATCGCTGTGGGATAAAAGCCAAGTGGAGACGACACACAAGGCCTACTGAAATACAAGGCACAAGGCCTACTGAAATACAAGGCACAAGGCCTACTGAAATACAAGGCACAAGGCCTACTGAAATACAAGGACAAGGCCTACTGCTATTTTCCCCCCGACGCTAAGGGGAAAATAGCACCATCAAGCCTTATGTGCATTTTTTTATGAGTTGTACTACCTTATCTGAGTGAGCACTCACATTACTTAGAATTGAAGAGGGCATATGAAAAGGATTGCAATATATGACACACAAATGGGGCCTTTTATTTACTATCAAATTGTACAAGGGTCTCTTGTAGCATAGATGAGACACGTAAAATTGAACTCCCAATCTTCAGATATGCTTGACAACTCCAGGTCTCTCACTGCTGGGATTAATTAAACCTTTTGCCTGGCATCAGGGATAGCATCGACAATTTTAATGACTCATATACACAGTGTGTTCTAGCATCTAGGACTGCCTCAGACGCAGAGGTGTCAGAGATTATTTCTCCCATCAGGTTAATCTCAAGCATACTACAGCCTTCAAATGACTGTGGATGCAACACAAACCCAGCATCTAACTTGGCAAATATGCCATATTTTACCATGTTCCAACATTAATTATGTATTGGTCATGGTTAATTGTGCGCTACGAGCTACACTCCAGTTCATTACACAGAGGCAAAGGGTCAGTTTCAATGTAATTAAAGTTGGATCAGAGCTAAGAGAACAGAGGCCATAACAAGCTTTCTCTGTCTGTTCTTTCAATGCTGCTCCATATGTACAAGGGTAGGTATTTTCAGTACATTTTCATCATATTTCATAACCCCATCATCCCCATGTTAGTATTGTACCCCAAGATGATAATCAGGCTCAAGCCAATGTATCTGGTCTGCTTCATTAATTGGCCAAGCATCGTCCGGGTTAGGGGAGGGTTTGGCCGGGGTAGGCCGTCATTGTAAATAAGAATTTGTTCTTAATTGTCTAGTTAAATAAAGCTTACATTTAAAAAATATATATATGTTTTACTCACAAGACATTCATACTGTTTTCAGTACACCTCTTTCACCTTTTCTGAACCCAATACTTCTGTACTGGTGTGTAGATGGGGCATAGATGCAGCTGCCACATACAGGAAGTAGCACCATGCACTCTTATTATTTGTTGAGTTTCCCTAAGACACTCTCCAGCTCCTCTTTATGCATCACTGGCTATAATGGTGTTTCCCACAGAGAAGGAGCCCCCTTTGCCAACATTCACTTAAGCCCAAAGGTTTACTTAGACATTTTGGGCTCTACCTTGCACATTAGGGAAATGGCGGCACGGCAGGGCAGAGTAAATACATTACCATCGCAGCAGTGGCCCACTGCAGCAGCTTTTACCTTCCACTATCCATGGTCCTCTGTGAATCCATCTTTTCTAAAGTGCCGCAAAAGTTAAAGGCACTTTTTTATGTGACAAACAAGGCCAGGTCTGACAGCAAAAAGCTTTTGAGGGGGAAATGATGAAAGCCAGGTTTTGTCATTTGAATCCTTTCAACACAGTGTTATCAGTTTTTTTTTTTCAACATGATTTTTGCTCTTTCTGAGCAATAGCCCAGAACCTGAAAAGACAGGACGGGTTTTGGCCAATGGTGTATATAAAGGTTGGATTGCTGATGCTATGTATTGGCCTATGAGAGGCTTTGAAACCATATTCAGTCACAGTCATATTGGCCATCCCCAGATGGAGCAGTCCTCCATTGAATGAATGGAACTCATTCATTCATTTGTGACTCATTCACTCATTCATTTGTGACTGACCAGCTCAAATCGGTCTTATGTAGCAAAAATTTGCATTTTTTTATTTATTTTTTACATTGGATAAAAGTAGAGACTCAGAGCTACAAAATGGTAGATCATACACTGCAATTGAGGAACCATGGGGAAGTCATTCTGCTTTGAAAGTTGATCAACTTGTAAACTCACTTTTGAGAAAAGGGCCTTTGAAAGTTTTGTTACCGACTGGAGTGCTCTCCTTTGTCTACACCCATTCAGCATGGTTCACACCCTCTTAAGTCTGCCCCACCCATCTCTTTAAGGATTCACATGTGAGGTCATGTGCTGAACTGTCATGTGCTGAACTGTCATGCCCTGACCGTAGAGAGCTTAATACGTCTCTATTTTGGTTTGGTCAGGGTGTGATTTGGGTGGGCATTCTATGTCCCTTTTTCTATGAATTGTATTTCTGTGTGTTTGGCCGGGTGTGGTTCTCAATCAGAGGCATCTGTCTATCGTTGTCTCTGATTAAGAACCATACTTAGGTAGCCTGTTTCCCACCTGTATTTGTGGGTAGTTGCCTGTATATACAGTGCATTGCGAAAGTATTCGGCCCCCTTGAACTTTGCGACCTTTTGCCTACATAAAGATATAAAACTGTATTTTTTTGTGAAGAATCAACAACAAGTGGGACACAATCATGAAGTGGAACGACATTTATTGGTTATTTAAAACTTTTTTAACAAATCAAAAACAGAAAAATTGGGCATGCAAAATTATTCAGCCCCCTTAAGTTAATACTTTGTAGCGCCACCTTTTGCTGCGATTACAGCTGTAAGTCGCTTGGGGTATGTCTCTATCAGTTTTGCACATCGTGAGACTGACATTTTTTCCCATTCCTCCTTGCAAAACAGCTCGAGCTCAGTGAGGTTGGATGGAGAGCATTTGTGAACAGCAGTTTTCAGTTCTTTCCACAGATTCTCGATTGGATTCAGGTCTGGACTTTGACTTGGCCATTCTAACACCTGGATATGTTTATTTTTGAACCATTCCATTGTAGATTTTGCTTTATGTTTTGGATCATTGTCTTGTTGGAAGACAAATCTCCGTCCCAGTCTCAGGTCTTTTGCAGACTCCATCAGGTTTTCTTCCAGAATGGTCCTGTATTTGGCTCCATCCATCTTCCCATCAATTTGAACCATCTTCCCTGTCCCTGCTGAAGAAAAGCAGGCCCAAACCATGATCCTGCCACCACCATGTTTGACAGTGGGGATGGTGTGTTCAGGGTGATGAGCTGTGTTGCTTTTACGCCAAACATAAGAGCACCTTCTTCCAAACATGCTTCCACATGTTTGGTGTGTGTCCCAGGTGGCTTGTGGCAAACTTTAAACTACACTTTTTATGGATATCTTTAAGAAATGGCTTTCTTCTTGCCACTCTTCCATAAAGGCCAGATTTGTGCAATATACGACTGATTGTTGTCCTATGGACAGAGTCTCCCACCTCAGCTGTAGATCTCTGCAGTTCATCCAGAGTGATCATGGGCCTCTTGGCTGCATCTCTGATCAGTCTTCTCCTTGAATGAGCTGAAAGTTTAGAGGGACGGCCAGGTCTTGGTAGATTTGCAGTGGTCTGATACTCCTTCCATTTCAATATTATCGCTTGCACAGTGTTCCTTGGGATGTTTAAAGCTTGGGAAATCTTTTTGTATCCAAATCCGGCTTTAAACTTCTTCACAACAGTATCTCGGACCTGCCTGGTGTGTTCCTTGTTCTTCATGATGCTCTCTGCGCTTTTAACGGACCTCTGAGACTATCACAATGCAGGTGCATTTATACGGAGACTTGATTACACACAGGTGGATTGTATTTATCATCATTAGTCATTTAGGTCAACATTGGATCATTCAGAGATCCTCACTGAACTTCTGGAGAGAGTTTGAAATATTAATTGAACTGTTTCAAGGATAAATTACATGCATTTAAGTATTTTTTGTTGTTGTAGTGGGGACAATAACAATAGTCCTTTCAAAATTAAAACAGTTTATATATTTGTTCATTTTTTAAATGTTTACCTCACATATACTCTAAAAGTATGCATTAATATAATAAATGTGTCAAAAACAAATGTGGACATTAATAGTGCCAAGATGGAGGTACCATGGCTTTAAAAAAGTGCCCCTGGTTAGTCATCTAGTGTAAATATAAATCATTGGTCTCAATCCACATTCACCTTCAACTCAACCTCTCTAGGTTAGCCAAGGCCTACGTGACCCTCAAGTGGCTTTACTCAGAGAGCTATAGAAAGAATAATTGCCTACATACCTGTGTTGCCTTTGTATTTTTCCAGTGCATTTTTCTGAAGTTTTCACCAAACCACTAACAAGTATGCCTTTTGTCTGTTCTTGTATCTATTTATATCAGAGCAGCTTTAATCTCAAATGATTATAGCTGTGGTCCTGGGGGCTTCTAGCTCAAGGGTTTCGAAAGGTTACACCCTTTAATCCACTTTTTGGTTATTGTATTCACCTTTTCGTCTTTTGGGGAATGTGCAGCTTGTATCTTCCATTAAGCTGAACAGATAAGCACTTGGCTATACCAATAGATCAGTAACTCAATGTGCCCTGCTCCTTTCCCTCCCAGGCTGATGTCAATAACTCCAAGTGAGAGCCAAGATCCGAAAGCTTTTCAGAAAATAGCTGTTATTCAACATGTATTTGTTTTGTTTCCCTAAATAATAGTATTTGGACTGCCTTCATCACCAACACTTCTACTAATGATGCAAGTAATGAGTAATCACCAGTGGTTTCATTTAGGCCTATAAACTCAATGATATACCGTATTTTCAGAAGACTCAATAATAAATCATATTAAACTGAGTAATTGTTATAACCCACAGAGATCTCTTTGAGGGGGGGCCTGACTTGTCATTGGGTGACATGTACCGAATGTAATTTTCATTAATAAGCCAGGTACTGTACACTGTCAGTGACTGAGAATATTCCACTTTACCATAAAATGTGAGGAAGGAATTGACATCAAAAGATCACCCTGAAGAAGTACTCTGTCCTTCACAGACATTGAGAGAATAATAACATTGAGGTTGATAACTCTATAAACCCTCTCGACAGATAATATTTCAGCAGTTGCAGGTCGCCTTTAGCGTAAGATAATGTTGCGGCACAATTTGGGTAGCGTGACAAAGTTTTTAAAGTGGAACTAATACTGTAATTGCATTATGAATTACGGAACATGAATTTGAGGTTTGCCATGCACTTAACTCATTTTAATGCTCCTGAATCATTGCTTACACTGCTCATTGACTTCTTACCTCTAGGATAACATTGTTAAATTGATTTCAGGCTAGATGTTCATTGCTTGACTCTGTCTCCTTTAAAAATGTTCTCTTCAAATGGTGTGCAGGAAGTACAATGTAGTAGAAAACAACTTTGTGAATTTGAGTGTCGGACTTAATGAGGCCAATTGAAAACATTGTGTGATCCAGAGTTGCTTGCTGATTCCACCCTCTGACGCATTGGGAGCCCTTCTCATTGTGTTATGAGAGAGAACGTTTTGAGCAGTGAGGGATTTGTGTCGGCATCATTAGCAATGTAAGGATTTATCGTTGAGTTCTCGACAATGTTCAAAATGATCATTGATAATTGGAAATACCAGCAACACAACCCCATGCCTTGCTCTCTTACCCTAACTTTGAAAATATAATTTCTCTAATCATAGGCTCAATCATTCCTGGAATGACAAGGGTTGTGTACAACACTGAAACTGAACTGAAACTGAACAAACAACCCCAGGCTTTCTTGATTCAGTTTAGTCTTTCTATCCCTCTGCTGTGCCCTGCAGTACTGAATACATCATGGCTTGCGATTTGGAAATGCTTCCGCTGAAATCCGGTAATGATATTTGGCAGACTGGTCGGTACCTATGGCCCTCAGGAAGAGATTTTGAACTCTGCTTGGTGGAGGGTTTTGTTCAAAGCTTACCATCTGTCTTTTCGGATTTTTCGGACAAATTATGTTTTAAACATTGTGGAGTGGCGACTGTACTGTGTGTTGAGTCACCAATGCACGTCGAGGTTGCTGCTCGGCTGTCCACGACCTTGATTAACCAATGTTAATCAAGGTTAACAGTTAAGGGTTGTAGATACAATTATCCACGTAGTAGCAATGCCCAGGCAAAATCGGTAGGATTTCCTGCTGTTCGGTGGTCTTTAATGATACATACTCACCAACCCCATCCTTAGCTTAACAAACCAAGTGGCAAGTTTGGGCAGCTGAAATGACATATTAGGCCTTTAAGGGCCTAGACCAGTGGTTCCCAAACTGTTATTTAAAAAATATTTTAACTTACTCTTGGAAGATGTAATAGTAGAATGCACAATGTGCAATTTTTAAACTGTCATGTAAGTCATTGCCTACTTTTGTCAGAAATGTCCAGATAAACTAGCCCATGTGAGCTAAAATTCTTTAGCTAGGTTTTTTTAGCCCATAGATTTAGTTGTAATGTTTGAGTCACTCAAATATCACATGAATACACATTACACATGGCAAAATGTGTAGAATTGCAGGAAATAATCTTTAAACCTGCTAAATTCTATCCACCAACAAGAGGGGTGTGAACGTGTCATGAACAGTTCTTAGATGCTGCGCATGTGAACGAGGGGGGGGGGGGGGGGGGGGGGCTTCAAAAAGCAATAACGCACAATTTAAACAACAATGTTCACAAACAATGTTCACAAAGGCCTGTTCTAGAGCACTTTAAGATGCTGGGAAAACAAATGCTGTCATTTCAGGAGGACTTGAGAGCATTTGATGCTCTCTGGACCCATTTCCCCATATGCCACTCACACTGGAAGGAATGAGCAAACAACAATGACTGCAGAGCTGCCACTACAGACCCCCCTTAACGCAACAGGGGAGCAAAGCACGGCCCAGTTACCCACAAAGACAAGACAAAGAGGAGTGTCAAACGTGTGATACATTACCTAGGGAAAAAACAGTACCTGAAGGAGATCAATCTCAACTTTAATTCAAAGCTGCGTACTTCATCATGGTGACAGAGATAGCGGCCAGGCAGAATTTCAGCTAAAGGGGACGGCGATAGGCGATCGCTAAGCCAAGCAAAAGTCAAAAGATGATTGATTGGGTGATTCTAGCAATGGTTCTTAGCCTTTGTTAGCACACTAATGATGACCTTGATTTGTAGTATTGGGTAATGTGGGGATAAGATGTCTCATACGTGAAATACAAGGGAACTGTATTCAATGATTTGGTTTTGTTTTCCCTTCTGTGCTTAAAGTCTCTGCCCCAGTCTCTGCCTTGTCACTTTACCCTGTATTCATGTACATATCTACCTCAAATACCTTGCACCTCTGCACATTGATCTGGTACTGGTACTTCCTGTATAGAGCTCCATTCTTGTGTTTTAATTTAATTTTATTCCTCTTGTGTTACTAGTTTTTTAATAGATTTTTTATTTTTATCTCTGCATCGTTGGGAAGGGCTCGTAAGCATGCATTTCACTGTAAAGTCTACACCAGTTGTATTTGGCTCGTGACAAATACTATTATTATTATTATTTTTTGATTTCAGTTTGCATTTCAATTAATTGAGATTCAGCAGTAACCTTTTGGAAAGTGGAACTTGCCGTGAAGTGACATTTACGTTTTTCATCGTCGGGATGTATGTTGCCGAAGAGAAAGGGCTTACCAGGTTCTATTCGATTTGCTGCTCGGTACACTCACGAGCGTGAGGAGATGGACTGAACTCGGCTTACTTGGTTACGCCGGTTTCACAAAGCAAAGAGAATTTCACAACACGCTCTTCAGCTCAGGTCGCCGATGGAAAAGTCAAGATCGTGCATCACGATGTCAATTTCCCCCAGTGCTGCACTCCCTCTATGAAGTTTGTGTAATAACTTAGATTTATGGGTGGGGCCATTAACAATATCCTCAGTTATTGCAAGAAGCAAATTAATAAATCAATGTCAGGATGCTTGCCCAGCTCCTAGACCAGCTCACACACACAGAGACATAAACACACAGACACACAATGTATATATATATATAAATTGTGTGTGTACGTGTGTGTTTGCCTGTGTCATGAATGCTGAGTGCAAACTGCTTCAATGTGCTCACACTTGATTTATTCATTCAATTACCTTTCATTTTCATTGGAATGATCATAGCGGTGCAATGCAAGTGCTCATAAAAACCGAATTGCAAAAAGCTAAATGTAATTCAGTTCAGATAAGCATAAAAGTTTTACTGTACCTCCTTTACTGAGTAAGAAATGGGGTTCACAGTCAGAGTCAATGCGTCCTTTACGTGTGGGCTTTCGTCAACCTCTAGAGTACTTCCTGTTTCGAAGTACAATTGGTAGTACATTTTTGCTGTTATGACTCTATCAAAGCAGGCAAAGTTCGAAGCAAGTCTGAATAGATGGTTACAGTAGCTCAAAAGAATTGTGCAATATGTACAAATGTACAATCAATTACAATAACTACATGTGAAACCAGCTGTCAATTTGTAAAAAGGACATATCATCTCGTCACCATCCACTCCGATGTAATTATAATGCAAATCAATCACATCAGTGGCCATGCAAAACAAACACAAAGCACCTACCATTTCTTCGAATGCGTATATATACATGGCCCATCAAACATGTCTGTCACAGCCTCACAGATAGGCAGGGAGAGGGCTGTATAGGAGAAGCGTGAGTGATGTCTCTGTACTAGCTGAGAACGAATATGTCACAGCTAAGATGAATGCACTCCCTCCTGTTAGAGAGTGATGGGTTAGCATCATAATGCGTGAGACTTTTGAGGAATTACAACACTGCTACATCTAGCACCCTTTTGGACACTGCGATCCATCCATTTCCTTGAATCATAATACTAATCAGGGCGTGAAAACAGAGGTAACCGATGTCTTCGGTCATAAAAGTCAAAAGGGGGCAGTGTAATTGGTAGAGCATCATAAAGCTTTGGACTCTACAAGGCTTCCTGTGACAGACTCTGCACCTCTTCTCTGAGTCCCACACCATCCTTCCCTTTTCTCTGGGAGTTTGACTGGCTACAGTGTGTGTGTGTGTGTGTGTGTGTGGGGGGGGGGGGGGGTCTGGAGGTATGGTGCCAGCAGGAGGGTGCAGTATAGCGCATTGCAGCGTGACTGATCTATCCATCAGAAAGGTGCTGTCTGGCAGAGAAAAGGGTAGTGGAGAAATGTGCTCCCCACAGCCCCACAGTGCACTGCTGCACTGCTCTTAACTGACCTTGAGAAGTTAGCACTTTAAACACTCCACCTGATTTATATGTATTTCTGTTGGATTGGCTTCTATTTTTGTACACAGATGTAATGCTTGTCTAAGGTATCTCCCAATGCAGTTGAAAGGACTATTGCCGCGTTCAAGACAGCTGGGAACTTGGAAATCTCAAGCTCCAACTGGGAAAAATTGTTCTGAACGGTCATCCAAGTCGGAATTCCAAGTCGGAAACTCCGGCATCATCCTTCCGACCTGAAGAGTTGCCATAGTGGCGAGGTAATTCATGACAGGGAGAGAATGAGACAATGAAAGACAGGTAGACTAGAACATGGCCAGCTGCATCTGCTGCACACACAACAACGTTCCTAAGGTGGAAGAGAATGATGAGGCTTATGCTGTATACAAACTGTAGAAAGAAGTCTCTGCACACTTAAAACAGACCAAACTTTTAATACAGTATTTAATGTGCCATGTTCTTGGTCAGAAATTACCTTCGTAATAGCGAAGTTGTTAAATGCTGAAACATTCACCAGCAGAGACTTTTTATCAGCAGATACGTTTTTCTACGGTTTACCATTGGTTATTAGCATGAACTTACAGTATGCTGGAGTGATGAATGGTTACAAAAAAGCCACATATTAAATCACAGAGCTAATTTGAAAAAGTGCAGGTGATTAACCTTTGACCTCTATTAATCCTACTGCGCAACAGTTGTCACGTCATTAAAGCAATGACACTGTCGGAATTTAATTAACAAATGTGCCACGAGACAAAATACAAACCAAACACACAAAAGCTAATGGCTAACAATAAGAAATGCAGTACGACATCGGAGTAAATTTTACCTAGACATACTGCTAAATCAATATGTCATTAAACATCCGGGGAGAAAAGGAAGTACATTCACAGTTTATTTTTCACTGTGGCAGTTTGCATAGACTTTTTACTCAACATGTTTAGCCATTCAGTTATTGACGTAGTGAGAATGACAGAGAGGCGCTGCCTGGAGCTGTGGAGACTAATTGCAGAATTTGAAATACATTTACAGAAAGTTTCAAAGGTTAATTGGACACAATGGCTTTCAATTTCAGTTTTGACAGAGGTGAGCACAAGAACGCCGAATTGTATTGGTATTTTAAGAAATCTTTGATGATTGATGTTTTCTAAGAGACGACCTGTTTTGTTATTTCACTATAAGTTATAAAATTTCCACATAAGTGCTACACCAAATAGTCAATACCACAGACTGACAACACAGACACCAAAATGACAAGGTACAGAAGGTACAGAAGTAAACAAAGTATCATGTTATCTAAAAGTCCTGATCCCAGACCAGCTCCCAACTATGTTATAGTGTATGGATTTGGGTGAATAAGGAATTGATGCATGGCTGTGTGGTGTTACAGGTGATGTAGTGAGCTAGTTGTCAACACGCCATCGTTGTATCTAATGTTGGGTGTAATACTATGCGAGTCTTAGGGAGCGTTATATGGGCATCTTAGTCATGAAGCCATGACAACAACATAAAATACAGGAAGTTAAACAACAGATCAATTAATATGATGTACCATTCGTGCCTTTGGTTAAAGGAACAAAAGGAAACGTATATTATTATTATTAAAAAAATATCGCCTGTGCGTAGAGATTTTATTTTGGGGCCGACACATTTTCATATGTAATTATACGCTCACAGTCCCCCTGCTGTGTCCTATCCATACACAACACTATTATGGCTCAATATTGATCCATCATTTAGTGTCTCCCACTGACTCCAGTCGAATCGGTCATGCAGTCAGGCCCGAGTTGCCACTTCTTGTTAAGACCAATGTTTAATGACGCAATTATTTCATAAGGGGATTATATGGACATGGGCGGTAATGACTCGTGTTTTATGACATATACTGATGAATTCCGGGTGCATATCACTCGGCGGCTCACACATCGTGTGCTGCACCACATGAGGCGTCTGTTGTGGAATCTTAAATCCCATCAACTCGTGCCATTTTGTACAAAGATGGGTGATGGTCCCCCCCCCCCCAACACTAGTTGATTGATTAAAAGGGGAATGGAAACACTAGGCTTTAGAACACCAGCTAACTGTAGCTGTAAACCAGCATCTTGGCATTGTTGCATCAATCAGTAGGAGAGTTTTGGAATTCCTGAATTTACTGAGACCATGACCTCTGCGTACATTAATGAGCATACTTTGCTGGTGTCAAAACCATGTATGAAAACATTGTGTGTATTTTGAAAGCTGAGAAACAGCCCTTTCAAATGATATGACATGCAATAGCACCACATCAATCAAATCAGTCATGAAAGAACACCTGTGAAAATATGTATCTTATACACTTTTGTCCCAAACAATTGCCATTAACACAACTTCCTAGTGAAGACAGTGAAACACTTAGAGTATATTGAGTCTTCCTTATTTGTAAGGATTGATCATTTGAAATCAGACTAGTAATACCTTTTACTATGAATGTGACCGGTGGTATTTTTCTAGAATTCTATGGAATGTTCTGTGATCAGACACTTTCTTATCTGATAATATATTAAACATATATATGCACCAAAACATATTACAAATGGCATTTGATAAGGAAAGACAAACAACTTCTATAATATTAATACAATTTGATCGTTATTGAAAGAATAAGGATAAGAGAATACGTTTTCTCATTCAAACCTGAAAAAAAGTGCAACTTACATTATTCTATCAAAATTATAACATTATATACAACGTTATTTCAGGGATATTGTCATTGAAATTGATCTGGAATGACAAAATATTATGAGAATAAGGCATATAATTACAATAATTGGCTTTTGCACTAGGCCACTAGCCTAATACACAGTATTTATGCTGCAGTAGTTTATGTGTCGGGGGGCTGGGGTCAGTTTGTTATATCTGGAGTACTTCTCCTGTCCTATTCGGTGTCCTGTGTGAATCTAAGTGTGCGTTCTCTAATTCTCTCTTTCTTTCTCTCTCTCGGAGGACCTGAGCCCTAGGACCATGCCCCAGGACTACCTGACATGATGACTCCTTGCTGTCCCCAGTCCACCTGGCCATGCTGCTGTTCCAGTTTCAACTGACCTGAGCCCTAGGACCATGCCCCAGGACTACCTGACATGATGACTCCTTGCTGTCCCCAGTCTACCTGGCCATGCTGCTGCTCCAGTTTCAACTTCCACCTGACTGTGCTGCTGCTCTAGTTTCAACTGTTCTGCCTTATTATTATTCGACCATGCTGGTCATTTATGAACATTGAACATCTTGACCATGTTCTGTTATAATCTCCACCCGGCACAGCCAGAAGAGGACTGGCCACCCCACATAGCCTGGTTCCTCTCTAGGTTTCTTCCTAGGTATTGGCCTTTCTAGGGAGTTTTTCCTAGCCACCGTGCTTCTCCACCTGCATTGCTTGCTGTTTGGGGTTTTAGGCTGGGTTTCTGTACAGCACTTTGAGATATCAGCTGATGTACGAAGGGCTATATAAATAAATTTGAAGATGAATGAATTTGAAGATTCAGAACTGACCAGGGGAAATGACCATTGACAATTTGCACTACTGGGTGAAGACTAGGAGTCCCTTCACTAGTACCTATGCACTATGTAATGCACTAAGTGTATTTGTTATTGTATTTTTTTTACACATGAATTAAAAAGGAAAAGCTGAAATGTCTGGAGTGCATAAGTATTGAACCCCTTTGTTACAGCAAGCCTAAATAAGTTCAGGAGTAAAAATGTGCTTAACAAGTCATATAACTTGCATGAGCAATAATAGTGTTTAACATGATTTTGGAATGACTACCTCATCTCTGTACTCCCCACATACAGTTATCATTAAGGTCCCTAAGCCGAGCAGTGAATTTCAAACACAGATTCAACCACAAAGACCAGGAAGGTTTTCCAATGCCTCTCAAAGTAGGGCACCAATTGGTAGATGGGTAAACATAAAAAAAACAGACATTGAACATCCCTTTAAGCATGGTGAAGTTATTAATTACACTTTGGGTGGTGTATCAATACATCCAGTCACTACAAAGATACAGGCCTCCTTCCTAACTCAGTTGCCGGAGAGGAAGGAAACCACTCAGGGATTTTACCATGAGGGCAATGGTGACTTTAAAACAGTTACAGAGTTTAATGACTGTGAAAGGAGAAAACAACATTGTAGTTACTCCACAATACTAACCTAATTGACAGTGAAAAGAAGGAAGCCTTTACAGAATAACAAATATTCCAAAACATGCATCTTGTTTGCAATAAGGCACTCAAGTAAAACAGCAAAACAATGTGGCAAAGAAATGTACTTTATGTCCTGAATACAAAGCGTTATGTTTGGGGAAAATCCAACACAAGACATACCTGAATACCACTCTTCATATTTTCAAGCATGATGGTGGCTGCATCATGTTATGTGTATGCTTGTTATTGGCAAGGGAGTTTTTTTGACACAGGCAAAATCCTAGAAGAAAATCTGGTTCAGTCTGCTTTCCAACAGACACTGTGCACCTTCTGGACTCTGACCTGGTTTATAAACTTCTGCCTGTCCTCGACCTGCCTCTTGCCTGCCCTGTTGTTCAATAAATATCGGAGACTCAAACCATCTGCCTCCGGTGTCTGCATCTGGGTCTCGCCCTGTGTCGTTATACACTGGGAGACAAATGTACCTTTCAGCAGGACAACAACCTAAAACACAAGGCTAATTAAACACTGGAGTTGCTCACCAAGATGACAATGAATGTTCCTGAGTGTCCTAGTTACAGTTTCGACCTAAATCGGCTTGAAAATCTATGGCAAGACTTGAAAATGGCTGTCCAGCTTGAAGAATTTTTAAAAGAATAATGGGCCAAATTGTACAACCCAAGTGTGCAAAGCTCTTCGAGACTTACCCAGAAAGACCACAGCAGTAATCATTGCCAAATGTGTTTCTAACATGTATTAACTCAGGGGGTTGAATACTCATGTAATCAAGATATATTAGTGTTTTATTTTACAAATGTTTGAGTACTTTGTGTAGCTCGTTGGACCCCTTTTGCCTCCAGAACAGCCTGAATTCTCTGGGCCATTGATTCTACAAGTCAAAAATGTTCCACAGGAGTGTTGGTCCATGCTGACGTGATAGCATCACATAGTTGCTGCAGATTTGACGGCGATACACCACCACCACCAGCCTGTACAGTTGACACCAGGCAGAATGTGTCCATGACGCAACAGGAATAGGGATTCGTAGGACCAAGCAATGTTTTTCCACTCCTCAATTGTCCAGTGTTGGTGATCTTCTTGTTTTAAATGAGGAACCTGGTGTGATCGTCTGCTGCAATAGCCTATCCGTGACAAGTATCGACGAGATGTGCATTCCGAGATGTAGTTCTGCACACCACTGTTGCACTGTGCCGTTATTTTTCTGTTTGTGGCCCGCCTGTTAGATTGCATGATTCTTGCTATTCTCATTTAACCTCTCTCATCAACAAGCTGTTTTTGCCCACAGGGCTGCTGCTGAACGGATGATTTTTGTTTGTCGCACCATTCTTGGTAAACCCTAGACAGTGTCGTGCGTGAAAAGCCCAAGAGGGCGGAGGTTTCTGAGATCCTGGATCCGCCGTGCCTGGCACCGACAATCATACCACACTCAAGTCACTTAGGTCACTCGTTTTGCCCATTCTAATGTTCACTCGAAAGAGTAACTGAATGCCTCAGTGCCTGTCAGCCTGCTTTATACTGTCTGTAGGAGCGATCCATTTTCGTGAACGGGTGGTGTGCCTAATAAACTGGCCGGTGAGTGTATATGTATGTGTCCTGTGAGGGCAAGGGTGTGATTGTCCCTCAGCCCTGTTTGCAGACTCAGCAGCATGTCCAGTCTCTCCAGCATCTGCCTATCCTTGTCACCGTGGGGGCAGCTATTGTCTTCCTGGTGCACAGGTGACATGTCTATAGTGTCGTCCTCCTGACAAAGGTCTGAGAGCTGACAGTCCACCAGTGTCCTACAGACAGGCAGACAGAGAGAAAGGGAGAGAGGGAGAAAACATAGATCTAATTTAAATTTAGGCCTAATAGTACATATCAATAATACATCATTGACCTTCCAGTCAAAAAGCTGAGGGGCAGCAGCATCACGTGGTGACTCCACCTTCCTCCATTTCAATCTCATCTTCTTTGTCCTTGTGTTTCCCAAGTAGCGATGACCCTTCAGCACATAATAAAAGGGAATCAGGAATGGAAGGGAATTGTACAAGTTATCAATCAGCTGGCAAGGTGAAAAAGTTACATTTTATCATCCAAAGGGTTTCACTCTAACATTTGAGAAAACATGTAACATAATTTCATATCCGATAGTCCATAACTGAAATAATATGATAATGTCTGCCTGTAAGTAGCAAAGTCATGAATCAGCTATTTGGTTTAGGCAACACACTGTTGTGCAAGAGTCATTTAAAAGCAAATGCAGAGAGGAGCTGAGAAAATGTGGGTTCTCCCTCTGGCCCTCTAGTAAATTGCTGAGGACAGAGTTTTATAGTAAGTGGGGCCAGACACCAATTCTCCCTATATAGTGGCACCTTAATTGGGGAGAACAAGTTTCCACGTGTTTGATACCATTCCATTTATTCCATTTCAGACATTATTATGAGCCATCTTCCACTCAGCAGCCGCCTGTGGTACAGCACTGAGCTCAGTGAGCTTTGACTGTGGTAGGGCTGGGGGGGGGGGGGTGAGTGGCTGCAAACAAAGTCTTTGCACTATCAGCCCAGACTGTCACCAGAGCAAAAGCCAAAATGAGAGCAAGTGCCACCTGTATTCCAGCAAAGTCTAAATGAACAAGGGAATATATTTACTGTGGGACACTCAACATGTCACACTTCAGGCCCAGATTCAGTCAGGGAAGTATTCTGCGCTGGAGCGAAATTGGCCTATATAGCCCCTGTGCTGCAAAATGCATCTATTCATCAATGTCTTGTTTCACACAGCAAACACTGGTTAGCCACATAACTTGAATTTGCTTTACTATGTCTTTTTTCCCACAGTGCAGGTTTCACGCAGCGAATGAATTCCTTACATAATCTACAATGAATATGAGCTAAATGATCTGTCTAGCAATTCAGTTCTATGATCAGCAAAATCCACAACGAAAGGCCGAACAAAATGATCATTAACTTCAATTCACTTGAGTGTCAGTCTCAGAATATCTTCTCATCCACTTTAGCAGAGGTGATTCTGAACAAAGTCAGAACAGAAGGTAAGACATTCCCAAGAAACTTTTTGAAAAAAAGATGTTCCACTCCCTTAGGTCCCAGTCAGCAGCACATTCAACAATGAAACAGACAGATAATTACTATGCCTGAGGAGCCGGCACGTCCCCTACCCCCCAGTGGTACCTAGCATTGGCTGCCTGCAGTCTTCATATGGTTAGGGAAGGAGGAGGCTGCTTGACAAACTAAAGGGATAGCAGTCAACATGGTAGTAATGAAACAGGTTTAGGCAATGTGCTTTCCAAAGCTTCGAAACTCTTAGAGCATGTTCATGTAAAGAAAATTATTATACAGAATTCTTGCAACCAACCGAATGTTATTTATATGGGGGATACAACCTTCCCAGCTCTGCAGATTTCGCTGCGAAGAGGCACAATCATTAGATAATTTGTTTTGGTACTGTCCATGTGTAGCTTGTTTTTGGTCACAGGTACAGGAATGGCTGAAGAATTACAATATTTACCTGGAGCTTAACCCTGCAGATAGCACTACTGGGTGATCTGAAAAGTCATAGTCAATCGATCAATAATATAATAATACTTTTAGCAAAAATGTTTATTTTCAATTTACAATCTGTGGGAACAATGAGAAGAGAAAGGTTCAGAACTTTTGTGAAACATCAAAGCACAATTGAAAAATATATGGCAAATAGAAATCTGTCCATAAAATGTATATAGTAATTTATGTATAAGCAGGAAATACAGGCCTAAGCGTTGTTGTTCAATAGTTTGCTCTAACTGAGGGAGGGCTGGTAGGGTTGGCAGGTAATAAAGGAAATATATTAAAACATAAAGATGTGTGTGTATATATATACACATATATATATATACATATACAATGGCAAGAAAAAATATGCGAACCCTTTGGAATTACCTGGATTTCTGCCTAAATGGGTGATCAAATTTGATCTGATCTTCATCTAAGTCACAACAATAGACAAACATAGTGTGCTTAAACTAATAATACACAAATTATTGTATTTTTCTTGTCTATATTGAATGTATCATTTAAACATTCACAGTTTAGGTTGGAAAAAGTATGTGAACCCCTAGGCTAAATACTTCTCCAAAAACTAATTGAAGTCAGCAGTCAACTAACCTGGAGTCCAATCAATGAGACGAGATTGGAGATGTTGGAGAAATTTGAGTTTGCTATTCACAAGAAGCATTGCCTGATGTGAACCATTCCTCGAACAAAAGAGATATCAGAAGATTAAGAATTGTTGAGAAAGCTGGAAAGGGTCACAAAAGTATCTCTAAAAGTCTTTATGCTCATCAATCCACAGTAAGACAAATTGTTTATAAATTGAGAAAGGTCAGCACTTTTGCCACTCTCCCTAGGAGTCGACGTCCTGCAAAGATGACTGCAAGAGCACAGCGCAGAATGCTTGATGAGGTTAAGAAGAATCCTAGAGTGTCAGCTAAAGACTTACAGAAATCTCTGGAACATGCTAACATCTCTGTTGACGAGTCTACGATATTAACACTAAACAAGAATGGTGTTCATGGGAGGACACCACGGAACAAGCCACTGCTTGTGAGTCTCTGATCCGTGCAGCAAAAAAAACATTGCTGCACGTCTGAAGTTTGCAAAAGTGCACCTGGACAGATAACTACAGTTGAGTTGTTTGGAAGGAACACACCACACAATGTGTAGAGAAAAAAAGGCACAGCACACCAACATCAACCTCATCTCAACTGTAAAGTATGGAGGAGGGAGCATCATGGTTTGTGGCTGTTTGCTGCCTCGGGGCCTGGACAGCTTGCTATCATTGACAGAAAAAATAATTCCCATTAATTCCCAAGATTGTTATGTTTCTGTGTTGTGGGTTTGTTTGTGTGTGTTTCAGGATGGCTTCCTGAAATCCAAAGCAGCTGATTCGTCGGCCCCATCGATGATTGGAGCTCTGACCCCGCCCTCTCGTCAGGAGATATAGCTGTTTTCAATTACCGACTCCTTCTGCAGATTTAAAAGCCAGTGTTCCTTTGTTAGGAGTAGAGCTTCTGGGTATGTCATGTATTGGTGGTTGCACAGAGAGGCCATACCAAGAAGCTCTATGTTTCGTTGTTGGGCTGTATGAATTTTTGAAAAGTATAATGTAGCCGGTCCTGTTGACATTTGTGTATGCCATAGGACTGTTTTTTGATTAGTGAAATTGTTCATTTTAATTTTGTTCTGTTTAATTTGTTCCCAGGGGGGAAGGGGGGGGCACATTGGGAGTGTTTAGGAAAGAGGCCTGCGGGCATACATATACCCGTAGTATTTCCTATGTCTATGCACACTAGGGAAGACCTGGGCGGACCATCCCCAGTATTTTGGTTAGCGCGCCAGGTGGTGTTAAGATACAGTTGAAGTCGGAAGTTTACATACACCTTAGCCAAATACATTTAAACTCAGTTTTTCACAATTCCTGACATTTAACAATTCCCTGTTTTACTTCAGTTAGGATCACCACTATATTTTAAGAATGTGAAATGTTAGAATAAGAGCAGAGAGAATTTATTTATTTCAGCTTTTATGTTTTTAATCACATTCCCAGTGGGTCAGAAGTTTACATGCACTCCATAATATTTGGCAGCATTGCCTTTAAATTGTTCATCTTGGGCCAAATGTTACGGGTAGTCTTCCACAAATCTCCCACAATAAGTTTGGCCCATTTCTCCTGACAGAGCTGTGTAACTGAGTCAGGTTTGTAGGCCTCCTTGCTCGCACATGCTTTTTCAGTTCCCCCAACACATTTTCTATAGGTTTGAGGTCAGGGCTTTCTGATGGCCACGCCAGAAATAGCATTATAAATATTCACTATACCTTGACTTTGTTGTCCTTAAGACATTTTGCCACAAATTTGGAAGTATGCTTGGGGTCATTGTCTGTTTGGAAGACTCATTTGTGACCAAGCTTTAACTTCCTGACTGATGTCTTGAGATGTCTTTGCTTCAATATATCCTCATCATTTCCCTCCTCATGTTGCCATCTATTTTGTGAAGTGCACCAGTCCCTCCTGCAGAAAAGCACCCCCACAACATGATGCTGCCACCCCTGTGCTTCACGGTTGGGATGATGATCTTCGGCTTGCAATCCTCCCCCTTTCCTCCAAACATAATGATGTTCATTATGGCCAAACAGTTCTTTTTTGTTTCATCAGACCAGAGGACATTTCTCCAAAAAGTACGATCTTTGTCCCCATGTGCAGTTGCAAACCGTAGTCTGGCTTTTTTATGCCGGTTTTGGAGCTGTGGCTTCTTCCTTGCTGAGCGGCCTTTCAGGTTATGTCGATACAGGACTCATTTTACTGTGTACCTGTTTCTTCCAGCATCTTCACAAGGTCCTTTGCTGTTGTTCTGGGATTGATTTTCACTTTTCGCCAAAGTACGTTCATCTCTAGGAGACAGAATGCTTCTCCTTCCTGTGCAGTATGACGGCAGCGTGGTCCCATGCTGTATATTGTTTGTACAGATAAACGTGGTTTTGGAAATGGCTCCCACGGATGAACCAGATTTGTGGAGGTCTATAATTTCTTGTGGAGGTCTTGGCTGATTTCTTTTGATTTTCCCATGATGTCAAGCAAAGAGGCACTGAGTTTGAAGGTAGGCCTTGAAATACATCCACAGGTACACCTACATTGGTCTCAAATTATGTCAATTAGCCTATCAGAAGCTTCTAAAGACATGGCATAATTTTCTGTAATTTTCCAAGCTGTTAAAAACCTCTTTGGGCTGAGATCCTGCTAACGGGATCGATATGACAACAGCCAGTGAAAGTGCAGTGCACCAAATTCAAAACAACAAAAATCCCATAATTAAAATTCCTTAAACATACAAGTATTTCACACCCTTTTAACTTCTTATGGCTGGGGGCAGTATTGAGTAGCTTGGATGAATAAGGTGCCTAGAGTAAACTGCCTGCTACTCAGTCCCAGTTGCTAATATATGCATATTATTAGCAGATTTGGATAGAAAACACTGAAGTTTCTAAAACTGTTTGAATGATGTGAGTATAACATAACTCATATGGCAGGTAAAAACCTGAGAAAAAAATCCAACCAGGAAGTGGGAAATCTGAGGTGTCATTTTTCCAACTCATTCCCTATTGAAGATACAGTGGGATATTGGTCATGTTGCACTTCCTAAGGCTTCCACTAGATGTCAGTCTTTAGAACCTTGTTTGATGCTTCTACTGTGAAGTAGGGCTGGTTGAGCCAGGTGTCTGGCAGATTGCCATGAGCTCGTGACGCTCGTTCACGTGAGAGCGAGCTCTGATCCATTGCATTTCTACAGACAAAGGAATTCTCCGGTTGGAACATTATTGAAGATGTATGTTAAAAACATCCTAAAGATTGATTCTATACTTCGTTTGACATGTTTCTCATGAATTTGGATTACTGGGCTGAACACGCTAACAACCAGGAGGTAATTGGACATAAAGATGAACTGCATCAAACAAATCAAACATTTGTGGAACTGGGATTCCTGGGAGTGCATTCTGATGAAGATAATCAAAGGTAAGTGAATATTTATAATGCTATTTCTGACTTCTGTTGACTACACATGGCGGATATCTGTTTGGGTTGTTTTGGTCTCTGAGCGCCTTACTCAGATTATTGCATGGTTTGCTTTTTTCGTAAAGTTATTTTTTTTTAAATCTTACACAGCGGTTGCATTAAGGAGAAGTGTATCTAAAGTTCCATGTATAACACTTGTATTTTCATCAACATTTATGAGTATTCCTGTAAATTGATGTGGCTGCCTGCAAAATCACCGGATGTTTTTGGAACTACTGAACATAACGCGCCAATGTATACTGAGATTTGTTTTATATAAATATGAACTTTATCGAACAAAACATACATGTATTGTGTAACATGAAGACCTATGAGTGTCATCTGATAAAGATCAAAGGTTAGTGATTAATTCTTCCTCTCTTTGGCTGGAAAAATGGCTGTGTTTTTCTGTAACTTGGCTCTGACCTAACATAATCGTTTGTGGTGCTTTCGCCGTAAAGCCTATTTGAAATCGGACACTGTGGTGGGATTAACAAGAAGTGTATCTTTAAAGGCACAGTCAACTTAGTGTATGCAAACTTCTGACCCACTGGAATTGTGTTACAGTGAAATCTGTCTGTAAATAATTGTTGGAAAAATTACCTGTGTCATGTACAATGTAGATCTAACTTACTTGCCAAAACTATAGTTTGTGGACTGGTTGAAAAATGAGTTTAATGACTCCAACTTAAGTATATGTAAACTTCCGACTTCAACTGTAGGTAGGAGAGGGGGCTTTAACTTAAACTTTTTTTGCATCCAGCCCCTTTTCCCCAAATTACCGTGTGAAGGAAATAAATTCCCTACTAATGGTAAAATTCTCTGCCTTTGTCATCCTTACCCGCAACTGCAATCCCATACCTCTTCACTCTATGTTGAGTTGTAGCAGGGTGTTGCGTTCCCTCCTCCAAGAGGCGTGCGTAACAAAGACATTTTGCAGGAGAATGTTAGGCTATCTATCCGCCAATTGACGCTCAACAGAAGTTGGTAGATGCAACAAGACAATGACCCAAAGCACAGAAGTAAATCAACAACTGAAGAAAATACGCCTTCTGGAGTGGCCCAATCAGAGTCCTGACCTCAACCCGATTGAGATGCTGTGACATGACCTCAAGAGAGCAGTTTACACCAGACATCCCAAGAATATTGCTGAACTGAAACATTTTTGTAAAGAGGAATGGTCTAAAATTCCCCCTGACCGTTGTGCAAGTCTGATCCGCAACTACAGAAAACGTTTGGTTGAGGTTTTTGCTGACAAAGGAGGGTCAACCAGTTATTAAATCCAAGGGTTCACCTACTTTTTCCACCCTACACTGTGAATGTTTACATGGTGTGTTCGACAAAGACATGAAAACATATTGTTCATTAGTTTAAGCAGACTGTTTGTCTATTGTTGTGACCTAGATGAAGATCAGATCACATTTGATGACCAATTTATGCAGAAATCTATGTTTTGAAAAAAGGGTTCACATACTGTTTCTTGCCTATGTATGTGTATATATCGGCAAAAAATATATGGTGGGGATTGGAAGTGGTGCAGGCAATTACATTGATGGAAGCTACAATCTATCTGAAATATTAAAGCTGATCTACCCCCTAAAAAAAAAAATGCACAGCCCCATGTGTCTGTGTATTGTGTAGAGTACCCAGAGGGGGCTAGCTGGGAGTGTATGTCTTGTTCTCTGTGCCTTTGTATTATAGCAGGCAACATCAATATGATGTCATGCATGGAGATGTGCTTTGAATGGTAATACCATTATACTATGCACTGGAGGGATAGAGGACCTCTGTATCTGTATGCTGGGTAAATGGGGTCCTGAGACCAGATCAAAGGGAGAGGCTGTAATGACAGCAATAGACATTTGATGCCCAACACGAAGAGGATGAAGGTAAAGATGTAGACATCTTGGTTTCATGAGGAGAGAGAGAGAAGAAAAGAGAGGGGCTGACTGTGTAATTTCAATTGAATGTGGATGTGCACAGGCATACTACATACAGTGGAAGAGATGTCCGAATAGGAAAGAACAAAGTATTCCAGACTGTGCAAACCCCCATCTGTAAACACAAGGAAATATCAACACTCGGCAATGTGCAGCAATGCAGCACACTTCTTATTTACTTTGATTTTGCTGTCTGCCATATTACTGGTGACTAAAATACCAGAGAGGAGAAAAGTAAACCATGGCAGGAGTCGAAGTAGTTGTCGTAGTAGAAAAGTTTATTGTCCCCAAGGGGTAATGGGTTTTGTATGGGTTTTCCTTTGGAGTTTTGGGCTTGTGCTGGTGCCGTCTGACGCATCATCCGGTGATGGTGTCGTTTGAATTTGGTCGTGGCAAAGTAAAGTCTTATAACAGTCAACCTACTATACTGCTCCGTCAGTGAGAAGTAGCAGTCAGGAAATTGCTTTAACAACCCTTAGGTGTATGCTTATTTCTCAGTCGCCTTGCTTAAAAAGACCAGCCCAATCTAAAGCCTCAGACCCCAAACAGCTTAGAGGAGAGACACAGCAAAAGCTGCAGCCAACCTGGATATACACCGTCTAAAAAAGAAGGGTATTACAGACCCCTGGGGTATCATAAGTCAGGGCATTGTACACGCACCCCTAACCCCATAATTAAGTCACATTCCTCACAAGTGTAGGAAACCAGACGCTTGACAGTTCGATTAAAAAGTAAGGATGAAATACCACATGAACGTGAATCGAGATCTCCTTTTGCGTATTCACCGGTGAGAAAAGTTATGACCTTGTAGGAAAATGTTATATTCCTGGCCAAGAGGAATAGGTTTTAATCAAACTCGATGGATGGGCCTTTTGTTTGCATCTGTTGTTGTTTACACCTCCACTTATTTACTTATATTCTGTGGGAAGTGTGGTTGAACGGTAGTTCTGTTCCGAAAGGTATATTAACAACAATGCAGAGTGATGGGCGCTGAGGTCAGAGTGTAAATATCCCTATTGCAATCCTTCTCTTACAGACACTGTAAGTGTAAGCAATGAATAAACAAATGCATAGAGTTAGCAACGACATGGCAATGTGAATAGTGGAGGCTACTAGCATGTTGCATTAGCAGGCCAAAGCTAAAACAGACCCAATTGGCTATATAGCACAGCACTCGCGGCAAACAAAACACAAGACATAAAGCTCATAGGAGCTAGTAGGATGACAGGCATCAGCAATTGATGAGCATGGCTTAATTTGTAGAACATAAACAAATGCCTGTTTTATAGGGATACATGGAGATTGATAGATCTGCCACAAACTCTCTCTCATCACCTTCATGTCTCAAAACTTGGGAATTCTGAACAGTAAGAATTGCAGTTGATTTCAGTGAAATTGGTGTATTGTGTACAGGATGAACTTCAAATCAATCTCTAGCCCTCTCTTATGCACCTCTGAAGATCAAAAAGGATTAGACCAGTTCATCCAATATGTCAGAGAAATCTATCCAGCCTATCAGAGGGAAGGATAAGGCTATTGCTACTTTGGCATGCCTAATTCTAATGCAATGTTTTCAGATCTAGGCATTCATGAAGTGCCTGTATTAGGTGCAAGGGGTTGCTTTAGAATTCAGAAATCATGTCCTCTACCTCTATTGTAGATACATGTTAAAAATGTTCTAATTGTCATCATTTAAAAGGCCCTTTCATGTTAACTTCACCACTAGATGTCCTCTTCCTCCCAGACTGAAGACTGCATACAGACAGCTGCAATGTAGACCTGAGACATTACTAAGCCATGTCATGCACACGTCTCATGCACATACGCATGAGTTGTCTTTCCACTGAAGAACCCCAACAGACCGTATAATCTCCCCACTGAAAATTCTCTCTGTTATTATATTGAATATGCTCTCTACCTATATGAACTATGCCTGCCTGAAGTGACGTCTGAGAAAAAGGTTATTTCGACTAAAATGTTGACCAAATAAATGGTATCTACAGTAAACTTGTGTATAGGAGTATCTCATGAGGAACTATATGGCTTTTATTCACAGCACAATAAGGAACGAAAGCATAATGGTGTGTTGTGTAGACTGTAGCATTCATTTAACCAAAACAAAACTTTAAAGGGAAGAAGTACCAACCTTTTATTGCAGTGGACTTCTTGGTAGTCTTAAACAAATCTACTTTGGAACAAAAGTATATCTCACACACATGGTTATGGGCTTAACAAAAGAAGACAACTGTACCATGTCAGATATAGAGTTGAAATGTATTCCATTTTGAGTTTGCATCTCAATATTGCACTTTATGTACATCACAGAAGACTGAAATATAACAACCATTTGACATAGAAATAATGTTTATTAATTATGCAATTATGACACATACAGTATTAATACAATTCCACTCATGAAGCCACTAAAGGGAAATTTGGTCAGTTGACTGCAGGAAAGGACTACCTAAACATATAGAATGTGCAGGAATGCTATTTTTACTTTTCTGATGAAAACACAATGTAATTTCAATGACACTATGTTGAATCAACGTGGACTATATGTTGAATTGACGTCTGTGCCTCGTGGGCAGCTATCAAATCAAATCAAATACCATTTTTATTTGTCACATGCGCCGAACAGAACTGGTGTAGACTTTACTATGAAATGCTTGCTTACATACCATTCCCAATGATGCAGAGTTTACAAATAATTCTTCTTCTCTGGCTTCCTCTTTGCTCAACTTCCTCCCTGGTTGTAAGAGTGATTTGATACTGTAGTTTAAGGGTTCTTTATATGGTGGATTGAAGACTCTCTTCAAATTGTATTTGTCACATGCGCCGAATACAACAGGTAGACCTTACCGTGAAATGCTTACTTACAAGCACTTGAAACTTCGTCAGGATTAGTGGGTCCCCTGTGGGACAGTTGAGCATAAAGACAATATGTGCATTTTCCCACCAGAGATGTGTTTTCATCAACTTGACCTGTTGCGGTTAGATGGCTGTGCGTGATGATGTAGTGCATGTAAAAATAACTTTTATATTTCCATGTCCCGGAAAAAAATACAAGTTAATTGGGTTTCCATTGCAAGTCTACTGACGGTTGCGTCAGAATATTGTTTTTGCGAATGTGTCCACTCTGGTCTTGGCACCTGCACAGATACAATCCGGGTATAGCCTACATAAGGTTATTATGGACAAAAAGCAAGATTATTTTGGTTTGTCAAACGGCAGCCAAGCGTAGACCATCATGTCACCAGAATAAGACGCCCCAAAAAACGTTTCCACTGCTTTGTCTCGCAAAAGTGTTTTTTCAGACACAAAAAGATCCCACCTTTTTTTAGCGTATTTTATTTTGTCGACATTTGGAAAGGTTACGACAAATTGGCTGTTTTCATCAGGCCTATTTTTCATCCGACATGTACTTTACTCGTTTAGAAACTGTCGCGCCCTGATATGTTTCACCTGTCCTTGTGCTTGTCTCCACCCCCGCCAGGTGTCGCCCATCTTCCCCACTTATCCTTTGGGTATTTATACCTGTGTTCTCAGTTTGTCTGTTGCCAGTTCGTCTTGTTTGTCAAGCTTACCAGCGTTCGTTCTGTCAGCTCCTGTCTTTTCCCAGACTCTCTTTTTCTCATCCTCCTGGCTTTGACCTTTCCCTGTCCTGACCCTGTACTGCCCGCCTGACCAGTCTGCCCATCCCTGACCCTGCCTGCTGTCCTGTACCTTTACTCCTACTCTGGACTATCGACCCCTGCCTGCCTTGACCCGTCGTTTGTCTGCCCCTGTGGTTACAATAAACATTGTTACTTCACACAGTCTGCACTTGGGTCTTACCTTGATTCCTGAAATAAACTTGGTTTGTGTAGACAAACAATGGATGGAGACCAATTACTCTTTTGCAGATTTAATGACGAACTGATCACATCTACAGCCATGCATCAACTCAACTACTTCCTGTTCTCTCCCAATGATTAACCAACATATAACCAATCAGAAGAGAGCACAGTAGTTAACTACTGTAGCAATTGCTAGCTAGATAATCAGAATTACACAACATTCCCTTAGAAAATAATAATATCTCTTTAAATAATTCTACAGTACCATAGAATTCTAAAGCCATCACAATGGAGGACATACAATTTGAAACAAACTATTCAATTCAAGTCAATACACTTTATTTATCCTCCAAGGGACAATTATTTTGGGGGTTAAAAAGTGTCAGGGAGACAACACATAACCAACATCATACTATACTCTATATAATGTATGTTGCTTTGGCATTCATGGAAGATACATTTTGACCCCAAAGTCGTGGTTCGCTTCTCTGTTGCAGAGCTGAGCGTCCATCTCTGAGCTGTAGTCCGGGTAGCCCGCTGTTGTCTCCCCAAACGAGGAGTTCATGTCCATTTCCATTGCTTGGTGTGTTTACTGAAAACCTGTCAAAACATTGCCAGCTCTTACAGTAAACAACTTATTTAAATCAGCAGTAATTCAGAGAGGAAAAGATCCATTTTAGCTGACTTACCCAAAACTTTTGGCTGGCTTGTTTGCTTGCTTGCAGCAAGTAAATGTAAAAGTTTCTTTGTCTTCAAGTAAGACTCAGGCCAAGGTTAGGAAATACACAGGGGAGGTAAGTGTGTGTGCGCATGTGTGTCAGCCGGGTGTGATGCATAACACCCTCTGAATCAGACCTTTGTCATCTCGCCTTTAGATATTATCTTTCTATTCTGTCCTAATTTTTTGCACAATCTCCCCCAAAAGGTTGAAACTAATTGTAGCATCAGATAAATTAAACCGACAGTGTAGAGGTCCTCTCTAGCTCAGTTGGTAGAGCACGTGCGCTTGCAATGCCAAGATGGTGAGTTTGGTTCCCAGGACAACCAATATGTCAAAAATGTATGCATGCATGACTATGTTGCTTTGGAGGAAAGTGTCTGTTAACTGGTATATATTATTACAGAATTAGTGAAACATGGTATGCTCGCTCCATTTTTCAAACATGTAGGTGTGAATGGAAGAAGGAAGTTAGCTACTCACCCTGCATATTGAGTCAGGAGTAATGTTTATTTCCAAACAGCAACGCTTTACATTGCCAGATAATGTTAGCCAGAGGCTAAATGTAAAAATTTGACTAAGAGTAAATATAGAAAAGAATGACTTGCACATTGTTATGACACATTAAGTCATGTCTTAATTTGTCCTGTCACAACTTGTCTCCAAGTTCTTGACAACATTTTATTGAAATTGTACAATAATGGAGCATTGATGATGGATTGGATTTATAGAGTGCCTTTCTACCAACCGAAGCATTCAAACACTTTACATAGTAAGGGGGTAACTCACATCTACAACTAACATTGTATAAACACATTTATTTTCAATCAATCAACCAAATGTATTTTAGGAAGCCCTTTTTACATCAGCAGTTGCCACAAAGTGCTTTACAGATATCCAGCCTAAAACCCCAAAGAGCAAGCAATGCAGAGGCAGAGGCACAGTGGTGAATAGCAACATACATTTTTCAAGGTTCATTAACTAATATGAGACTCCTAGACATGAATTAATGTGCATTCCTGTGCCACAGGGCTCCTATATCATACCAGAACATCTGTTTGACTAGTTATGCCCACTTGAGGGTTTCTAATATGTGACAGTGTCCGGCTACCATTGATTGAGACATGGTTCTTTAAACACGGCATATGTTTCTGCAGCAGAATCCGGAAGTGGTTCTGGAATTTTCTCCCCACAAAGGTGTAGAAGGCAGGATTGATACAGAAGTACAGATATGTGACCATACGAGTAACATGCAGCGCATAATCAAGCTTACGGAGTTTCACACAGTCGACTTCAGCTGCTTGAAGCATCACCACCACATTATAAGGAGTCCAGCATGCAAAGAACAGCAGTACTATGACAAATATGAGTCTCACCGTCCTGTACTTGTTGGTCATCCTGGAGGAGATGACCGTCACGGCAATCCTAACGTAGCAGTAAAAAACAACAATGAGAGGAAATAGGAAAAATAAACCTAACTGGAGGTATGGCCCCGACAGCTCCAATTCCTCAGAGACAATCGATTCTGGGGTACCAACCTCCTCACACACCAACCCCTGGTAGTAATGCTCGGCCTGGTCGTAGAGTACAAACGGCTTGATGCACGCCAGGAGGCTGATACCCCACACAGCGGCGGATGAGGCGAGGGCGTAGCTCCTCCGACGTAGCCTGGTGGACGGCACGGCGTAGACCACTGCCAGGTACCGGTCAAAGGTCATGAGGGTGAGGAACAGGATCGAGCTGTAGAAACCTAGGAAGTAGGCGCTGCCCACAATCTTACACCAGACCCGGCCGAAGATCCAGCTGGACTTGTGGTGGTATACGGCCCAGAAGGGCAGACTGGACATGAAGACCAGGTCCGACACCACCAGGTTGAGGAGGAAGATGTTCCCCACCGTGTTGAGTTTCTCGAACTTGCAAATGATATAGAGGACCAAGCTGTTTCCCACCACACTCAGTGTGAAAATCAGCAGGTAGAAGGTGGAGAGTTTGACCCCAAAGTTGTGGTTTGTTTCTCTGTTGCAGAGCGGAGCGTCCGTCTCTGAGCTGTAGTCCGCGTAGCCCGCTGTTGTCTCCCCAAACGAGGAGTTCATGTCCATTTCCATTGCTTGGTGTGTTTACTCTCAACCTGTCAAAACATTGCCAGCTCTTACAGTAAACAACTTATTTAAATCAGCAGTAATTGAGAGAGGAAAAGATCAATTTTAGCTGACTTACCCAAAACTTTTGGCTGGCTTATTTGCTTGCTTGCAGCAAGTAAATGTAAAAGTTTCTTTGTCTTCAAGTAAGACTCAGCCTAGGTTAGGAAATACACAGGGGAGGTAAGTGTGTGTGTGTATGCAAGTGTGTCAGCCGGGTGTGATGCATAACACCCTATGAATCAGACCTTTGTCATCTCGCCTTTAGATTTTATCTTTCTATTCTACAGAAGTGGCGCATATTGGGGGTTGGGAAAAAAAATCGTTGTGTGTGTCCCATGTATCCTACTTTCAGCACACGTCTTCCAACATATGTCAGGTGGATATATATATATACCCTACAAATATATTTGCACCCTTGCACTTTACTAAAAAAGTTCTCTATTTCTTCTAAAATCAGTTGAAATTGAAGAAAACATTTGGTATCCACACCTTGTTAATGAATTTTTAACATTGCAGAACCAACTTTAAGCTTAAGCTTACAATTTATATTAAGAAAATAAAGGCAAATGGCATGGACAAAATTATTGCCAACCTTTGGCCAAGATAACTCCCTACAAATGCTTATTTTAGCCATCAATGAGCTTGCTGCACATCTGTAGATAGTAATTTGGCCCACTTTTCAGCAGCAAACTGCTCTAATTCTTCAATGTTTGAGGGGTGCCCTCTACCAACTGCTGTTTTCAGTTCTTGCCATAGGTTATGGATGTGATTCAGATCTGGACTCTTCGCTGGCCACTCTAGAACAGTCCAGTGCTTCTTCTTGAACCATTCCAGGGTGCTTTTGACGTGTGTATGGGGTTGTTGTCCTGCTGGAAGACCAACAACCTTCAACAGAGACCCAATTTTTGGACATTGGGTTGAACATTATATCCCCCAAAAACTTGATTATCTGCTGATTTCATGATGACTTGCACACATTCAAGGCCCCCAGTACCAGAGACAGCAAAGCAACCCCACAGCATTACCGACGACCAAACTAATCATTCAGTGAAAAGAACACCCTTTTGCTGCCTGGTACTTGTGGAACACATCATGAAATGGGGGGGGGGGGAATCATATTTAAATTAAATCAGCAGATTATCAAGGTGTTTTGAAGTCAATGTGTCCAAAACCTGTGTCTCCATCAAAGGAGGTTGGTGGCACCTTAATTGGGGAGAACGTGCTAGAGTGAAATCTAGGAGCTAAAAAAGAACACAAAATACACTACATATACAAAACCATATGGACACCCCTTAAAATGATTGGATTCGGCTATTGCAGACAAACCCATTGCTGACGGGTGTATAAAATTGAGCTCACAGCCATGCAAACTCCGTAGACAAACATTGGTTGTAGAACGGCTTTACTGAAGAGCTCAGTGACTTTCAACGTGGCACCGTCATAGGATGCCACCTTTCCAACAAGTCAGTTCATCAACTTTCTGCCCTGCTAGAGCTGCCCCGGTCAACTGTAAGTGCTGTTATTGTGAAGTGGAAACGTCTAGGAGCAACAACGGCTCAGCCGCAAAGTGGTAGGCAACACAAGCTCAAGAACGGGACCACCGAGTGCTGAAGCGCCTAGTGTGTAAAAATCATCTGTCTACGGTTGCAATACTGACTACAGAGTTCTAAACTTCCTCAGGAAGCAACATCAGCACAAGAACTGTTCGTCGGGAGCTACATGAAATTAGTTTCCATGGCCGAGCAGCCGCACACAAGCCTAAGATCACCATCTACGAGTGTCAATCAGTGTCTGACGTGTGTGAACGTGTGTGAACGTCTGACGTCATTTCCGGTCACAACTTGCAGGCTTGTTTTCGAGTTGCTGTGCGTTTTGTTGCCAACCTGTTTTGCTACCTGACAACTTTACGGTTTTCACTTTTTAATTACCGTTCATATATTTATTTATTTTTTCCTAAACTTTTTCACTCCGGACGCTTTATCTGGACACGATTCGTCAGGACCTCCAACAGCCGAAGCTAAGTAGTAACATTAACATGATGCCTTCTAGTTGCAGCCGCTGTACTCGCCTTACGGCGAGGATAGCTGTGCTGCAAGCCTAGCTTCAGACGCAATCGTTAGGCAAGGGTAATTTCAGTGTAGGAAAGGATGAAACAGCGTCTGTGGCACCAGTAAGTACAGATAGTAGTGTAAATCCCCTGGCACAGTCCCCGCAGCCGGACAACTTTCTCACGGTTTCTGGAAGGAAATGCTGTAGGAACGCTCAACCGGTGTCGCTCATTCAGCCGACAGAAACTTTCAACCGGTTTTCCCCATTAAGCAGCGGGTCGGAGTCAGAGGCCGATTCTTCTCTGGTCTCTACTCCTCCCGTTACGGGGTCTGAGACGCCGAAGCTTCCCACCATTAGCTCTGACAAATTGAAAACTCTAGTCATTGGCGACTCCATTACCCGCAGTATTAGACTTAAAGCGAATCATCCAGCGATCATACACTGTTTACCCGGGGGCAGGGCTACCGACGTTAAGGCTAATCTGAAGATGGTGCTGGCTAAAGCTAAAACTGGCGAGTGTAGAGAGTATAGAGATATTGTTATCCACGTCGGCACCAACGATGTTAGGATGAAACAGTCAGAAATCACCAAGCGCAACATAGCTTCTGCGTGCATATCAGCTAGAAAGATGTGTCGGCATCGAGTAATTGTCTCTGGCCCCCTCCCAGTTAGGGGGAGTGATGAGCTCTACAGCAGAGTCTCACAACTCAATCGCTGGTTGAAAACTGTTTTCTGCCCCTCCCAAAAGTTAGAATTTGTAGATAATTGGCCCTCTTTCTGGGACTCACCCACAAACAGGACCAAGCCTGACCTGCTGAGGAGTGACGGACTCCATCCTAGCTGGAGGGGTGCTCTCATCTTATCTACCAACATAGACAGGGCTCTAACTCCTCTAGCTCCACAATGAAATAGGGTGCAGGCCAGGCAGCAGGCTGTTAGCCAGCCTGCCAGCATAGTGGAGTCTGCCATTAGCACAGTCAGTGTAGTCAGCTCAGCTATCACCATTGAGACCGTGTCTGTGCCTCGACCTAGGTTGGGCAAAACTAAACATGGCGGTGTTCGCCTTAGCAATCTCACTAGGATAAAGACCACCTCCATTCCTGTCATTACTGAAAGAGATCATGATACCTCACATCTCAAAATAGGGCTACTTAATGTCAGATCCCTTACTTCAAAGGCAATTATAGTCAATGAACTAATCACTGATCATAATCTTGATGTGATTGGCCTGACTGAAACATGGCTTAAGCCTGATGAATTTACTGTTTTAAATGAGGCCTCACCTCCTGGCTACACTAGTGACCATATCCCCCGTGCATCCCGCAAAGGCGGAGGTGTTGCTAACATTTACGATAGCAAATTTCAATTTACCAAAAAAAAAATGACATTTTCGTCTTTTGAGCTTCTAGTCATGAAATCTATGCAGCCTACTCAATCACTTTTTATAGCTACTGTTTACAGGCCTCCTGGGCCATATACAGAGTTTCCTGAATTCCTATCGGACCTTGTAGTCATAGCAGATAATATTCTAATCTTTGGTGACTTTAATATTCACATGGAAAAGTCCACAGACCCACTCCAAAAGGCTTTCGGAGCCATCATCGACTCAGTGGGTTTTGTCCAACATGTCTCTGGACCCACTCACTGTCACAGTCATACGCTGGACCTAGTTTTGTCCCATGGAATAAATGTGGTGGATCTTAATGTTTTTCCTCATAATCCTGGACTATCGGACCACCATTTTATTACGTTTGCAATTGCAACAAATAATCTGCTTAGACCCCAACCAAGGAACATCAAAAGTCGTGCTATAAATTCACAGACAACACAAAGATTCCTTGATGCCCTTCCAGACTCCCTCTGTCTACCCAAGGACGCCAGAGGACAAAAATCAGTTAACCACCTAACTGAGGATCTCAATTTAACCTTGCGCAATACCCTAGATGCAGTTGCACCCCTAAAAACAAAAAAAATGTCTCATAAGAAACTAGCTCCCTGGTACACACAAAATACCCGAGCTCTGAAGCAAGCTTCCAGAAAATTGGAACGGAAATGGCGCCACACCAAACTGGAAGTCTTCCGACTAGCTTGGAAGGACGGTACCGTGCAGTACCGTAGAGCCCTTACTGCTGCTCGATCATCCTATTTTTCTAACTTAATTGAGGAAAATAAGAACAATCCGAAATTCCTTTTTAATACTGTCGCAAAGCTAACTAAAAAGCAGCATTCCCCAAGAGAGGATGACTTTCACTTTAGCAGTGATAAATTCATGAACTTCTTTGAGGAAAAGATTATGATTATTAGAAAGCAAATTACGGACTCCTCTTTAAACCTGCGTATTCCTCCAAACCTCAGTTGTCCTGAGTCTGCACAACTCTGCCAGGACCTAGGATCAAGAGAGACGCTCAAGTGTTTTAGTAATATATCTCTTGACACAATGATGAAAATAATCATGGCCTCTAAACCTTCAAGCTGCATACTGGACCCTATTCCAACTAAACTACTGAAAGAGCTGCTTCCTGTGCTTGGCCCTCCTATGTTGAACATAATAAACGGCTCTCTATCCTCTGGCTGTGTACCAAACTCACTAAAAGTGGCAGTAATAAAGCCTCTCTTGAAAAAGCCAAACCTTGACCCAGAAAATATACAAAACTATCGGCCTATATCGAATCTTCCATTCCTCTCAAAAATTTTAGAGAAGGCTGTAGCGCAGCAACTCACTGCCTTCCTGAAGACAAACAATGTATACGAAATGCTTCAGTCTGGTTTTAGACCCCATCATAGCACTGAGACGGCACTTGTGAAGGTGGTAAATGACATTTTAATGGCATCGGACCGAGGCTCTGCATCTGTCCTCGTGCTCCTAGACCTTAGTGCTGCTTTTGATACCATCGATCACCACATTCTTTTGGAGAGATTGGAAACCCAAACTGGTCTACACGGACATGTTCTGGACTGGTTTAGATCTTATCTGTCGGAAAGATATCAGTTTGTCTCTGTGAATGGTTTGTCCTCTGACAAATCAACTGTAAATTTCGGTGTTCCTCAAGGTTCCGTTTTAGGATCACTATTGTTTTCACTATATATTTTACCTCTTGGGGATGTTATTCGAAAACATAATGTAAACTTTCACTGCTATGCGGATGACACACAGCTGTACATTTCAATGAAACATGGTGAAGCCCCAAAATTGCCCTCGCTAGAAGCATGTGTTTCAGACATAAGGAAGTGGATGGCTGCAAACTTTCTACTATTAAACTCGGACAAAACAGAGATGCTTGTTCTAGGTCCCAAGAAACAAAGAGATCTTCTGTTGAATCTGACAATTAATCTTAATGGTTGTACAGTCGTCTCAAATAAAACTGTGAAGGACCTCGGCGTTACTCTGGACCCTGATCTCTCTTTTGAAGAACATATCAAGACCATTTCGAGGACAGCTTTTTTCCATCTACGTAACATTGCAAAAATCATAAACTTTCTGTCCAAAAATGATGCAGAAAAATTTATCCATGCTTTTGTCACTTCTAGGTTAGACTACTGCAATGCTCTATTTTCCGGCTACCCGGATAAAGCACTAAATAAACTTCAGTTAGTGCTAAATACGGCTGCTAGAATCCTGACTAGAACCAAAAAATTTGATCATATTACTCCAGTGCTAGCCTCTCTACACTGGCTTCCTGTCAAAGCAAGGGCTGATTTCAAGGTTTTACTGCTAACCTACAAAGCATTACATGGGCTTGCTCCTACCTATCTCTCTGATTTGGTCCTGCCGTACATACCTACACGTACGCTACGGTCACAAGACGCAGGCCTCCTAATTGTCCCTAGAATTTCTAAGCAAACAGCTGGAGGCAGGGCTTTCTCCTATAGAGCTCCATTTTTATGGAACGGTCTGCCTACCCATGTCAGAGACGCAAACTCGGTCTCAACCTTTAAGTCTTTACTGAAGACTCATCTCTTCAGTGGGTCATATGATTGAGTGTAGTCTGGCCCAGGAGTGGGAAGGTGAACGGAAAGGCTCTGGAGCAACGAACCGCCCTTGCTTTCTCTGCCTGGCCGGTTCCCCTCTTTCCACTGGGATTCTCTGCCTCTAACCCTATTACAGGGGCTGAGTCACTGGCTTGCTGGGGCTCTCTCATGCCGTCCCTGGAGGGGGTGCGTCACCTGAGTGGGTTGATTCACTGTTGTGGTCATCCTGTCTGGGTTGGCGCCCCCCCCCCCTTGGGTTGTGCCGTGGCGGAGATCTTTGTGGGCTATACTCAGCCTTGTCTCAGGATGGTAAGTTGGTGGTTGAAGATATCCCTCTAGTGGTGTGGGGGCTGTGCTTTGGCAAAGTGGGTGGGGTTATATCCTTCCTGTTTGGCCCTGTCCGGGGGTGTCCTCGGATGGGGCCACAGTGTCTCCTGACCCCTCCTGTCTCAGCCTCCAGTATTTATGCTGCAGTAGTTTATGTGTCGGGGGGCTGGGGTCAGTTTGTTATATCTGGAGTACTTCTCCTGTCCTATTCGGTGTCCTGTGTGAATCTAAGTGTGCGTTCTCTAATTCTCTCCTTCTCTCTTTCTTTCTCTCTCTCGGAGGACCTGAGCCCTAGGACCATGCCCCAGGACTACCTGACATGATGACTCCTTGCTGTCCCCAGTCCACCTGGCCATGCTGCTGTTCCAGTTTCAACTGACCTGAGCCCTAGGACCATTTATCTGGAGTACTTCTCCTGTCCTATTCGGTGTCCTGTGTGAATCTAAGTGTGCGTTCTCTAATTCTCTCCTTCTCTCTTTCTTTCTCTCTCTCGGAGGACCTGAGCCCTAGGACCATGCCCCAGGACTACCTGACATGATGATTCCTTGCTGTCCCCAGTCCACCTGGCCATGCTGCTGCTCCAGTTTCAACTTCCACCTGACTGTGCTGCTGCTCCAGTTTCAACTGTTCTGCCTTATTATTATTCGACCATGCTGGTCATCTATGAACATTTGAACATCTTGGCCATGTTCTGTTATAATCGCCACCCGGCACAGCCAGAAGAGGACTGGCCACCCCTCATAGCCCCTCTCTAGGTTTCTTCCTAGGTTCTGGCCTTTCTGGGGAGTATTTCCTAGCCACCGTGCATCTACATCTGCATTGCTTGCTGTTTGGGGTTTTAGGATGGGTTTCTGTACAGCACTTTGTGACATCAGCTGATGTAAAAGGGCTTTATAAATACATTTGATTGATTTATTGATTGGTAATGACTGGAACGGTATCAATGGAATGGTATCAAATACATCAAACACATGGTTTCCAGGTGTTTGACGACATTCCATTTGCTCCGTTCCGGCCATTATTATGAGCCGTTCGACCCTCAGCAGCCTCCACTGGTCTCCATTCAAGGTTGTGGGTCTTCCAGCAGGAAAATAACCCCAAACACAAATCAAAAAGCACCCAGAAATAGTGCAAGAAGAAACGCTGGACTGTTCTGGAGTGGCCAAAGAAGAGTCCAGATCTGAATCACATCCACCCCTCAAAGGGTTTGCTGCTGAAGAGTGGGCCAAATTGCCAGTAAAAAAGGTGCAGCAAGCTCATTAATGCTACATAAAGCATTTGTCAGAAGTTATCTTGGCCAAAGGCTGTGCAACCAAGTACTAGCTCTGGGGTGCCCAAAAAATTATGTCCATGTCATTTGTCTTTATTTTCTAGATTAAACTTGTTCTGCAATGTTGAAAATCCAATAACATAGTGTGGAGACCAAAGGCTTTCAATTTCAACTTATTTTAGAAGAAATTTGGAAGTATTTAATAAAAGTGCAAGTGTGGCAATATATTTTGTCCACAACTGTATTTACCTGAATTCCTTATCTCGTGACGTTGTATTAGTTAATGTGATGACTGTTGCTCATCGAATGATTACAAGTTTCTAATTGCGTGATTAACTGAATCAAGCTCATTAACCTGGGGCACCATGGGAAAACTAGTTTTTATTGAGTTTCTATTTCCCAAATTTACTCAAAGAATATCAGAATATCTATTTTACAACAGCCGCTAGTTGCCTCTACCAATCTCGTTCTGAACGTCGTATAGCCAGTGAATCTGCACGGACCCGGGTCTCACCAATAAATTCGTACCACACCAATCTTAGTTGAATATTTATTTACTAAAAAGCTAAAATGATGATAAGATACACATAGACAAAACACATTATAGGCTATTGATTAGAACTTAGTATAATGGGCCAACACATTGTGTTACCCGCAATGGGGATTTCAAAAGAGAGAGAAAAAAAGAAAGTACACAAGAGAAATATACATTTGGGTGAATTTGTCAGCTATGCTATTCTAACCCTAGCCTTGCCCCAAACTGCCGCTCTTATGGGTCAGAATATAATGATGTAATTACGTGGGGATGATCTCCGAGGATTCTCTGCATGGACCGTTCAGCTGTTCGATGACGCAATTCTCCTGCGCACCTCCCTGCTCGTCCTCCCGATGTCAGTGTCCTTTTGGCTTAGGAGTCTGTTCCCTCACCGTTTGCTCTTCTGAGGACAGACAGCTCTGTAGCTCAGAGCTCACAGCATATGAATGAAACCCTTTAGATACCTCGATTCGATGGGAGATGGAGGCTAGGTGGTTCGACTTGAATTCACTCGCTTAGACACAGCTACTCATCCGTAGCTTGGGTAGAAAAGGATTTCTTTGTCCTCAAACTTGCGTTGCGTTCTGGGTTCGTTTACTTTTTAGACCTTGCTGCAGCTTGGGTCACGTAGTCTTGTCTGTAAATTCTATACTCACAAGTTTCATACCCTTGGGTCAGAAGTGGGCGTAACCGCCTTTAGGGCAATTCTCTGGGCGTACCAAGTTAATGAGGCAAGGTCTAGATAATATTCAAATCCAATTTTAGACAACTAACTTAACATTTAATCTTCCCCAAAACATTCTCTTTGATTTGGATATTTTCCATACAACGTACAATGTATAAACATCAAACATCTACGAGGAAAACTCTTCCCGTTACAATGTTTTCGTAATAACGTCATCTATTAACCTTTAATAACAAAACAAAAATGACATACATTTTCATAATCCATCTATCGTCATGACCACCATTGTGGCTGACGGAAACCATTGTTCCAAAGTCCCTTTATTTCATGTTTAATGTTCTGAGGCTGGTTCTCCATAGTAACAGGACAAAGGAATTTGTCTGTGGCCTTTATGTCTGCAAACTTTGGCAGCTGGGATGAAAGAGGAGCGATTACGATAGAGGGAACCAAGTCTAGATGACCTATGTTTTGAAGGTGTTCAAAACAAGGTTAAGGGCAGAGAAAGCTTGTTGGACACTAAGAAACAAAATCCGGGGAGGAGCCAATTAAGTATAAGACTGTATTATCTGCATATAAATTGATGAGAGCTTCCCACTGCCTGAGCTATGTTGTTGATGTCAATTGAGAAGAGTGTGGAGCCCAGGATCGAGCCTTGGGGTACACCCTTGGTGACAGCCAGTGGCTGAGACAGCAAATGTTCTGACTTTATATACTGACTTTATACACCTCAGAGACACCAACACTCCTTAGCCCACAAGAATGGAATGGTCTACAGTATCAAAAGCTTTGGCCAAGTCAATAAAAATAGCAGCACAACATTGCTTAGAATCAAGGGCAATGGTGAAATCATTGAGGACCTTTAAGGTTGCAGTGACACATCCATAACCTGAGCGGAAACCAGATTGCATACCAAGGCAAAGGGTTGCTACTTTGAAAAATCTCAAATATATTTTGATTTGTTTGACACTTTTTTGGTTACTACATGATTCCATGTGTTCCATATTATTCTACCATATAGAAAATTGTTTTTTTTTAATAAAGAAAAACCCTTGCTTCACATATTTATTGATATTTCGGTTGTGAGACCTTGTAAAAAATACATGAAGATTTACCAACTTGCTAACTAATTTTCTTCAAAATGTTTGCAGACATACTACTCACCATGTGGCTATGAAAGAGGGGTGCAATCCCATCACCTGGTGATATTTGTAGGGTTGTGGCTTAAGGCAGTGTTTCCCAAACTCAAACCTGGGATTTAGTTTTTCGTTTTTTGCTCTAGCACTACACAGCTGATTCAAATAACCAACTCATCATCAGGCTTTGATTATTTGAATCAGATGTGTAGTGCTAGGGTAAAAAAAAAAAAAGTGCACCCAGGGGGGGCCCCAGGACCAAGTTTGGGAAACCCTGGCTTAAGACAAATTAATTCTAGTCTTTTATTGTGAGTGTTTCAGTAGTGACATCAAAAGCATTTCTTTTTTTAAAGACGTTTAAAAATAAACAAAACTACTAATTAAATCACTATCTTTGAATGTAGTAATAGAACAACTCAAGATGTTCTATTGAAAAAATTACAAAAATCACAATTTGCTTTATTTTCAAACATGAAGTTTAGGAGTCAAGATTTGGGACAGCCACCTCTGAATATGATTAGCTGTATAAACAATGACTTTGTACTATATTACATGTAACTGTATGTTTGTTATTGCCTTGGATTGTATGAGAACATATCATGAAGTAAATATATGTCCTAAGTTTGGATACTTAGATGTTTTTTTGCACCAATCATGCAGAATCACCCATATACAGTACAGTCCAACCATATAAACACATAAAAGTTGATGTAAAAGATGGAAACTTGGATATCATAAAATACATAAAAGCATCTGAAAATATATTACAATATTTTAAATGTGAAAAAACAACAACACCAAAACAGCTTAACCATTCATACACATGTCATCTCCCATGGCACATCATGTAGCCCCTGTAGTTACATCAGGAGGTATAGCACATCATGTAGCCCCTGTAGTTACATCAGGAGGTATACTGCAGTATTTTAATAAAGTATAGTATGATATTTAAAGTAAAATTTAAAAAATGGACATGAAGTATGGACAATGCAGTATGAATCATTTGGCTATATCAAACAAAGAACATGTTTTAACAAAGATATGCAAAACACATTTGAAGCAGTTCCTGAGGTTTAATTTCAATTATGGTATGGGTTTATAAAGGCACAAGGTGAATTAATATATTATCTACAGTACAGTTTTCGTAGTTGGGATAAATTTTAAGCCGAAATTCTCACAATGTTGTCTTGTAAAAATGCACCTGGCACTTACTATATTAGCACATTCTGTGGTTGAATCCAGGTAGCCTGTTATTGTACTAATTAGCAGTTACTGTGTGTTTACCTCAGCCCGCAACATATTTACATTTTGACATGTTGTAAAATATTTACATATGGGAGGGCTTGACAAAAACATCTTATGGTATAACATTTTTAAAACATGTTTCATATCCTGGTTTTACAAAACATTTTTCACTGGTGTACTTATATGTAATGCCTTGTGTCCAGCAAGGAGGTAGTGTTACAGTACCAAGGACTATGATGATTCTCTTTGGACAATCACCATTAAAAGTCCAAAACATATGGTTTCTATCATTTATCCTGAAACCTACAAACATACAGTATATGAAACCAAGAATATGTCTCAATATACGTAGACCTAGTTTCAGTTAATCGGGACAAATATTTCTACTGAACAGCAACGTGGACTCCCATATGCCTTAAAACAGGGTTTCCCAACCCTCTCCTCAGGGACCATAGGTCTTTTTACATATTTGTTGTATCCCTAAACTGGCACACCTGATTCAATTTGTCAATTATCACCAAGCCCTTTACTAACGGAATCAGGTCTGCCAGTTCAGTGCTAGAACAAATATGTGAAATGTCTGGGTGTCCACGAGGAGATGGCTTTTAAGCATTGGTGTCCAATCTTATCTGCAAAGAGCCAGTGTGGGTGCAGACCTTTATTCCATTTTCAGGTGTGTTAGTGTATGTCTGGAGCAAAAGCCTGCAGCTAAACACTCCCCTTTGCCGAAAAGATTGATATCACTGTCTTAAAGTACGTTGCTTCTTGACCCCCACATTGAAGCCCGTCCTCCCCTTTCAGGGCCCCTTCCTCTCAGAAGTTGGGTCCTTTGCTGTAGGGGTCATTCCTGAGGTTGTAGGCCTGGTAGCAAGAAGACATGTCACACACTCCTGGTAGTCCTGATGACCCTTGTTTCCCTGGCATTCCGGGACTTCCTGACTTCCCAGGCATCCCCTGAGTGCCCGGGCGTCCGATGCCATCCGATCCGCGAGGCCCCTGAACTCCTGCCCGTCATTAAGAAGAAACACTGTAAGGGGATATGACTCCACAGAACGAGCAGTGTGTTTTCATGTTTCAGAATAATCAATGGTGATGGTTTCATATGGAGTGATGGGATATGAGGCTCTAGAAGAACATTTATGTCAGTATAGCAAGCGAGCTAGCATTTTATGCTCTCTGGATGATACCTTTTTAGAAGACTCCAATTGCTGATAGAAGGGGCAAATTAGTCATGATTAACAGCTAACTAGCCACTTTAGCCTCTTCAATCTCTGAATCCATAGGTGCTAATCCCTGGGTGTACGGCTAATCAAAAGCTAGCATGCCGTTAGCAGCTTACCTGACTGTCCAGTAGGGCCTGGTGACCCTGGACGGCCCTCTCCTTTGGTGCCTTTGAGTCCTCTTGGTCCAGTGTCACCTAAAGACGATTTCTAATCATTATACTGTGTATAGAACCAACATGACTCTAGCTCACCTGCTAACATAACATACTCCACTGTTACTTCAAGTGGGTAACACTTTCTATGAAGCTGTAAATACATTGAACTGCAATATATTTACAGTAGTGTATTGTATTTAATTCAATTGTCGGGCCGACTCTTCTCTCTGTATATATCAACGATGTCGGTCTTGCTGATTCCCTGATTCACCTCTATGCAGACAACACCATTCTGTATACATCTGTCTCTTCTTTGGGCACTGTGTTAACAAACCTCCAAACAATCTTCAATGCCATACAACACTCCTTCCGTGGCTGCTCTTAAATGCTAGTAAAACTAAATGCATGCTTTTCAACCGATTGCTGCCCGCACCCGCCCGCCCGAATAGCATCACTGCTCTGGATGGTTCTAACTTAGAATATGTGGACAACTACAAATACCTAGGTGTCTGGCTAGACACCTTCACTCACGGTGCCAAACATACCCTCGTAAAACTGACTATCCTACCGATCCTCGACTTCGGCGATGTCATTTACAAAATAGCCTCCAACACTCTACTCAGCAAACTGGATGCAGTCTATCACAGTGCCATCCGTTTTGTCACCAAAGCCCCATATACCACCCACCACTGCAACCTCTATGCTCTCGTCGGCTGGCAGTCTCTACATATTCGTCGCCAGACTCACTGACTCCAGGTCATCTATAACTCTTTGATAAGGTAAAGCTCCGCCTTATCTCAGCTCACTGGTCACGATAACAACACCCACCCATAGCACGCGCTCCAGCAGGTATATCTCACTGGTCATCCCCAAAGCCAACACCTCCTTTGGCCGCCTTTCCTTCCAGTTCTCTGCTGCCAATGACTGGAACGAATTGCAAAAATCGCTGAAGTTGGAGACTTATATCTTCCTCACTAACTTTAAACATCAGCTATCTGAGCAGCTAACCAATCTCTGCAGCTGTACACAGCCCTTCCAATCTACCTACCTCATCCCCATATTGTTTTAATGAACTTTTTTGCTCTTTTGCACACCAGTATTTCTACTTGCACATCATCATCTGCACATCGATCGCTCCAGTGTTCATTTGCTAAATTGTAATTACTTCGCTACTATGGCCTATTTATTGCCTTACCTCCTCACGCCATTTGCACACATTGTATATAGACTTTTTTTCTATTGTGTTATTGACTGTACGCTTGTTTATTCCATGTGTAACTTTGTGTTGTTGTTTGTGTCGCACCGCTTTGCTTTATCTTGGCCAGGTCGCAGTTGTAAATGAGAACTTGTTCTCAACTGGCCTCCCTGGTTAAATAAAGGTGAAATAAAAGAATTAGCAGCAAAGTGCTTTACAAGACTAGCTATGGTGTTCAGCTATTGCTCCTTATAACCAATTATATAAATGTAGTCATCTTTATAATTCTGGAAACGTACGTGGTTCATAGGTGAATTATAGGGGAGTAATGTTGTATTTCCATATGTGTTACCATGTCATAATTCCTTTATCTGAACCTGTAGATTAATGCGTTACCAAACACTCAGAGTCTTTGGGGTTTCTGTACAGGTGTGTTACCTTTGACTCCCTGGGGCCCCTGCATGCCGGGGGTTCCTGGATATCCTGGTGAGCCGATTCTACCGGGATAGCCCGGGGTTCCTGAGGAACCATTGAGTCCTGGTGCTCCAGGCTGTCCCGGGGGTCCCTTCACCGTCTCACACGGCTCACATCTGCTGAGAGGGGATAGTGTCTGCAGCAGCTGGGGGAGCTGATCTGGGAGGGCCCAAGCACAATTTGGTTCAATCAAATCAATGTTAATCAGTCAATCAATCAAGGTATTAAGGGAACCATTGTTTACAGTCATTCATATGTCTCATGATTTAAACTTCTTTATTTGAGTACACCTGGAAAAATAGCCCACGTATTACCGCAGCTAAAATATTAATAGCACCAGATAAACATATTGCTATTAACTGTAATATGATGCTGTAAGGATGTTACCATTTTACCTTCCTTCTCTAACCAATACATATTCATATTGAACATGGATTCTAAGGCATAGTCAGATCCCTACACTCAATTTACATTTCAATATGTGTATTGTTTAATCCCTACAGTCTTAAGCTGCTGAGTCAACAACGAGCTGCACGCTTTCCAGCTTACTTCAATTTGCACTTTAGTTATTGACACTGCATAGCTACCACTGGGCGGGTGGTGACAGGTACTTACTCCGCAACACATCGCCGCAGAGCTTCATCATGTGGTCGTCAGAGGGAGGCTTCCCCTGTAAGACACAGATAAGGCCAAATGGTTAAGACGGTTGATGTCTGGATGGCGAAGGTATGGAGAAACAGACAGGGTGCTTTTAGAGAAAGGCCAGGATTTCAAGAGAACTCACAGGCTTCCCAGGGTAGCCCGGCGTTCCCGGTTGCCCAGGCAACCCGTCCTCGCCGGGAGATCCCCGTGGGCCAGCGGCCCCCACGTGTCCCATGCCCCCTTTCTTCCCATCGGTGCCTCTGACACCGATATCCCCCGTGATGCCTTTCTGATGATCGTGAGGAGAAATATGGTCACAAACTGTATATAACTAAACACAGTATATAGGACCTTTGCATACAGAGCTCGATTGCATTTAAAATGTCTGTTATAGCCTACAATATATCTGCCTTGAGACTAGAAAATGAATAAGCGTTCCAGAAAAGGTGTTCAAAGAAATCATAGTGTAAATATGCCGGCATGCATCTTTTAAAATGTGAATGTTGAACTTGGTGTTCAAGGGCCTGATGTGATATGGATTTCACAGTAGGTTTACTGTCATGTCTACCTATCTAGACCCTGCGGGTGTGATGTTGGAGGCTTCATGGTATGATGTGTTCAGTAGTGTTCCTCAGAGAGGATCTGGTCTCTGGTGTAGAATGAGGCAGAATGGATTATAGCTAATGCAGCAGTGTAATTCTACAAACCTGTCCTTTGCCTCCCCTGGGTCCAGCTTCACCCTGGCAGAGAAGGGAGAGGAAAATGAGAGAAAGAGCCTGTTAAAAAAGTTCTGCTTGAATATCAAAGAAACGCTCTCTTTCAGAAGCTCTTCATTCAGTCCGCTCTGATAAAAGTACAAATATTTTTTCTTGCTGCTGTCTTACTTACTACAGTTGATGCAGAGGTACATTTTTTTATAAACCGACATACTGTTGGCCTAATGCTGTTGTATATCAAGCACGAGTCACAGCCAGTGCAATGGCCACAGGGAAAGTTATGACTACAAATTGTTTACCCATAAATAGTGTTATGTAAAAGTGACAGGCAAATCCACTGTGCCTGATATTGGCCGAGGCGCCATCTGTGGAGGGGGGTGGGGGGTGGGGGGCTCTGTGAAGACCGAGGAATAAAAACGTTTTGTAGTTCAAGTTGATTTGATATCCACTGCCACCCAGTGCCCTGGTCATGTAACTGCACTCACTGGTAAGCCGGGGTTCCCAAGGGCCCCATCGGTGCCTCGTTCGCCCTGGAACAAGATACAGGGTTGGGGGGATGGATGATGGGAGAGGGGAGGAAGATGGGAGGCATCATAGGAGGGTATAGGAGAGCACTCACCACTAAAAGGTCATCATTAGTATTCACAGCCAAGGAGAGACGCAAGGGTCTCATTGACCTTTAAAAAACACATCACCTGAGTTTCCCCTACCTCCCCTCTCTTCCCTCCCTTCCAACCACTCTGCTCTGAAGTCTGCCTTTATCACGGTCACCCTGCTGTGATTGTAAGGCTATAGGAAGCACAAATCAAAGCACAGAGCCAAAAACACTACACTCTAGTCACAGCACAGGGTCCTTAAGGGAGGACTGACTTCGGTGCAGGAAAGCTTTGTTCCTCGTGATTAAGACATGACTAACACTCATTATTTTCTTGTCAGTGTCCTGGAGAGATATGAGTATGTACAGTACAGTGCTCTAAATATAGTGTAGGACTCTATGTGTAGTATAGGGTTCTAAGGAGCCTACAGGGTAAAGAAAGTAGCCTTACCTAAGCACATAGGAGCAGGATTCAATCTCCTGTTTCTGTAGCGTAAGGCAGCTTTATGTAGTACACAACCTGGACAGGACTCTAGTCTATCGCAGAGCCCTAGCCCCAATCTACTTCATCTCCTTAATGCTGAGTGCCAAGCAGAGACGCATTGGGTACCATTTTTTTATCTTTGGTATGACTCGGCCGGGGATTGAACTCCCAACCACAGCGCCACTAAGGAGTGTTGTAAATGCAGTATAGGGTTCTAAGTACAGTAGAGTACATGGTTCTAAGTATGAACTTGATTGTTTGGATAATAAGACAATCACTTGTCCTTATTTTATGTGCTGTGTATGGCGAGCTCTATAGGTCACTGCAAACAACCATCCACCAACCCAATAACTAAATGTCACTATGACAAGAATAAATGACAATGAACTGAACCACCCCCTGTGTCAGAGACAGACAAGAGAGAAGATGACAATACCTGACTTCCTCTGGGACCCGCCTCTCCAGTTTCTCCCTGAAAAACAGTGTATAACATATGGCTGTAATAACCAACGAGTAGGCGTCTGGGCGTGCCTGCATACAGTCTGAAGGACAAGCTCTCAGTGCGTGTGAATGACAACACGTAAGAGGAATGAAATATGCATTATGCAAAAAGACATCAGCGCTTACTGCAAAACAGGCAAATGAACAAGCTCCCTGATACCGAGAACCATAAATCATTCATAAATCATGTCTTTAGAGCCGCACACTGCCTCATTAAGCCAAAAGGCCCCCCTACAGGCAATAACACTGTTATGTTAGCTGAGATTTGGGCTCAATCTCAATTCGTCTTTCTGTGATTCTTTGCATCCTATCTCCTTGTCTCCTTCTCAACCGTATTGGAGGAAGTCAAAGGCCCCTCCCCTCAGACCTTCTTGTCTAATGCTTTTTGAGAAAGAAGCAAGGAAAGAGGGTGCAAAGAATCAAGGAAAGATTCATTGAGACCTGAAGTCTTTGGTGGTGCATGCTGATGCCCTTACCTTGGGACCTTTGAACCCAGGTAGGCCATTAGTGCCCGGGGACCCAAGGAAGCCTGCCTCTCCTGGTGTGCCCTAAAGAGTGAAAAAAGCATGATAAATAGCTGGGGTAAGTCTTCTTAGCGCAGGCTCTGGGTGGAAGTAGTCTGTAGGCAGAGAGCTAGGGTCAGCTTACCCTGCCCCAATACTAACTTTAACCATTAACAGGTCAATCTGCAGTTGCTACATACATTTTTGTACTTATAACATGATATGTACCTATTGATTCTTGAAGAATATAACTTCTAAATGCCTCATGAGTTCAGTTCAACAGTCATACCCCATCAGAACCCAAAATAGATGCTCGTTTTACTCCAATGTTTGTAAACAAAGTAAATGTAAAGACACACTCTACAGCCTCAAGACATGGTTAAAACTATCATTTTGATATCATGGCTGGTCAGTCCTTGGATCCATAGCTCTGTCTATGAATTTGAGAGTGGTTGCATTTCTCTAGCCCCATCCCTCAGCTTTTTACTGACCCATGGATGTATGTTGTCTGTCCATAGTCTAATCGATCACGGAGTGCGTCTCTGGTGCCTTTCTCACCTTTTGGCCTGGCATTCCTGGAGAGCCATCGGAACCTCGCTCCCCCTCGCTTCCCTGAATACAGACACATAGGAATTAAACACTGACACACACACACACACGTTCGCACGCACACATTCACACACACAAACACATGCACGCACTCAAACACATGCGCACACACAGCATTGCCAACAAACACAGAGCTGATGAAGCTTCCTTTGTAAAAACAGAAGGCTATTTGAAATTCAAGACAATAGTCTATTTACTCAACAATGAAAGACTAGAATTACTTTTACACCCTAAACGCACTTTGGTAAAGAAATATCACATTGGGAGAGATAATTCTAGTATTATCAGTAAACCATTCGGAGAGTAGAGCCCACACACTGGGGATGAAAAGCTGCAGCATTAGCATAATCACTAATTAAAATGGGTGATGGACAAACCTTTGGGCCATCGCGTCCACTGGCTCCAGGGTCTCCCTGGGGGCCTTGAATTCCCTGGGCATATAAAAACACAGACAGTTGGCCTGCAGGCAGTGTGACAGGATGCGTGACAGCTTAGTCACCAACCACTGAGAGGGAATTAGATGGCAGATGCCCCATTCTGGTTCATTTTTAAAAAAAGGGGATGTGCAAAGAGGCTTTAACCCTACCCATCTGCAAACACACTGAGCTATTGTTCCTCTTTGTTCATGTTAGGATGACTACTGTTATTATTCACTGCGACCGGTCTATTTGCACGTTAATCTCTGATATACAGTAATGTAATGTGTTCAAAACCATATCCCAGACCACAAGTGTGTGTGAGTAATTGTACGAGGGTCAATAATGTGAAGTTAAAAACTGCACTGAACAAAAATATAAACACGACATGTGAAGTGTTGGTCCCATGTTTCATGAGCTGAAATAAAAGATCCCAGAATGTTCCATACACACTAAAAGCTTATTTCTCGCACATTTTGTGCACAAATGTGTTTCCATCCCTGTTGGTGAGCATTTATCCTTTGCCAAGATAATCCAATCACCTCACAGTTGTGGCACATCAAGAAGCTGATTAAACAGCATTACCATTACACAGGTGAACATTGTGCTGGGGACAATAATCGTAACCAACATCAGTGGGCAAATGCTCGCCTTCGATGGCCACTGGCACGCTGGAGAAGTGTCCTCTTCACAGATTAATCCCAGTTTCAACTGTACCAGGCAGATGGCATTGGATTGGCGTGTATGACAGCATGTTCCAGTTCCTGCCAATATCCAGCAACTTCGCACAGCCATTGAAGAGGAGTGGGACAACATTCCACAGGCCACAATCAACAGCCTGATCAACTCTATGGGAATGAGATGTGTTGCACTGCATGAGGCAAATTATGGTCACACTAGATACTGGCTGGTTTTCTGATCCACACCCCTGCCTTTTTTAAGATCTGGGACCAACATGCATATCTGTATTCCCAGTCATGTGAGATCCAAAGATTAGGACCTAATGAGTTTATTTCAATTGACTGATTTCCTCACATGAACTGCAACTCAGTGTAGATACCATGTCTTTACTAAACAGTACAATTCATTCAAATTTGAGGGAAGAAAACCTTCAATTCAAATGTAGATGATTGCTCTAACTTAGTAACACGTGTAGTTATGCAGCTTCACTGAACCAGAAGAGGGCAGCAATGGAACACCATATGATGCACAGCTCGATGGCTCTGCTTGAATAGGGACAAGCTGTTACTTACTCACCAGTGGAGGGTGCCCAATCACCTCGTCTAATCATAGTCCCTTTATGGAACACTGTCAGAGCTCTCTTAATGCATAATGGATAATTAATTAAGAGAGAATTACATTTCAGCGACAATTAAATAGACATGTTACAGTACGTGATGTGTATTGTAATTCCTCCCGTGGAGAAAATGACTGCAATTGAAATAAAGTCATAAACATACTCGTTCATTACTACATTTACATTTGAGTCATTTCGCAGACACTCTTATCCAGAGCGACTTACAGGGTGAAGTGCTTTGCTCAAGGGTACATTTTGCACCTAGTCGGCTCAGGGATTCGAAGCAGAGACCTTTCAGCTACTGGCACAACGCTCTTAGCCACTAGGCTACCTGCCACCCTAGTATGTGTGCAATCGGTTAAATCATTGAACTGGGATTGCTTGTCATTGTACAGATGTTGACACCCACCTGTGGACCTTTTGGACCTGTTGATCCCTTCTGCCCAAGTGCTCCACTCTCTCCCTGTTGGATGAGAAGAGATGAATGCACTGCCTCGCCTGCAAGGTAGTCCATCTAATTACTTCTGTGCCTCAGAAATCCTCCTTGTATTGACTTGAGGCCGGGGACTTTTCTTACTCTAATATGGTCTCAGGTTTCAATCTATCTCTGATCCCCTATTATTACAGTTATTGACTGGATATTAGTAGCAGTGTTCTTTTTTATTCTGTTCTTACATGTGGCTTAAAGACTGTCCTTGCATCCATAGCTCTGTCTATGAATTTAAGTGTTTACATTTCTCCAGCCCCATACATCAGCTTTACCAAACAAAGTGACAGTGCTTCTGCATCTGCATTGCTTGCTGTTTGGGGTTTTAGGCTGGGTTTCAATACAGCACTTTGTGACATCGGCTGATGTAAAAAGGGCTTTATAAATACATTTGATTGACAGTACCAGGCTGCCTTTAAATACTTTCTTATTTACTCACATGCAAATAGGAAAGTCTTACCTGAGGTCCTGTTGGCCCCGCCCCTCCAGGAAGCCCCCGGATCCCCTGGAGATGACACACACAGCAGGTCAGCTGACACAGCAGTGGCATAATGAGTGACAAGAAAAGCGGGCCCCAGTTTAATTGCTTAGTAGTCAATTCATAATTTCCCCCTCCTCTAGTTACAGTACCGCCATTAAGGCATTTCTAGAATGGCACATCGGACAGGATGAATAAAACAATCTGGCATGGCAAACCACTTGTTGCAGTGTGGAGTGCTTGCCTTGCATACAGTACATGCCAGTCATCCATTCCAATGAGGCCATGATGAGCCACAGTGGAGGGCATTGGGAGACCTTTGGAACACATGCCCAGATGCGCTGTGATGATTGTTTTCCTTGCATTCTAAATTGGTTTAATGGATCCCGCGTCTCTTCCCCCTGGTTTCCGCTGGGGGTCCGATACGCTGTATTCACCTCATTTACAGCCAGCGGGGCCTTCATGCACTTTGCTAAGTAATTACACACAGGAGAGGAGAACAGAGTGCCAATACACCACGTGCTTAGAATTTCAGAGAGGGCCATTGTAAAGACATGCCCTCGCCACCCACTGGCTTCGATGGAATCAATCTAACCACTGAGGTAGTAGAGGTGATAGACTGTATGTTCACCTGTTTAAATAGTCATATGGTGTTAAACTCTATTGTAATACTGCTGAAATAAATAAGCAGGGGTGAAAGTAAGGCGGTACAGTCCGGTACGGGGGGGGGGGTACGACCAGTAAAACATGCGCTTATCAAAACAATTCAAAGGTTTATTACACCACTTTTCATAATCTATGCTCCAAAATGCGATGTGGTTTGATGAGAACACAGAAAGTTTGCCAAGGAAGAGATGAGTGGCTGACACTGAGACTCACACGGACAGCAGTGGATTCTGGCCTAATGACAATCGTAAACTCTTGTCATGACACTTTGTGATGTTGTGTAACGGATGTTTCTTTCCTTTCATCACTGCTTGGTGTCAAGGCTTTCTTCTGTTGAAGAAAAGGCGGACCAAAACGCGACGTGGTTTGTGTTCATCTTGATATTTAATTAAAGAAAGTACTGAACACAAAAACAATAAACAAATGACGACCGTGAAGCTAAATGAGAACTGTGATGACACAAGCAATCAAACATAGACAATCACCCACCAGCAACCCAGGCTACCTAAGTATGATTCTCAATCAGAGACAACTAATGACACCTGCCTCTGATTGAGAACCATACTAGGCCGAAACATACAAATCCCCAAATCATAGAAAAACAAACAGACTGCCCACCCAACTCACGCCCTGACCATACTAAATAAATACAAAACAAAGGAAATAAAGGTCAGAACGTGACATTTGGAGGGTGGAAATACAAGTATACAAAGCATACTCTGTGTATTTCCAGCCTGCTCTTTCCATGACAGACTGACCAGGTGAAAGCTATGATCCCTTATTGATGTCACTTGTTAAATCCACTTCAATTGGGTAGATGATGGGGAGGAGGCAGGTTAAAGAAGGATTTTAAAGCCTGGAGACAATTGATACATGGATTCAGACAGTGAATGGGCAAGACAAAATATTTAATTTCCTTTGAACGGGGTATGGTAGTAGGTGCCAGGCGCACAGGTTTCTGTAGAGAACTGCAATTCTGCTGGGTTTTTCACGTTCAGTTTCCCATGTGTATCAAGAATCGTCCACCAACCATGGGCCATCATCCCTGTGGAACGCTTTCGACAGCTTGTAGAGTCCATGTCCCGACGAATGAGAAAAAAAGGGGGGGGGGGGTTCAATATTAGGAAGGTGTTCCTAATGTTTGTTATCTCATTGTATGTTGCGAGTGGGAAGCGGGACCAGGTGTGACACTATGTAATTCTATGATTAGACCCATACCATTTTTTGGTAGGTCCCGTACCGGGGAAGAAATGTATTCTACTTTCACCCCTGGAGATAAATTCTGTTCTTAGTACTGCAAAGCCACAGCGCAAAAGTGATAACCAATGTAGAGGGGCTAAGGTTAGAAGTGAATGACAATAGAATACCTTAGTGACTGCTTCCTGTGTCTGAGGTGTGACTTATTGATAGATTCATGTAATAATGTATTTACAAGGCAGATACATATACCGGTTCCCACTTTAGATAAAGAGTTCTACAGCAAACAATGGAGCTGTCTGGGTGGGATACTGTTTTTACAGACCTGCTGAAAATACATATCCATTTTCCCTGGAGGACTTTCAAATACCACATGGAAAGATAAAAAGCTGAGCTCTGACCACGTTCTCCATTTTCCCTGGAGGACTTTACAATTATACCACATGGAAAGATAAAAAGCTGAGCTCTGACCGCGTACTCTAGCATCAAACAGGTAAAATCGAGTTTCACAATTTTTTATAGCAAACACAAGAAACAGAGGGGTGTAGCCGTTGTTTGCATTAATCAAAACATACCTGGGTAAATATGGGCAATATCATTCTGAAAAGAAACCAGCATCTGTTATATCAAACATTTCCCAAAACAACCCTAAGAAAACACTGATAAGATATGGCCCCGTCCCAACTGAAGGTGTGTTTTATTTTGAAGCGGGTCCTGGATTGAGCGGCTCTATTACTCTGCAATCTCTCAGCACCACACCTGCGTGCGCGCACACACACAAACACAAGAACCTGCTTCCGTAGCACAGTAAATAAAATCCCAATGAATGGGGTTGGAAGAAAGCGCCATCTGACACTGCTGGACCTTTCCCTGCCCCTAGTGTCTTCTGTCTCCATTGTAATTAACCTGCTAGAGCACAACCACTTCCACCCACAGTGGAATGCATCCAGATCATCAAGGGGTTGGCTGCTGGAGTGCCCACACTCTTAGGAAAAGGTGGAGAGGAGGAGAGAGGGATACGAGAGGGAGAAGAGGAGAAGAGAGGAAACAGGAACACGAGAGTCCCTTTGACATCCCCCACTGCTGCATGCTGTTTAGCATTAATGACACATTTGATCAGAAGAGGCCCACATTGATGAAAAAGTGCTTCAGTTTGTTTTAATGCCTTAGCATGCAAAGAGAAAGCTTGGTGAGAAAAGATTGGGATGAGCTGACTACTTTGTTTTCGAGGTGCGGAGAGTGCCTCAGCACGCAAGGGCGTATGCTTTGATGAATTTAAAGGCAATGGGGCCCCTGCCAATCTCCCTTCCAAAATGGCAATCTAGACCTACTTCTGTATGTTTTAGCGAGTCTAGGGACTTGCTAAAAGCAGGCTAATTTAGTCAGACAAGCAGAACATATTACACTCTTAGAAAAAAGGGTTCCAAAAGGGTTCTTCTGCTGTCCCCATAGGATAACCATTTTTGGTTACAGGTAAAACCCTGTTTTGTTCCAGGTAGAACCCTTTTGGGTTCCATCTACAACCGTCTGTGAAAGGGTTCTACATGAAACCCAAAAGGGTTATACCTCGAACCAAAAATGGTTCTCAAAACGGTTCCCCTATGGGGAGGGCCAAATAACTATTTTAGGATCTAGAGAGCACCTTTTTCTCTAAGAGTGGACAGTCTATAAAGTGGGTGACAATGACGACCAAACCAGACTTTTATCCTGGTTTATTGAATGTAGGCCTATGGCTGGAAGCGTTTGCACCAAATAAATGGAGACCTCAGCAGCAGTGTGACTTAACATTTTAGGGTAGCGTACAGGCCTCCTCCTATCCCCAAAAAACTAGAATAGTGTAGGCCGGCGGATAGTGATATTTAGACATTTCATCTTACCGTCCAAACGCATTGTATGCAGCTGGCAATACACTTGTATCTCCCATGGACCGGTTCGTTCCTAAAACATTCTCCATTCCGGCTACAACGGCATCAATTTCCTCCTTAACTAGATTTAGTGGTGAGAAGGAGGGAAAAATATGCATACTTTCTTTACATAACACCATTTTCCACCACCATGCTAGAGTGGCTAATGCTAATTCCTGATGTTGCACCCTGCTTTTAGCCAGGGGTAAACATAAGACTGCTGCAACCTGATAGGCTTAACGCGATAGCAACATCCAGGACTAGCATTCCTAGGCATTAGCCACTCTAGCATGGTGGTGGAAAATGGTGTTTCATAAAAATGTATTTCCTCCATATTTTTTTTTACACCTTCTCGCCATTAAATCTAGTTAAGGAGGAAATTGATGTGTTTGCAGCCTGAATGGAGAATGTTTTAAGTACGAACCGGTCCACGGAGAATATGAGTGTATTGCTGGCTGCATACAATGTGTTTGAACAGTAAGATGAAATGACTCAATATCACCATCTGCTGGCCTTTGGGCTAATCTATGTTGTACCGTTTGTAAAACAGGCAGTTGCATTGGATTTATTAGCCTAGTCCTGATTTCAGACCAAGGCTTAAGACTAATCATTTTGTATCTGCATATCAGCTATCCACATGAGTTATTTTGAGCCTATTTGAAATGAGAATCAATGTGTTTACACAGTAGGTATTTCTTCTTCGCTATGATCAGCTTGTCAAAAGTCGACGAATAGGCCTACAGTTGAAATCACTGACTCCTGACAATTCAGCTCACAGAGGGGAACTCCCGGAACGCAGTCGCAAGTAGCCTAATTTCAGTCTATATTGTCCATTTTATTTGTACCTGGCCTGTTTTTAGAATATGGTGTTTGTTAACATGTCATATTCAAATCGAAGCACATTTTTATTTGATAGGAAGTCATTTAGTCTATTTGATCGGAGACACATTTGGATGTAAAAACAACAATGTCTCATAACATTGTCATAAATATGGTCTCCAGTCTGTAGGCTACTGGAAAACCACATAGGCTCCTACTCTTTCTACTACTGGCTACATGATTTATGTTACATTACTTGAGTCTTGGTGGAGTGCAGCAGCGCTGCATCTCTCCAACAGCACCCTGGAGAAGTGCGCTGGGCATGGACAAGATACATTTTGCCCCCTGACTTGTGACCACTGCTTAACATGGGGCGGCATTGGCACTCACCTAAATAGCCCATATGCCACTGGGTGAGAGAAGTTTCCATTGTTTTTGTGCAGAATTATGTTTTATTTTATTTTTATTTGACCTTTATTTAACTAGGCAAGTCAGTTAAGAACAAATTCTTATTTTCAATGACGGCCTAGGAACAGTGGGTTAACTGCCTGTTCAGGGGCAGAACGACAGATTTGTTAAGATGTGAGGTGTGAGGTGTTATGTGTTGTTGGGGGTACATCTTGTTCAGTTTAGCTCGGAAAATGCTGCCCTCGTCAATCTGGTCCGCCTAATCCTGTCCAAGGGGCGGGTCGGCCCTAGCGTAGCCAATCCCAGGTTCTGTTCTTTGCAGCAAACAAGGATGAAGCTCAATGGAGACAGATGGTCGTGATCCCACATCAAGACCACTGTGGATTTACTCACGATGGCCATTACCATTGTGGCAAACAAGCCTGGAGATGGCCCAAACCCCTGAGTGGCCCAATACATCTGGTAGAACCGTTCAAAGCCATCCTCTCTCATTCGAGATTAGCTTCACTCTCTAAGGGACACATTTGAGCTTGAGATCCATGATGCTCATCACTTGAATCTACTCCATTGACACCAATGCATGATGTAAGCGAGGATTCGAGGTACTTGACTTAGGATTCAAATGTGCTCAGAAAGCATAAACACTACAGTGGTAAGACTGCAGTGTATCCCCCAGGATGATTTTGATGCTGCAATCCAGCCCCAGCATCAACAAGACTCATTACATGCAAAAAGGGAAGCCTGTTAGGCTGTTATATTCCACTGTTGTTATGGCAACTCCTCTCAAGAGGTACACTAGTTGGAGAACTCTGTGATTTGGTGGGTGGAGCTATATTGCATGCACTGAGGTCAGCAAACATTGTGGCCAAGCGCTTGGTGTGGCACCAATACGAGGTTGCGTGCCTAAGTCCTAATGTCCTTTTTTCATGGATCTTTACGAAGTCACTTGTAAAGCAGCTGCTGGTTATAGGTTTTTCTGCTGAGTTGATATGAAATGTGTTTGTTTGGAGGCACTACGTTTGTTGCTACATTCAGTTTGGGTGACAACCACCATTGCCATTGGTTATAACTACAATACATGTGTGTATTATACAGTACGTGAGACATAGCCAATGGATATACAGGTAGAATAATGGAAACTAAGTGCATTGAAAGCAGGTGCATTCTGAGTAAGCAATTAATATTCCATATTATGGTCACGTATTAAAAAAATACCATGGCTGTCTCAGTCACCAGATCTCAACCCAATTGAACACTTATTGGAGATTCTGGAGCGGCGCCTGAAACAGCGTTTTCCACCACCATCAACAAAACACCAAATTATGGAATTTCTCATGGAAGAATGGTGTCTCATCCTTCCAATAGAATTCCAGTCACTTGCCAAGGTGCATTGAAGCTGTTCTGGCTCGTGATGCCCAACGCCCTATTAAGACACTGTATGTTGGTGTTTCCTTTATTTTGGCAGTTACCTGCATCTATACTGTATGTGCCTAAAACTTTGCAAATAGCCAGTAGTATCTACTTCATATGTGCATTCAATGTTACGAATCACCAATGTTAATGTGTGCATTACAAATTCTGCCCAACAGATTACACATTTCTTTACAGATTAAAACAAACTTCGAAAACAATGTATTCTTGACTTATTGATGAAAGTCGTGTCCAGCAAATGTAATGAATAATGTCGGGACTTCTACTTGGTGAGAGTCAGAGAAGTGCATCTGTAAGCAGTATCCGATCTCTTTGGTCTCATGCAGAGAGGAGGTTGCAGCACACACACACACATACACACACACACTTCAGCTACTAAAGTGCTGACTGACTCACCGGTACCCCCTGTTGTCCATCAGCACCAGACATTCCAATATCTCCTTTGTCTCCCTGTGAAAGAAAGGAAGAGAGAGATTGAAAGTAAGATTGAAACAGCGTTAGATCGCCTTCATTGTTCGGCACCTTTGTATACAGCTCACGTGCACACCTGGTAATCAGAATTCTTATATAGTTACAGCACGTAAACCTCAGCGCAAAATTGTGACATGTTGCCAATTCATTTGGATCCCACATGCAGCTCAAAGGGAATGTAAGTTAGTGAGTCGCATTGCATGAAGCAGTGGGAGATGAGGTCAATCATTAGAATAATATCAGTATTCCTGTGAGCTCTGTTGTCCGGCAGTTAAAGCCACAGACCTGGGCACACATGTACAGCCTAGGTTACTTCGAGTGGACCCACGGCCTTCTGACTGGTAAACTCTTCTACCTTTCCTGTCTCCTCTTCACTGTCCTATCTCAGGAAAAACTCAAAACCTTTAAAACAAAACAAGGGTTATTTATGCAAATATATATAAAGAATAATATAAGTAATCCTTCCTTATTATTTATTATTTCTGAGCCAAGAGGTGGATCTGGTTTAGACTGTAGGTGGTAAGGTGAGACTGAAATACATGAACCATGAATCACCTCTTGGTAAGTTACACATGTTAGCAGTTGTGGCGGGGACCTTCTATTCTTGTTCCCTTGTCCAGTCTCAATATGGTTCCACTGTACAAAGGCAGTTAGCATCCCATGTGCATGTCCCAGTCAACCGGTGGGCTGACCACAGCTCATGCTTCTATCTTAGTTATCTTTATTTTACCTGGAAAGAAAGAGAAGAGCCCTTATTCTCATCTAAGTGCGAGAGCAGTCCTTGTGGTACTATATTTATAATGTGCTCAAATAGAGAGCTAGCCACGTGGTTGGTTACTGTTACAGCAGTATTGTAGACATACAATGTCTCTCATGAATATGACTTTGCACTAAGTATACTGGCTGATGGAACATGTATTTAAACAATACTGGTAGGGTGGTGAGGGTGAGGAAAGTGGTGAATAAGCTTTGCCTCTGTTATGTTTTTTCTTTTGAAGTGTCCTGCCACGCTGCGCACATAAAAACATACATGCCACCAAACCCTGTAATTACAACAAGAAGACGCCCTGATGTACCAATAAACGGGGTTAGAGACATACATCTTTGTATGCTATAACTGTTAGAAAAAAGACAAGTGCAGAGTTTCTGGTTCAAAAGACAAGGAGGACCCCATGTAAAACTCTAGCGACCAGAATTGTCTTTACAAACGGGGACATAAATAATGGCTAGTGGCTGGGTTTTGTGAATTGAGAGTTGTAAAGAACTAATGTTTTACTGCCATTCAGTTCAAATGAGGATACAGTTGCTCTGAAAAACTAAGCTTACTGTGCTCCCTGTTTTACAAATGAAACAACTGAAAATGAACACAACCTTCTGTTTTGGCACAATGGGCATCTGGAATAGGTTTGTTGTATCCATTTTTGTATCCTTCTTGGGGAGCCAATTTTACTTGTTATTGTTGTTTTCTGAATATTATCTGATCGCAACCAGTTCTAAAATATTAGAGAACATTCCAAACCAGCAATTTGTCAACAAGCGCCAGCCACTTGGGAAAAATGCAATGTGACACAAATTACACACACATATGTCAAACATACAGTAGTACCCTGTATATAGTCTATTTTAATTGGAAGCAAGAGAACAGAAAAGAAAGGTCCAAATTGGTTGAAAAATATAAAGTAGTCACAGGAAATGGGAAAATATGAAATGGGAATATGAGTTCCAAAAGAAGGTAAGCCTAAATATAGCACTGTAAATGTAACTGATATGTACTTTTCAATGGAAGTTGTTTTTTCCTTCAGCAAAAACTCCATAGTCGTGTTCTGTATCCTCTCCAAAGTAATGAAGGGAACCAGATTGACTGTACTCATTAAAAAGTTGCATACATTAGCAAGGGTGAGAAACTTTGAAGTCATAACCTTGAATACACTCCCCATTCTCCTCTCCCTTCAAACAGCACAGCACTTAAATGACTAAGCCGGAAAATAAAACCCACACAGAGGGCCTTGATTTACAATTAAATCAGGATGAAATTTCGGTTCGTATTTGCTAGTTGTGTTTGTGTTTTCACTGAGCTCCCTGATGTAAAACACTGCTTTGCACCGCAGTTATTGATGGAAGGTATTATTCCAGAAGTTCCTACAGAAAGTCTGTCTCATGAAGCCTGCTGTTTGTTTTCGTAATCCCAAGCAGCTACACTGTTTGACTGTGCAGTGTGTTCAGTGGTGGCTACGGCACGAAGCCAGCTTCCCATTATTAGGCTTCTGCTTGTCAATGCCTTTTAATTATGAGGGCTCAAACATTGATTTTGGCAGCTAAATGCTGCATCACAATCATATTAGGGTGGCATTACAAGATATTAGAAAGGGCTCTCTGTGTAGCGACTAGCTAGCCTCTTCATGGGTTTTTTGACGTACTGGACCTGGAACGTGGTTTATATGGGCAATTTTTCAAAAATGGCTGCCTCCTACTGTTGCCTGTATGTACGGAGACTGGACAGACATCGTAAGAGCTGAAACTGCATGTGTTGTCTCGACGCTCAACAACACAAAAAGCGCTTTCTATCCCAGTGTAGGTGTGTGACAACTTCACTCAACACAAACCAACTAAAGCTGGGACTAGGAGTGACAGCACCACTCCCCGGAGCACTCGGCTACACACATTACAGGACTTTTTCCTAATTGCTAGAGGTTCAGGAAACTGAGGCTAGTTGCCCATTTGTGGAATGGTAAAGAGTTTTGAAAAAGCAGGTGGATAACAAGAATGGGAGATGAGTATTCCGTTTTAGAAAAGTGCTGTGTATGTATGCCAAGTTATTAGACAAACATTTCCTGATTTTAAAAAAGCATTTCCTTTCTTCCAGAACCTCTTCCACAAGTCTTCTATGTGAATAGGGCAACAACCACAAAGAATATATAATGCACGTGTTCCATATGTAATTGTATGGCAATAACACTAACAAATCATCAAAACCATGTAAACAGATCATGCTTAGGGATAATACCCTATAATTAAAAGCCAAATTACATTCAGCAGATATTTATTGTGATATGCAACTGGAATCTCAACAAAGGAGTAACATAGGGAGTTACCAAATTACAAGCCTGTTTTTAGAGACTCTGTGTGTCATATTGCCAAAGTAATTAACACCCTCAGTTTTGTTGAGGTATCATGTGGTAAAATTTTCTAGAACATTTACGTTTGAATCAATTAGCAGACACTTATCCAGAGTGGCGTACAGTTAGTGCAGTCATCTGAAGGTAGCTAGGTTAGACAACCACCTAACCCATTATATATAGGCCATCTACTTATAGATATAATGCCCTCCATTGTCTGCCAAGAGTATTAGTAAGAGCTTGTGGTTCCACACAACAACCTCATAGATACATAAGCATCTGTAAATGCATTCAAAGCAATGCTCATAGAATGTCCTCCTTCAGCTAGCAACAATGAACCAGGGAGTTTCATTTGAGGCACCTTTTCCTGAATGACGTCAGAATCCCATTGTAGTGTTACTGAGCTTCCTCGAGTGCTAATCTAATTGGCACTAGTCCTGTAGGGAGGCTTAGCCTAAAACAGAGTGGGCTACAGCTTGGCTTACATTCTGCCAACTTGTTTAATTCAAGGATCAAATCTGGGGTCCTGTTATTGTACGTGTGGGCTACTGAAGCAGCGGGGGAAGGAATCTTGATGTTGGGGCTTTAGCCAGTGATGGTGTTTGTGTGTGTGTGTGTGTGGTGCTGAGAGTAGACATATACACATGTATTACCCATCTGCTACACTACACATCCCCTGGTTAAAGATCCTAACAGATTCATCCCCTGGTTAAAGACCGTAACAGATTCATCCCCTGGTTAAAGATCCTAACAGATTCATCCCCTGGTTAAAGATCCTAACAGATTCATCCCCTGGTTAAAGACCGTAACAGATTCATCCCCTGGTTAAAGACCGTAACAGATTCATCCCCTGGTTAAAGATCCTAACAGATTCATCCCCTGGTTAAAGACCGTAACAGATTCATCCCCTGGTTAAAGATCCTAACAGATTCATCCCCTGGTTAAAGACCGCAACAGATTCATCCCCTGGTTAAAGACCGCAACAGATTCATCCCCTGGTTAAAGACCGCAACAGATTCATCCCCTGGTTAAAGACCGTAACAGATTCATCCCCTGGTTAAAGACCGTAACAGATTCATCCCCTGGTTAAAGATCCTAACAGATTCCTCCCCTGGTTAAAGACCGCAACAGATTCATCCCTGGTTAAAGACCGCAACAGATTCATCCCCTGGTTAAAGACCGCAACAGATTCATCCCCTGGTTAAAGACCGTAACAGATTAATTCCCTGGTTAAAGACCGCAACAGATTAATTCCCTGGTTAAAGACCGTAACAGATTCATCCCCTGGTTAAAGACCGTAACAGATTAATTCCCTGGTTAAAGACCGTAACAGATTAATTCCCTGGTTAAAGGGATACCTCAGGATTTAGGGTAATGAAGCCCTTTATCTACTTCCCCCAAGTGAGATGAACTCATGGATACCATTTTATGTCTCTGCATCCAGTATGAAGGAAGTTAGAGGTACTGTAGTTCTGCGAGCCAATGCTAACGAGCATGCTAGCAGTTACCATAAACTTCCAGTCATTGTACTAACACTAGTTAGCAATTTCGCTAAAGCTAGTTAGCAACTTCCTTCAAACTGCATGCAGAGACATAAAAATGGTAACCACAAGTTCATCTGACTCTGGGGAAGTAGATAAAGGGATTCATTGCCAAAATCCTGAAGTATCCCTGAAGGACCCAAACAGATTCATCCAATATGTGCACACAGACAGACAATCCTTCATGAAATACTAGAGTCTGCCTTTTTAATAATGTATGCATTGAGCATGCATACAAGTACAAAAAAACATGCTCAATGGCTTCAACATGAGGGCCTCAATAAGACATTGTTGAAATTAGACCAGGGATAGTGTAATCGTATATTTTATCCCCAACTATGAAAATGTTTTTGTGGGAGGAATTGCCCTGGTCTATACTTCAGTAAAGTCGTATAAGTCTATAGTATAGGCCTCATTGACATTAATTGGAATAGGCAGCCCGGGTTTCAGTATTGTTTAAAGGACAACTCTGTGTAAATCAACAATATTTACAACACATTTTAGTTTTATATGTCTGTGAAAGTGTGGATAGTGTCGAGATTAAAATGTGCTTGTCTAATTGTGTGTGTGTGTGTGTGTGTGTGTGTGTGCATGTGCGTGTATGTGTGCATGTGTTTTCCTAGGGCAAAAACCTCTCCAATGAAACTGACAGGCCACGTCATAACAGCTAATCACACAACCTAATGATGTGTGCGTTGGATGAAAGAAATTGGGCGAAGGATTTGGCCTGGAATCTGTTTTACTAGCTCATGTGGCATTGTGATATGTTACTGTCCTCTAATCTCAATAGTCATGCATGGGTCATCTTTCTCAGGGATTTTGAAAGAGATGGAAGAAGATAAAGAGGGGAGAGAGATGTCGTGATGAGATGGAGAGATACATAAGGCACTGTGAGTATTAGGTTGGGTAACTGGTGTCCTGGTAAGAGGTCATCCCCCTCCTGATGGTCCAGTGCTCATGGATTTAAGATCTGGGTAAAAACCCACCTTTACCCCTAGCTAAAGGTATCTGCTTAATGACATATTTTTGTTTTATATTTGCATTATATTTAAACACTTCTGTTATTGTATAATTTTTTCATCTCAGACCAACTTTCCTGGAGGCTTCTAAACCAGTAAACTAGACAGAGAAACTACTTCTACTAAATGATAATACATAGAATTTATTTTGCGCTTTTGTTTCAGGCCCTAAGATATTTTGGGTCTGCCAACTGTCATAATTTAGAGATGAGAGATGCAGGGCACATTTAGTCTGGGTACAGTCATTTTTTGTTGTTATTCCTCTGTAATACTACTAGCCACCTAGCAATTTTATGAAGTTGGCCTATAGCTGTGCCCCATCGGATTTGTGCGGTCCATTTTGCCTCTGTGACATGGCGTACAAGGAGTGGAATGTTAGCTAAACATACTGGTACCTAGGCTATGGCAGTTCCATAGAGCAGGCTAAACTGTTTGTTGGAATTCAGAGACCCTGACCTGAGAAGGGATGGGACAAAAGAGGGAGTAAATCTGCCATCCTGGTCGATAAGGGGAAGATATACGTCTGCTGAAGCTAGGTCTAGAGGTGCCCTCTGTAAACATTGTTCTAGCGGAAATCTCCAATAAAAAGGAGAAGATAGTAAAAACCAGGCCAATATCTTGAATGTCTTCTACCGTTTTCCTCCTGAGGTATGTTGGAGTAGCGGAGGTAGTTCAGTGTACCATGATTAGTAACCTTGCCTGAGGGCTTGTTTTAACTCCCAGATGGGACGCAGAGACTTTAGCTCATAGGGTTAACACGATGTTAAAGCACAAAGACCACCTGCGTTCAATACCAAGTCATCACATTGGCATAGGTTAAGTTTCGCTACCGGGTGAAGACTAACATCCTTCACCAAAGCCTAGGTACCCTACAACAATTGCCTGCCATCTAGATGTTATGGAATTAGGCATAACAATAGGTTGCCCAGTCAAGTTTGCTTGTGTGATGCTCCAATGCTGTGGCACCAGTGTCCTGGGATCTCACCTGGCCCTGTCAGTGTCTCTTCTGTCTCTTAGCTCAGTGATAATCACACCATAACCAAAATCAATACACTCCCTGCCCCAGGATACCGTGTTGCTAACTCACCCACCTTGGTATATTTCGACTACCTTGCCTTGTTTTTACCCAAAGAACACAACACAGTGTAACACACAGCAAACACACTCCTAATGTGTGCTCCCAGAGCAAATATTTTGCTAGGTTTGTGAGTCCACTGGAAAAATGGTTGGAGTGAAAATATTTCACCTTGTCCTGCAAAAACCTTGAGAACGAGCCAGCCGCCATGAAACATATCACACAATGCAACCCAAGCAGACTCGTGGACATATCCCATTCATGAGATGTTTGTGGTGATTGATTTCACTTCCCTCCTGTGGGTATAATTATAGTACAATTTCAGTATTGGGTATAATTCCTAATATCAGCAGAAAAGATAGATTTGGGCTAATAGTAAAATGAAAACTAACCCATGGAGATTCTTAAAAACATAAACTCACAAATAAAAGTCTAATAATGGTTGCATTTATACTTGATATACACATGGATATTGACTTTATACATTCATTTAGAAGGTGTGCGTGCTCTCTGTCAGTGAGCAAGCAGGTGTTTGGGTAACAGCCAGGCTAATGGTAAAGCCATGACCTCACAGGCATGCAGTGTGTTACAGTGCAGCAGCTAGACATGTTGTTAACAGGAGGTTGTGAGTATAGTACAGGTACAGGCCTATAGCTTGGCATGGACTGGGTGCTGAGTGGGGGGGTGGCCCTCTGCCAGTAATGTGAAACACCCCCATGACAGGACCCAGGACCCAAGCCACCTGAACTGTCAATGGGGGTGAGTGCATGTCTCATTCAAACTGCCTGAGACTGGAAAGACACGCACGTGCACGCGCGCACACACACACTATTCTATATGCACCATCAGTGTTTCAAATTCACCAGTGGATCTCAGTGTAAAGCAACACTAACTGATTGAATCACGCCATTGGTTTGTTACAATAGTTCTCCAACATGTGTCACAAAAAATAAATAATCACACACACAGTTATACATAATTACACTGACTTCCAGGATCACTAAATCATAATTTCAATGTGATGACTTACTGCAAGTCAAGATTGTGCACTGATTGTGTCCAGATGGGTTGAAGTGAATGAATCTGTACAACAAGTGAATTAATCAATCTGTACAACCCAGTTCAACAATGTCTCTCTCTTTCATTAGAAAAGCAAACTGTATAAGATCCGGTAGCACAAATAACATTACGTAGATGTGTCTCACTGAGTCTGCACTGCCTTGTGATTTGTTCATTTTACCAACTATTACAATGGGCTGAAAGGTAGAGGGGAAAACACTTTCTGACTTTTCCATCCAAACATAATCTTTGTTAGGAGTCACTAATCCAATAAACAGATTTGAATTTCCATGTTGGAGTCAACTGTATGAGAATAGCCCTTTCTGTCCGTCTGTATATACAGATGGACTGATTCCTGTAAATCATTAGGCTGTGCAATGGTCCCTGCAACAGTATCAAGGGAAATGCACTTTATTTATTTTTCTTGCAGTATCTGAGAAAATGCCACTAGTGAACGTTCGCTTGGTCCCAGGACCAGGGAAATCACAGGCTTCTAGCTTGGTCCCAGGACAATCACAGGCTTCTAGCTTGGTCCCAGGACCAGGACAATCACAGGCTTCTAGCTTGGTCCCAGGACCAGGGCAATCACAGGCTTCTAGCTTGGTCCCAGGACCAGGGAAATCACAGGCTTCTAGCTTGGTCCCAGGACCAGGGAAATCACAGGCTTCTAGCTTGGTCCCAGGACCAGGGCAATCACAGGCTTCTAGCTTGGTCCCAGGACCGGGGCAATCACAGGCTTCTAGCTTGGTCCCAGGACCAGGGAAATCACAGGCTTCTAGCTTGGTCCCAGGACCATCACAGGCTTCTAGCTTGGTCCCAGGACCACCACAGGCTTCTAGCTTGGTCCCAGGACCATCACAGGCTTCTAGCTTGGTCCCAGGACCAGGGCAATCACAGGCTTCTAGCTTGGTCCCAGGATCAGGGCAATCACAGGCTTCTAGCTTGGTCCCAGGACCAGGGCAATCACAGGCTTCTAGCTTGGTCCCAGGACCAGGGCAATCACAGGCTTCTAGCTTGGTCCCAGGACCAGGGCAATCACAGACTTCTAGCTTGGTCCCAGGACCAGGGCAATCACAGACTTCTAGCTTGGTCCCAGGACCAGGGCAATCACAGGCTTCTAGCTTGTTGGTTACAAATCCCTCACTCACTTTTCAAGGTGCTTTTCAGGATGAAACACATCCCTGACATGGGTCTTTAACCACTGTGTTCTGGTCCTTTAGTTCTGATGAAAGGCCTCATTTGGGTCTAATAGGACATGTTTAACAATATGACCGGACTGCAATTCTGTTTTGTGTCAATGGAACTGTGCAGTAGCACCCGACATGTGGTTCACATTAGAAACTCAAAGTGTGAACACAACCTTTTGTTATTACTGAGGCAGTGCTCAACCCACACACAGACCGATGGGCCTGTTGGAATTACAGTGTTTCTTGGGTCGCAATTGCATTATAATAACAGGAAAACTGCCAAATTGCTTTGTGGCTGGAATTCAATTGGTATAACATGCACATAACTTCCTTTCCTAGAATGGTCGAAAGTGAATCTCCACAGCGAGCCTTCATGCTTTCTTGTTTGCAAGTTCACAGTGTTGTATTTAACTTATTTCACAACTTGACATACTTCAGATGTGGTCAATCCTGTGTCCTTCGCTTAATTGAATCAAATGATGCCAAGAGAGGCTTGATGGGATTGAATTTCAATCAAAGTAGCAGCATTCCCAGCCATCCATCGAAGGCCAAAGAAGGCATTAGAATATGATTCACTTGGCATCTGGTGCAGAGCACATTATCCTATATGATTCTACTGTACCTCATATTTTCACACGGTACATCATAGAAAAACCACCATGTAGTGAATGTAGTTGCTTGGATAGTATGTTTCATGTAATGTAATGACACAGGAACTACACTGTTAACTAACAAGAAACAGAATGAGTCTTGCTTCCTTTCATTACTGCCTATGCCTCTATAAACAAAAATCAGGTTAAGATCCGCCCATTGTTAATGGAGCAGGAAGTAAAGGATAGGAATCACCTTTGGTCCCACCGGCCCAATCATTCCATCTTTGCCCTGCACTCCTGGTCCCCCCTGTCAGGAAAATAAAAGAAGAAACGGAGCAGAACAGGTCAATACCAAATTCCCCCTCTTCACGTCCCAAATCAAACACAATTACAGAAATTAGCCCCTCCACTCCCACTTCAAACAGGCTGTCTGGTGTATAGACATACAGAGAGGACTGAGGAAGCAGCAAACCCACTCTGCTGTAACCTACACTTTCTCCCATATCTGAGAGAATTACAAAAGAACTGTGGTGTCTCCACTGTGAAGGTAAGAACGGCTAGCCTGGGAATCAAAACGGTTTCAGAGTCAAAGACCTGCTGTGGGTTATGCAGTCAGGTGCATCTCAGAACCACTGCAGTGAGAGAGAATTAGAAGTACTGAAATTTGGATGACAGTTTACTAGCCCCCTTAAACCTACCCAAACCAGAAACCTTGGATAGATGGCAAACCATCGAATTTAACCATGGCAAGGTGACTGGGAATTTGGCTGAATACAAGGCAATCAAACAGGCAAAACGTCAGTATAGAGACAGAGTGGAGTCGCAATTCAACAGCTCAGACACAAGACATATGTGGCAGAGTCTACAGACAATCGACTACAAAGGAAAAACCAGCCACGTCGCGGACACCGATGTCTTGCTTCCAGGTAAGCTAAACCCCTTTTTCTCCCGCTTTGAGGATAACACAGCGAAACCGACCAGCTACCAAAGACTGTGGGCTCTCATTCTCCGTGGTCGACGTAAGACATTTAACCGCGTTAACCCTCGCAAGGCTGCCGGATGAGACGGCATCCCTATCCACGTCCTCAGAGCATATTCAGACCAGCTGGCTGGAGTGTTTACAGACATATTCACTTCGCTGATCCTCAATACAGGGGCCCCACAAGGATACGTGCTCAGCCCCCTCCTGAACACCCTGTTCATCCATGACTGTGTGGCCACACACGCCTCCAACTCAATCATCACGTTTGCAGACAACACAAGTAGTAGTAGTAGGCTTGATTACCAACAAAGACTAGACAGCCTACAGGGAGGAGATGAGGGCCCTGGGAGTGTGGTGCCAGAAAAATAACCTCTCATCCAATGTCAACAAAACAAAGGAGCTGATCGTAGACTTCAGGACACAGCAGAGGGAGCACCCCACTATCCACATCGACGGGACCGCAGTGGAGAAGGTGGAAAGCTTCAAGTTCCTCGGTGTACACATCACTGACAAACTGAAATGGTCCACCCACACAGACAGTGTGGTGAAGAAGGTGCAACAGCGCCTCGTCAACCACAGGAGGCTGAAGAAATGTTGCTTGGCACCTAAAAGCCTCAAACTTTTACAGATGCACAACAGCAACTGCACCGCCCACAACTGCAGGGCTCTCCATAGGGTTGTGCGGTCTGCCCAACACATCATCGGGGGCAAACTCCCTGCCCTACAGGACACCTACAGCACCGGATGTCACAGGAAGGCTAAAAAGATCATCAAGGACAACAACTACCCGAGCCACTGCCTGTTCACCCCGCTATCATCCAGAAGGCGAGGTCAGTACAGGTGCATCAAAGCTGAGACCGAGAGACTGAAAATCAGCTTCTATCTCAAGGCCATCAGAATGTTAAATAGCCATAACTAGCACCTTAGAGGCTGCTGCCCTATATACATAGACTTGAAATCACTGGCCACTTTAATAATTAATAATGGAACACTAATCACTTTAATAATGTTTACATATTTTGCATTACTCATCTCATATGTATATACTGCTTTCTATTCTATTCTATTGTATTTCAGTCTATGCTGCTCCGACATTGCTCATCCAAATATTTATATATTCTTAATTCCATTCCATTCGTTTTACTTTAGATGTGTGTGTATTGTGAAATTGTTAGATATTACTTGTTAGATATTACTGCACTGTTGGAGCTGAAAACACAAGCATTTTCCTACACCCGCAATAACATCTGCTAAACATGTGTATGTGACCAATACAATTTTATTTTATTTTATTTATTCATGCAGTGCATGGTAGTTATTAGTTCTGTCAGTTTGAGCATCTTATGAGATGAGACGTACACTGGAAGCCCTCACCTGTTAGTAATGGGGATTGAGTTGAAGGTTTGCATTTTTTGTGAAGGACTTAAATAAGAATCATTGTAATCGTCTAGGGTGTAGAAGCAGGCAACACATACTATTTTATCAGCAGCTATGTAGACATGGGAGCTTTAAACAAGATCTAACTAAGAAGCCAGGTTCCCGAAACTGACAGACTGCCAAAGATTATGACAAACGACCATATTGGTCAGATGATGATCATAGATAAACAAAGAGTCAAAACCATAACGTACCATTGGTCCAATCTCACCCGGAGGTCCGGTTTGTCCCCTCTCACCCGGAAGTCCCTATATGGACAATGGAGAAGACATGTTGTTACAGGCAAAGTTTCGGTTCATGAAATATTATAGATCTATTGTTATGAAAAGGTCTGGAGACCCAGGCCCAAACTCTTCCTCCCTTACCTTTTTCCCTGGCATTCCAACAGAGCCTAGGTTTAATTGTGAAGTGGCAGGACCCTTGAATTACAAAAGACAATATTTAACAACGCACAGTGAGGCATTGATGAAAAATCTAACTACTCTTGGCATCTGTAGTGTATTACAGTGTTGACTTTTTTTGCTCTGCCCATTTTCTGAAGGTTTTGATATGCTACATGTGAAAATAAATCCCTCCATTTCCTCCCCATCTGGTCTCAAAGGGCCTGCACTTCAACGCAGTTAGACTGTGTTGTTTCCATTGAACCTGACCATCTGTTTAAACCCTCTTAAAACACTAGTCCAGAACAGACAGAACAAGACTGGTATACAGAGCACCATTGTGGTGCTTCAGACAGGGCTGTGGTGGTGGTGTGGGCCGGTTGGCTCCTCTCGTCCCCTGGCACAGTGGGTGAAAGTCGGGTTGGGAGTCTCACCTTTGGTCCTGGCGGGCCCGGTTTCCCCGGCAGTCCTGGATCCCCTCTCTCGCCCTTCATGGACACAAAGTTGGAGCATGTTAGAGTGTTATGCAAAACTCAAACCCTAATATATAAATCCAAATCATGCACATCTACACAGAGGAGGAGGAGCTTACTTTGCCACCTGTCAGGCCTGGAGCTCCGCTGGGTCCTAGTTGGCCCAATTCACCCTGTGTGGGTCAGGAATAAATAAGAAACAAACACTTCTATTGTATGTCTCTCAGATTTAATAGATGTATCATGCTATTAAACATATATTAATGGCACTGCAGCGGTTGCTAATAAAAGAGACAGTCGCACGCTGCTCTTCCTAGCATCATATTTTAGGTGTTGGTCTCTGGGCTTTCCTCAGAGCTTTCAGAACAGTGGTTGCTGCAATGGTGTTGGTAATACTGGCTACTATTGTGGTGGGTTTGATTCCTGCACAGACAACATTAAACTGAATGGATATGCAAACTGTTAGCATAACAACCATAACGGTTTGATTAAAAAAACGGTACTATTGATATTTAATAATACATTATTCCTGAGTGTTACAAGTGTTACAGTTAGCAGTGTTGGACTGTCAAGAAATGCTCACCGTCTCGCCAGGAAACCCAGGTTCTCCAGACCCACCAGGCTCACCCTGGGTTCCCTAGACAAAACAAAAGGCAAGCATGGAGGAAAATAAGCAATCACAGGGTCAGTATAATGTAGTCTATGTCTTGCCTAAGTGGGAAGGCTATCTGTGATTCTCTGTTCCGTTATGTCAAATGATAGGTCAAAAACTCCCCCAAAACTTCTCCCAACATCTGTGGGAGGTAGGTGTGATGGGAGATGGGTACTGTTGTTTTCACGCAATATAAAGAAGATATGAGACGTTGATGTGTACTCACAGGCTTACCGTCAGGGCCTGGTGGTCCTGCTCTTCCTATCTCGCCTCGGAGACCCTGTACAGCCAGTCACAATGGCATTAAAAACTTTACGGGCTCCACAACAAATGGGAATGCGTGATTGATCATGCTACGCAAGTGGGATATACTCAGGAGGATCAGAAAAAAACATTGTTGGAGTGATTTCTCCCTTTCTTTTCTAACTTGTATTGTTTTGAATGAAAGATTGTCCAAATAAATACTGCAGTAATAACGGATGGCCCGTCTAATGATTAATGATCGACAGTGATTCCTGCCGACACACTTCTAGAATGGACCCAATGTAATAAATCACACAGGATGCAGTTGCAGTGCCTGTCGCTGATAACTGAAACGTTTTAAGCTCTGGTGTCAAAAGCTACCTGAGGGGAGGAGACTAACCAATCTATCAGATGTCATTTTCTTTTACAACGAAGCCCAGGAAGCAGACAGACAGAATGAGATGGAGAGAGCGGCAGAGAGAGTGTGTGTCTTGGTATACTGTATGTGTGTGGGAGAGGGTAACCCCCGGAGCGGGTGATGCTATACTGTACCATAGGTCCAGGAGGGCCAGGTGGTCCTGGGCTGCCATTAGCACAGTCACACTCCACTTCCTCCACTGTGGGCTCACGATCCAGGGGACACTGGGACAGATACACACTGAAGTGTGACACTCTAATGCAGACACTAAATGGTTAAAAAGAGCAGAGACAACAAGTCCTCACTCACCCTCTCATCATCCTGTGAAAGAAAAAAAGAGAGAAAAATATATATCACTATACCCTTATACCCAGTTTATGTAAACTGCACTTCAAACTGCACTTTACAACTTCTTTGTCGAGATGCTATTACATTTTCTCTGTCGGTCATAATAACATTAAATAAGTAAGGAGTTGAGAGTAGTTGGGGAAATGAACAGATTTTCCCCACATTGTAATGTGTGCCTCACCACAGAGTAGATTTCACAGGCTGTCTCTCTCTCGCTTTGATGAGGGTCACAATAAAGGCGCAGTTTCTGTATCTCCACCTAAAAAAGGCGGTTAAAAAAAGAAAGGAAAACAAGTCAGGCAACACTGAAATTATGAAAGAGACTACACAAACAATTTCACCCATTGTTCATCCAAATGCAATGGTCCTATTTCACTTTAGTCCAACATAGAAAACCACATCTGCTAAATGCTTTCGTCAAATGCTTTGTGAGAGCCGTGCACGCCCCACGTAAGGCCCCAGTAAATATACAGTGCCAACCTAAGTAATTATACTGGAGCAGTAGTAAGCCTATAGTCACATCCCTTGCCAATTTGCCGTAGGGAAAACAGTGTTCCTTCTACTCACAGGGACTGTGGTCTCCGCCCCAAACTTCTTGGCGACCTGCGTCTTGCCGTTGATGTAGATTGGCTCCACCGGCTCCAGTAGCGCCACTTCCTGGATCTCCTCATCGTCCAGGAAACCGGTTACTTGCCGGGGCCTCACGAGCAGCTTCAGCTGGTGCCAGCCTTCATCAAAGAAACTCTGTAATGGATGGTGGCACAAAAGGGTCAATCAGAACGATAGGGACATGGATGTGACGTCCATAATACCATAGGGCTCTAATTCACTTGCGGTTGCATCCATACCACAAATTGTGGGCCTAAATCACGTTTCTCACTAGTGGCCATGAAACTGAACATATGTGTCCACATTGCCAGTGTAATTGTTAAAGTGTACTCTTAGTTATAATAGCTACATCTAGGCGTGGGAGTACTTGTGGCACCCAAGCTTCTAGACAGGTTGTCAATGTTGCCAATCAGAGTGGTGAGCAGTGCCATTGAGGTACTTATGGCACTATCCCGCTTTTCCGTGGCACGCTCTCCTTGAACACAAAGCTGCCAAAAGGAAAACAGAAAAATCAACTGTTCCGTGATCTTTAGACATGGCATCCACATGAATTAACTTTGCATGTTGTTCTGAGTGGACAACGCATTGGAGTCTAAACTGCAATCCAGTCCATTAAAAGTATCAGAAATAGGAGGGTCATATTCATGATCATTGACAGACTACATTCCGACGCCAGCAGAATGTATGCCTACCATCACCTCTGTACAAGATCACAGTTAGGATCCGGTGTGTTTTCCTGATAATGTCACCTGACCAGGAAAAAGTCCTGGCTTTGAAAAGTCTGATATAGTGTTTTCAGCATACTGTGGTATCAGTGGAGACTACTGAGAGGAGAGCGGTTCATAATAATGGCTGGAACGGAGAAAATGGAATGGCATCAAACACCTGGAAACCATGTGTTTGATACCATTCCGCTGTCATTACCACGAGCCCGTTCCCCCCAATTAAGGTGTCACCAACCTCCTGTGTGTGGTATACAGTACGCTCTTTAAAAAAACATGTTCCATTCTGGCTATGACAGTACTAGAGGTCTACGTTGTTCATGTGCAAATATGTATACATGTATACAGAAATGTACACAAGTACACAAAGATACCAACCCCAATGCCATGCACATTAAAGGTGACCAGCTGCTCCTCATTGGTGGTGCTGGTGGTCGTGAAAGTGACAGACTTGTAAGCTCCGTTCAGTGTCACTGCTGCCTGGGTGACGCCATCTTTAGAAAGGATCCTCAACAGGTCAAACTTGTCCTGTTTGGCTGAACCCTTGAGGCGGACCGTGGCCACAAACACATAGGATGGAGGCAGACCCTCGGGGAAGATCTCCCTGAGAAAATAGTCAAATAACAAATAGAAAACTGAATCATGAATACAGTACTTGTCAACATCTGTATGGTGACTTGTAAGTAACCTTTGAAAAATGAGGGGAAATCATAAGCCTGCAAAGTATGACGAGTACAAAATGTGTTATTATCAAGTGACCAGTCTATGGATTCAGAGATTTTCCTGGTCAGTTCATATTCCACTGTTTTCCTTCAGGCTGCCAAGAAAGGATTTAGAATATTCCACTATTGCCGATGATGTTGTGCACTTTTTACCACCACAAACATGTGTCAGAGAGGTTTGAAGTGCCACTGGACGGAACATCATCTGGATGTTTTCAAAAACTCACCCAGGCTTCTAGTGTCTGTGGCTGAAGGTCGTCCAAGTGACTCACCCAGGCTTCTAGTGTCTGTGGCTGAAGGTCGTCCAAGTGACTCACCCAGGCTTCTAGTGTCTGTGGCTGAAGGTCGTCCAAGTGACTCACCCAGGCTTCTAGTGTCTGTGGCTGAAGGTCGTCCAAGTGACTCACCCAGGCTTCTAGTGTCTGTAGCTGAAGGTAGTCCAAGTGACTCACCCAGGCTTCTAGTGTCTGTAGCTGAAGATAGTCCATGTGACTTACCCAGGTGTAGACATTAGTCAGATTTCGAATTCAAGCTTGTCTTGTCACGTCTTTAGCAGAAATAACAATGCCCCGTAACTGAGTTGATAATAATAATAATATTATATTTTGTTGATTTTATTCAGATCCTCATTATCCAATGGCAACAGCTAGTCTTACTGGGGTCCTAAATTACGAAAAATACATTATAAACTAAATACTTTACAATTGACATACGTTTTAAAAACATTAACATGTAGTGTGTGTGTTTGTTACACATCCATGTCAGTACATACGCACAACAAGTAGGTCACATGTGGGAGAGGCGTTGTGTCGTGAGGTGTTGCTTTATTTGTTTATTGAAAGCAGGTTTGCGGTTCACTTGTGCTATATGAGATGTAAGGGAGTTCTATGCATTCATGGCTCTGTATAATACTGTACGTTTCCTTAAATTTGTTCATGACCTGGGGAAAATACCCTTGGTGGCATGTCTGGTGGGGTAAGTGTGTGTGTCAGAGCCGTGTGTAAGTTGACTATGCAAACTATTTGGAATTTCCAAGACATTAATGTTTCTTATAAAAACAAGAATCAATGCAGTCAGTCTTTCCTTAACTCATAGCCATGAGACACTCGCATGCATATTATTGATATTAGCCCTCTGATTACAATGAAGAGCAAGACGTGCCACTCTATTCTGGGCCAGCTGCAGCTTAATAAGGTCTTTCTTTGCAGCACTTGACCATATAACTGGACAATAATCAAGGTAAGATGAATCTAGAGCCTGCAGGACTTACTTTGTGGAGTGTGGTGTCAAAAAGTAGAGCATTTCTTTACCACAGACAGACCTCCCCATCTTTACAACCATTGAATCAATATTTTTTGACCATAACAGTTTACAATCTAAGGTAACACCAAGTAATTTAGTCTTCTCAACTTGCTCAACAGCCACACCATTCATTACCAGATTCAGCTGAGGTCTAGAACTTAGGGAATTATTTGTACCAAATACAATGCTCTTAGTTTTAGAGTTCAGGAACAGTTTATTATTGGCCACCCATTCTAAAACGGACTGCAACTCATTGTTTAGTTTGGAAATGATTTCACTAGCTGTGGTTGCTGACAGGTATAGGGTTGAATCATCAGCATGGACTCACAGGCTTTGTTTAATACCAGTGGTAGGTCATTGGTAAAAATAGAAAAGAGTGGAGGTCCAAGAGAGCTGCCCTGGGATACACCATACTTCACATGTTTAACATAAAAAAAGCTTCCATTAAAGAGTTCTATTGGATAGATAGCTTTGAATCTACGTATGTGTTATGGTTGAAAAGCCATAACACATACGTTTTCAACATGATAATTATGGTCAATAATATTAAAAGCTGTACTGAAGTCTAACAATACAGCTCCCACAATCTTCTTATTATACCATTTTCTAACCACTCATCAGTCATTTGTGTCAGTGGAGTCCATGTTGAGTGCCCTTCTCTATAAGCATGCTGAAAGTCTGTTGTTAATTTGTGACAGAGAAATAGCATTGTATCTGGTCAAACACCATTTTTTCCAACAGTTTTCTAAGAGCTGGCAGCTAGCTGATAGGTCATTCTGATAGAACCAGTAAAGGCAGCTTTACCATTCTGGGGGCAGCGGAATGACTTTGGCTTCCCACCAAGCCTGAGGACAAACACTTTGCTCTAGGTTCAGACTAAAGATATGGCATATAGGAGTTGCTATAGAGTCATCGACCATCCTCAGTAGCTTTCCATCTAAGTTGTCAATGCCAGGAGGTTTGTCATTATTGATCGTAACAATAATATGAGATAAGTATGAGTTCAAAATAGCTAAGCAAAGGAATTGAGGACCATGGTTGATGTGGAGGTTGAAGGGGAGACCCACCTTGTGTTCTCTGTGATGTCTGTTGAGGTGGTCAAGGAGAAGGCTGTCTCAGACACCAGAGAGCCTTGGATCTTCTTGGTCTTCTGGTGGATATTCATGCCCAGAATCAACTCAAAGCCCTTCTCATCCCTGGAGGCCACTGGGATACGCGTAGGACACACAGACTCTTTGGACAGGAAATGACATCACATACGTCTCAGTGTGTTGTGGCATATCTACCGTAGATACAACCTAGATTGTATTTGAACATGCATGCCAAACATTATAATTAACCCATTTTGACTAGCTTCTCTTTGTAAGTAGTGAACGGGCTCCTATGGCTTCGTAAACGTTGTTGACAAATTTCCCTGCAGTTTATGGTCAAACAATGCCTCCAGCTGCAGTGTGGTTGGCAACAGCGAGCGTATCACATCTGTTTCCTGCCACCATCTTTTCTAATGCCCTTTCTTTACGCCGCCACATGTCCCTGGTTTGGCTCCAGTGCCTGCGGCTTCCCACTTCACAAAGCGTGAGTGGTGTGCAGCCTGCTTTCAGGGCAAACCTCCAGTCTCTTAAATAGGCATAGTAGCCGAGGCCCCGCACGAGATGTGACCCAATTAATGCTTTCTGTACTCTTGCAAGCCAAAAAGTGAAAGAAGTTCAGGTGAAAGAAAATGAACGAAATCAAGGAAAAGGAATAGAGGCAACCCACCCTCGAGTCCTAAACCCACTGTTTGGGGAACTCTATCCTAGCACACCTCCAGGTAGCAGTACACCTCCTATCTTACACTCACTCACCCTCACACAGTCTCTGCTCCATGGAGTCTCGGATTCGGTCTATGTTGGCGTAGTCCTCGGCATACAACACGTAGGTCCCCCCCGGCTTGTTGGCGATGGACATCAGCTCTGAGGTGGTGATCTCGGTGCCCACTCCCACGGCGAACACAATGACGCCTTGCGCCCGCGCCTCCACGCTAGCGTCCACCACATCATCCTGGGACTTTCCGTCCGTCACCACCACCGCAATGCGGTTCTTGACGGTGCTGGTGCGCTGCGAGGACGGGAACACGTGATCTACGGCGAACTTGATGGCACGGCCCGTCTGAGTGTTCCCGCCTAGATAGCTGATGCCCTCGATGGCCTGGATGAGGTCCGGGCCACCGTGGTGCTTCCCCAGGGGGATCTCCAGACGAGGGGTGTCACTGTACTGCACCACGGCCACCTAGTTCAATATAGTCTTATTTGAATATGTAAAAAACTTTCAATTTAACCATTGTAGTTATATGTCAACTATGCTGTCATATGTCACTTTCGGTGACATATTACAGTAACACTGTACCGGGTAACTTAAGGTGCAGTGTTACACATATTCGTTCTAAGTCTGACCTGTGAGTAGTGGGAGCTGATGTCGAAGCCGCTGGTGATGTTGACGAGCCAGCTCTTGGCCTTTTTGAAGTCACTTTGGCCCACGCTCCACGAGCCATCTATGATGTAGACTAGGTCATTCACCGCAGTGCTGCAGCCTAGGAGGGGTGGTCACAGGTGTACACACACACGCACACAGTCATAGATACATTAATGTACATGCACACACACACATACACACCTCAAAAATAAGATATGATCATGTACAATGTCAATGTACAATGTCAAAGCTTTCCATATTTAGCTCCAAACATGTCCTTCGTAATCAGGGCCGTAATCAGGGCCTGATCGGCTACTACAACGCCCGCGGCACCCCAGCCACCAGCTCATAGTGTTGCTGCAGTTCCCGCCCCCACCCCATTCCTGCTTCTCCCGAAGTTCACTCCCACTATCCTTGGTAGCTCTGGTGATGTGTGTGTTTATATGGGAGTATCCAATTGTGAAACATTAATAAAAATTACTCTGCCAATTAGATTATTGTATTTTTTTAATGTTTGTGTGTGTGTGACAAAAATGATTAGTGATTAAGGCAGTAGCCTAACCTAGCCTGTTAACATTAGCTAGCTACTACTAGTGGATATAATTTTAGCTTAAAGTAATCTATAGAGATTTGAAGTGAACATTTAAAAAGTCAATGAGAAAAGAAGCACAATCTCTAACCAAAGAAATTCGCTGGTGAAATGTATCAGCATGCAGCAAAGTCCATCAGCCATGTGGAGAATGACAAGTTTTCGTTGGCCCACAACAATAGGAGGAAGGCGAACGGGGAGATAGTGGAGAGACCAAGGTTAGCCTATTCCAAGCCTATTTGCCTATTCCAAGTTTTGCTGCAAACTTTTTGCTGCACACGAGTGCAAATATGCGCTGGTCAGGGATGGAACAAGGGACTGGAAGAATCTGTGCCACCTACACAGCTCGCATGAGAAGTCACATGACCACCTAGATAGCTTCCAGATATGGAAGGAGCTGGAGATCAGGCTGGTGTCCAAGCAAACTTAGATGGTTTGATTTCAGGACCATGGACAGCTACCGAGAGAAAACATCGCTGACTGCAATGCAGCACCACAGCAGATGAAAGAAGCCACTAGGTGGAGACAAAATAAATAAATTGTTGAAACTGATGTCGGACAATCAAATTCAATATGTAAATAAACTACATTTGTTAAGGCTGGGTCATTGACATAAAGCGTATTTTACACTGCTCCAGCGAAACGAGGCCCGCCCTGCATTTATGAAAGCAGTTGTTTCCAAAGTTCAAATGATCTTACTCTGTCTTACAGTCCTAACAGAAATATTAAAATATATGTTAAATGTGTTATATAAAAGCGATATTTTAATTTTAATTGTAATAATTATGGAGCCGCGCTGTGTGATAACAGGTGTTATATACAAGAAACTTGTTTTCCTACTATAGGTAGTAGGTTGCATAGTGATAGCAACATTGTAACTCTCCGATGCAGGGGTTAAAGATAATTGGAGCTTATTTCTCCATCTTCCAATGAACAAGTGGTAAACCTACCTGTTTGACAGACACAATTATCCTATCCATATATGTCGGTATAGCCAAGTACTCCAATACTGTTGCATGCACTGATTAAATACCTTTGTGTCTGGGAAGGGCGTGGTGTGACTTAAACCAGGGCTCAAATTGAGTGAGGGTATCACATACCCTTTGTTAAAGAGAGGGCAAAAAGGATATATATTGTTTGCTTTATATTTTGAAATAAATACATGAATGTATCCAGATTATATCAAGCGTTCTATAACAATGCTTAACTCGGTGATGCCTTATGGTAGAAACAAGCTCTGAAATGCCTGGGAAAGACGCGACTCCAATGCATATGGGGATATATTGATTCCTCTATGACAATCTCAAGCTGAGCTGCAAGGAGATGAAAACACTTGACTTTGCTATTCTGTCCCTACTAATTAAGCTTTTCTCTTTCTGAAAAGAAAACGCGTTTGTTTAAACCCAGGCAGCTTTAAGGAACCACTTCTGTTGTTTGGTTATACAACGGACGAGTAGCCATTCATCAGGATGTCTACGATGTCATTATTTTTGTCTCGCCTACGGCGCAGAACGTCCAGGGCATTGCTGATTTTATCAGCGTAATCAGATTGAAAATATTAGACTACGTTATTGACATTGAACTGATTATATAGCCTACTAACCAGGTGTGTTAAAAATGGTGTTTATTCGTAGCATAGGCCTATTAATTGGGCTGCTATTATGTTCTGTTCCTCCAACTTTTAGCTAAGAAAAAAAATTGGCCCAAGGCCAAACCTATGGGGGGGCGGCAGATTTTTGTCTCGCCTAGGGCGACAGAACGTCCAGGACCGGCCCTGTTCGTATTTTGAGATGCAAGGTTTAACCTGCATGTTTTCTACAGAACAGATTAGACATACCATACCAAATGTAGACATACTGTACATACCAGCTCTGATATCCTCCTCCTCTATTGCCTGTAGATATGCCAGAAACAGCAGCATAGTCAGTGACCTTAATGTCCATGCCATTGTTCTTTAAGAGGTGTCCCGGTCCAGTCTTCACAGTCTGAAATGAATACTTTCACAGTTGAGAAATGCATGTTTATAATTTACAGTATGTAAATCAACAGATTGGATTTTGGATCAGAGAATGTCAAGGAGATGTGAAACGTCAAGAACAAACAGCAGTTTGATATGTGCAGATGTTGAAGTAAGCTGTTCTGAGATTTCATGTCAACTCTCATTTCAGACCTGAATGTCACATTTTCCAAACGTAATCACATGTAAAAACCCTCTATACGCTATCAAAATACAAAACAGCATTCACCACGTACTGTGAATTTAATTGGACTGTCACCGAAATGCCTAACACCATTCCTGTTTAGAACAGGCCTGTGGTACACCCACTCATTCATATGCCTGTTCTTCCGAGAGTCTGCTGTCTCTTTTTACAAGAGAGAATGTTATGCTTCTCAGCTCTGTTTTGTTTCATGCAACGTAATGGGACAGATGCGTCAGATGAGCAACCAGGCAAACTCTAAATAATGTACATAAAAAGGGCATGAATAAAACAGCATGTGTCAGGAAATTGTACTTGTACGCCCATGGGCTGAAAACAAGAACCTCTCTCCCTCTCCTCCTAAAATCTGTTTTTTCTTCCCCCACTCTTAAAAAATATCTTGGTAAGGGAGGCATTTTGCATTATGCCATAAGACGTGTGGTCTGTTTTTTTGTGGGGGCCAGCCCACTTTCATTTAGCCTAAAAACATTGCCCCACCGACCACAGGCCTCAGCCAAAGAAAATAACAATGTAGGCAGAACGCTAGAGAACACAACACGAAAATAAATATGGCATGCTGCAGTGTGTTGGCAGGCAGTCTGAAGACAGGGGTGGGACGGCACACAGACACACGTCTCTCTATGCGGCGGATGTCAGTCGTGGCCAGACTGCTTCCTCCCTCCACTTCAAATCCTTCTCCACTACGATGTCATTTGAATGTCAATAGACATTCTTTTCTTTTTTTTAAAGTCTGATCCAACAAGCATTGAGTTGTTCTGCTTCAAGTCATGGTACTGAGCCATGCATTTCAGCAAACAGCCTTGAGACCAAGTGAATAACATGTTTGTTAACATGGGGGTTCTGAGTCACAGGGATATGTAACTCTCAGGCTGTCAAGACGGTAAGTTCTTTTGAGGTAAAGGAGTGGCCTGAGTTCAAGTATCAGACACAGGGGTAAAGAGAGAAAAAAAAAGAGACAAATGTGTCCAATGCTGGCCTCCATTCACTACTTCTCCAAGCGGTCTTGTAAAATGGTAGTACAGGTAGTAAAATGTTACAGCCTGGCTGTAACTGCAGGTCCTAGGAGAGGGCACTCAGGACATTCCCAGGGACATGGGAAGTCAATTCCCTCGTAAATCATCTGTGTGCAGCGTTTCCCTCCATCTCACGACAGTGATGGTTCCACTAAACCTGCAAATGATCCATCAGTGGTAAACAGAGCACCAGAACTGTGAATCAGGCATTAAAACAAAACCAAAAATATATATACACATTGTGGCTCGTTTATGAATGAATCACTGAGAAGCGACGTTACATTCATCACCAAGAACATTTCATCATTTCCCTGGCTTTATGTCCTACACAGCAAATTTGTGGCTGTTGGGTTGAGGTAAAAAACGTTGTGAGTGTTATGTCTACCCGAGTGTCGATTATAGTGGTGTTAACACCAGTGGGATTTAAATTGACGCCACCTGCAGTGAAAAAAATGAAGTGTTTCACAGTGGAATCGACACCGCATGGTGTTGTTGTTACTCAACTGTGTTGAGTTAATTTATGTTAATCCTCTTGGGAGTGAAAAAGGCCTGGGAGGGGCCTCTATCATATTTCGCAGCATGCTTTGTTGTAGGTTTATTTTGAGAACAGTTTTTTTTGTTTTAATATACAGTACCAGTCAAAAGTTTGGACACACCAACTAATTCAAGGATTTTTCTTTATTTTAACTATTTTCTACATTGTAGAATAATAGTGAAGACATCAAAACTATGAAATAACACATATAGAATCATGTAGTGACCAAACAAGTTTTCAACAAATCAAAACATAGTTTATATTTTAGATTCTTCAAAGTAGCCACCCTTTGCCCTGATGACAGCTTTGCAATGCAATCTAATACAATATAAGTGGTTGGAATTATTGCTCCCGTTACTGAAATGGTTGTTCCAATTTAGATGGTTTAGGTAGTCTTTTATGACAAGTTCATCACCATAGCACTCATTCTGAATTTAAATTGTGGGTGATAAAAGTTAAAATTATTATAATGTGGCGGTTTGCCTGGCAGGTAGGAGCGTTAATTACTGGCCCAATGCTCCTACCCGCCAGGCTAACTGCTGCCGCATTATAATAATCATAACCGAAAGGTTGCTGGATCAAAACCCGAGCTAGCAAGCTAAAAATCTGTCATTCTGCCCCTGAGCAAGGCAATTAACCCACTGTTCCCCAGGTGCCGATGCTGTCGATTAAGGCACCTCTCTGATTCAGAGGGGTTGGATTAAATACAGAAGACACATTTCAGTTGAATGCATGACTAGGTATCCCCCTTTCCCTTCCCTAATTGTTGAAAATCCTCCCTATGGCTGGATTCCAGCATAGTGACCTGCAGGGGGCACAACTAAAGGCCTTATGAAATGTATAATGTAAGGTCATGAAGGGTACTGAAGCCTTCAACAAGTGACAGTCTAAGATTAATGAATGCAACAACCATGTCTCTGTAACTAACAAACAGTCATGGGCGGGTAACTCGTAATGTTCACTCGAAATGCACCCTGGGAAATATGCAAATAAGGCTTTACACCCTACTGTGTTAAAACAGCCCCCCCCCCCCCCCCCCCCCCCCCCAAGTGTTAGTTTAACACAATTTGAGATGGTCACCTATCATTTCAAAGAAAGTGTTACATTTAACACTGTGGGTGTTAAAATTCTGATCGCAAATTTGTGTCTCCTGTCTTGATCCAATATCTTCTGACTGACATCCTAATCTTTGCACTTGATTATAAAACTTTCCACATTAGTCCTGTTTTGCAAGGACAATCAATGAACAATGCTAGGGATTATGCACACTCGCTGTTGATCAATCCTCACTTCACTGGCACAGTATACATGACATACTGCCATGCCACTTCTCTCTCTCCACAGCCACATGTGTCTGTTTGCTTGCATTGCATGATGTAATAAGCTCCAAATAACCATCTGGTTTCAATGGTGGGAGCAGCTGATATGTTTCTCCATTGAGTGTGAGGGTGTTGGGTATTTGGCTGGCTAAATAGTGGGGAACCCTGAGATTTTCCTCCAGATGTGTAATGGTTGTGGTATAATGGTACTTTTCAACCGAAGGCCATCTGTGTGTTTTGTTATGTACCAAATCCACAAGTTCCCTACCATAGCTTGTGGAAATTCCTCATCACACATGAAAATGAAAGAATCTGTCCATCGACTGAGGTTTCCTGTTTCCTCTGAGCTTACACATTTTGTGCCAAAAGCGATCAGTAAAAGCGAGCTAGACAGGTCAATGGTAAATGCGTTAACATCTCAGCATTCATCTGTTGTGAAGAAAGATGCATTCTGTTCAGGCTCCATAACATTGGTTGAATGTGGCAAGATGGCCTCAAGATGTTCACAGTTATGGATTGGCCTCCATTATGGTTTAAGAAATAATGTTGTGTTTGAATGATGTTGTAACCAGTCAAACTCAATAGCTCTTCTTGTCTTCTTCTCTTCATTTACACTGATGTGAAAGAACTGAACTGGTCAAATTGCATTCCTTGTAGGCACCCATAACATGGAAAGGAAATGAGAAGAAGAAGCTGAGATACTCCCATTGACCTGCTCACCATTCAATGAGAACTAACTGGAACATATCCTATGAACGCCCTTTTCATAATACATTAAACGTGTGTTTATAATGCCTTATGAGCTATGCATAAAAAACGTCCCTCTGAGACAGGCCGAAGCATTCGAGCAGACTCTTTCTTTCCTTGCTGCGTCCATCCAGGCGGGCACAACAACATCAGCAGCTATAAATTCCCCATGGGCCTCTCCTAGTGAAACACATCAGTCATTACACAGATGATTTACACACGCATGGCATAGCGGCAAGCCTCGAACCTGAATTGCTTGGAGCCTCACGGAACATTTGGGAATCACTGGTGCGGTCAGTGCAACCATTCCCATTACAATCAATTACATCATCTTATTAACACGTACAGTATGTCTTTATTCAGCATTCTCCTTCCACTCATCTCAATGTGGATGAATAAACATGAAGGTAGCTAAACCGCACTGGGGCACCATTGTGAATACAAAAATGCTAATTGATTCTATCAAGGATGTAATGAACTACATTAATGATGTGTGTGTGTGTGTGTGTGTGTGTGTGTGTGTGTGTGTGAGAGAGAGAGAGTGACTGAGTGCATAAAGAGATCTCTGGGAATTGATGCAGCAAAACCCATTGTCAATTGAACAAGGGAGTTCTAGGGGAGAGCTGGCTTTTAGTCCTTCTAAAATGATTGCAGATTGCTGCAATTCCTCAGGGACTTGGCACAGTACAATGGGCTACATGGAGGACCTACATTAAAAATACAGATAAACCGAGATTGCCGTGTTTATAATTCAAGCCGATTTTCCCCATGACTTCATATATATTCTTGTGATGCACTGTTCATTGTTGTTGAGTGAATTCACTAGGAATGACAATACACTTTATGAAGGGGTTCCTTGACTGGCGCAGTGGTCTAAGGCACTGCATCACCGTGCTAGAGGCGTCACTATAGACCAGGGTTCGATCCCAGGCTGTATCACAAATGGCCGTGATCGGGAATCCCATATGGCGGCGACACAATTGGCCCAGCATAGTCCGGGTTAGGGGAGGGTTTGGCCGGGGTAGGCTGTCATTGTAAACAAGAATTTGTTCTTAACTCACTTGCCTCATTAAATAAAGGTTAAATAAATAGGTAGGTTGTTGTCAGCTTTTGAAGAACATATCCATGTTCATATGGTCCCTGAAATATCATGCAGGAATATCTTGCGTTTTAGGTGCTATATTTGTCCATCTGTATCCACTCGACTCCTAACGTCATATTTAGTCCCTACACTGCCAGAAAATGTGGCTTCTTCAGTTTACAGAACAGCCTTCTTCAGATTTCGGATATGTAATCATTTCAGTTGCAAGACACATTGGCCATGGTTGGAGGAAGGCATACTACTGTATATTCTCCTTAGCAATGTGTAATGTGCTTCTTATCAAAACCAGTATTTGGATGCAAGGCCACACAGGCATAATCAGATATATGGCATTTATATTTGCAGCATGTCTGCCCTTTTCTGCTCAGCGACAGTTGAATTTGCAACGTTTATTTTCTGCCTCACCAACAGTTGCAGAATACAGATTCTGGGGGTACAAGACATGCTTATTCTGAAAGGCCCACTTTAAGGACAACTTAATATCATTACCATGAGGATAATCATGGTTAACCCAGAAGTAAAATCTCAGAATTTGGTCAGCTACAGAATCTGTCCACGAGAGATTACCATGAAGGCCAAAGTACTGTACGTGATAAGCAATAAACCAATACACCACAAAATGTGACTTTTATTTTCTTTAACTGTCTCAGGTGTCTCCCCTTTGCCCCGAATATGAGGTCAGTTCATCATTGCCATTGCCACTGGGCAAGCATATGTTACCCTTTCAGTGCGGAGCCACCAATCTCCTTGAGGCAAGCCATGATGTAATACTGAGTAGCAAGCAAGTCAGTATCAGGCTAACTAAAAGTCAAGAATAGGCTGTTGTTACAGTACATAGCCTATAATTTCCTGCACCCAACAGGGGATTACATACTTCATGGCTTCCCCATTAAATGTAGCCCATGCACTGACAATACTTGCTCCAGAATAGGAACAATGTAAAGAAAGGTAGCTCCAGTCATCAGCTACTCAGATAGTCTACTACAACAGTAGCCTACCATTGCAATTCAACCCGTCACCTGAATCAGATGATACATTGTAGGCCGCATGAACCTTGCATCAGAAAAGACATTAAACCAAATGAAAACGTGCCTGTGGGATATCAGGCTACATTCCCATCACCACATTCCTCAAAAGCATGTAGCCTATCTTTGCATCAGTTAGAATGTCTGAAAACGCAAATAAAGATCTGTAAAATGGGTTCGGAGGAATCTGCAATCTGATTGGCTGAGATGGGGTTCCAAGCCATTGACAATTCACTGTTATCTGCACTGTCTATGTCTAAGTAGTGTTAAGTTTCAAAGTATCAATACTTCAATTCAATTACAAATAATAATCAATCAAGACAATAGTTAATTACTTTGTTAGTAATTAACTATAATGTTAAGTAATCAAAGTCGTTTTTGGAATAGCCATTAATAATTTCAGTATGAAAAAGATCTGAAAAGAAAAGCTTACCTTTTCAATTCCAGGAGACTAGTACAGTAAAAACGGTCCCTCTCCAGAGACAAACTTAAGACAAAATGATTTATTGTACAAATAGAAATTCTCTGTATCGTCACTAGAGGGAGACTTCGCCATTGGTCCACAAGTGAAAGTGTCGCACTCGCAGGTCTTTATACCCGGGGAGCCTGTGACGTCTCATGGAACGCTCCACATGTTGCTGCTGTCACTCCCGACTGCAGGCTTTGTGAAATGAGTGGGATAACCTTTAAATTCATTCATTAGACCGACACGCAGACAGAGACACACACACACAGAGATCTTCATTGGTGATTTGTTGGTTGAAAGATGTTTGATTGAAAATGTCTGTGTAGACTCCTATATTCAGTAGTAGCCTATTTTAACTTGTCTAACTGTAAATCAAATTTTAGTTTTGTTGTTGTTACGTAAATGGTTGGATACAGAACAAGCACACATTTACCTTTACTAGCCCAAATGTGTATGGAAAATGTAACAGTAGGTAAAATATTTGTCCCCTGCACAGTTTCAACCTAAATGTATCTCAAAAACGCTCATTAGTGACTGAAAACCTTCATGAGAGAAAGTGGCATCGAGTTGATCCTTAAAATCTACCAACTACACTGTGCATGAAAAAACTTTTTAGAGTTTTAATATAGGTTACGCTTTACCAAATAGATACCCATTACAGTGTTTGAAGCAGACCAAATCCATAGATCCAGAGCCATGCTGTTGAAATACCATAGACTCCACCCTACATTCAGCCCCCTAAATTAACTATTTTCGTTCAAAACAACGACAAGAAATGTTTAACCCTTCAGACTCAGACTTTGACTATGTGGAAGGTGATGAAGACAAAATGATCTATGTCAGAGGTCACTGGATGAGTTTGGCATTTGTCAGTGGGTGGGAGGTGTCGTAGTAATTGTAGTGTATTTGAGAGTTCAAATATGTATTTAAAAATGTTTCTAGTGGCTGGAGAATGTTCCATATGCATAAATGCGGTGTCTTCTAATGGTGTTATTTTTGAGATTCTAAAAACAACATCTCAAAAGCATTTCGGCCACCCAAACGTTTTCTTCTCATTTGATTAAGTTAAATGTTATGCTGCACATATCTTTAGGGATTTGGGTTTTGTTGGTTGTCTAACCTCTTTAAATGTCAGTTGAAAGGACATACTTAACCAGCTCATTTTATCAATAAACAAACCAAAGTAAATGTCACTGGATCCATTATCAGTGAGAGTATATTAGTACAATTGAAAATACTGTAAATGTTGCTGTATCGTATGCAAATGATTTCAAATACCAGCTTTTATTTTTTCTATAGTGTTCATATAAAGTGGAAGAGCTACCTTCATTCTACTTCATTACAGTAATAGCCTAGATACATGCCATAGCTGCATAATGCTTATACATCGCACATTTCAGCAATTTAACCTTTAGGACTACCAAAAGGGATGGATGATGAACCCTGATCAAATGTTGCCCCCTGTTGCTTGCCTTCAATTACTGCTCAACATAATGCAAGGCTTCAAGCTGTTTTGAACAACACCAGCTACAAAAGCTATGTGGATGGTCAAAATGTCATGTCAAAATACCATTCCCATTCTTTTTCTTTTTCTTATGTATTTTTAAAAAATGTATTTAACTAGGCAAGTCAGTTAAGAACAAATTATTATTTACAATGACGGCCAAACCTGGATCAATTGTGCGCCGCCCTATGGGACTCCCAATCACAGCCGGATGTGATACAGCCTGGATTCGAACCAGGCTGAAACGCAACATGTGAAGTGTTGGTCGCATGTGACGCCTCTGGCACTGAGATGCAGTGCCTTAGACCGCTGCGCCACTCAGTAGCCCTGTTAATGTATACAGGGATTATCAAGGATATATGATTAATCTGACATACAGTCGTGGCCAAACATTTTGAGAATGACACAAATATTAATTTCCACAAAGTTTGCTGCTTCAGTGTCTTTAGATATTTTTTTCAGATGTTACTATGTTACTATGGAATACTGAAGTACAATTTCGTAAGTGTCAAAGGCTTTCATTGACAATTACATGAAGTTGATGCAAAGAGTCAATATTTGCAGTGTTGACCCTTCTTTTTCAAGACCTCTGCAATCCGCCCTGGCATGCTATCAATTAACTTCTGGTGGCAGCACATTCTTGCATAATCAATGCTTGGAGTTTGTCAGAATTTGTGTGTTTTTGCTTGTCCACCCGCCTCTTGAGGATTGACCACAAATTCTCAATGGGATTAAAGTCTGGGGAGTTTCCTGGCCATGGACCCAAAATATCAATGTTTTGTTCCCAGAGCCACTTTGTTATCACTTTGCCTTATGGCAAGGTGCTCCATCATGCTGGAAAAGGCATTGTTTGTCACCAAACTGTTCCTGGATGGTTGGGAGAAGTTGCTCTCAGAGGATGTGTTGGTACCGTTCTTTATTCATGGCTGTGTTCTTAGGCAAAATTGTGAGTGAGCCCACTCCCTTGGCTGAGAAGCAACCCCACACATGAATGGTCTCAGGATGCTTTACTGTTGGCATGACACAGGACTGATGGTGGCGCTCAACTTGTCTTCTCTGGACAAGCTTTTTTCCGGATGCCCCAAACATTCGGAAAGGGGATTCATCAGAAAATTACTTTACCCCAGTCCTCAGCAGTGCAATCCCTGTACCTTTTGCAGAATATCAGTCTGTCCCTGATGTTTTTCCTGGAGAGAAGTGGCTTCTTTGCTGCCCTTCTTGACACCAGGCCATCCTCCAAAAGTCTTCGCCTCACTGTGCATGAAGATGCACTCACAACTGCCTGCTGCCATTCCTGAGCAAGCTCTGTACTGGTGGTGCCCCGATCCCGCAGCTGAATCAACTTTAGGAGACGGTCCTGGCGCTTGTTGGACATTCTTGGGCGCCCTGAAGCCTTCTTCACAACAATTGAATTGCTCTCCTTGAAGTTCTTGATGATCCGATAAATGGTTGACTTAGGTGCAATCTTACTTGCAGCAATATCCTTGCCTCTGAAGCCCTTTTTGTGCAAAGCAATGATGACGGCACATGTTTCCTTGCAGGTAACCATGATTGACAGAGGAAGAACAATGATTCCAAGCACCGCCAATCCTTTTGAAACTTCCAGTCTGTTATTCGAACTCAATCAGCATGAAAGAGTGATCTCCAGCCTTGTCCTCGTCAACACTCACACCTGTGTTAACGAGAGAATCACTGACATGATGTCAGCTGGTCCTTTTGTGGCATGGCTGAAATGCAGTGGAAATGTTTTGGGGGGATTCAGTTCATTTGCATGGCAAAGAGGGACTTTGCAATTCATTGCAATTCATCTGATCACTCTTCATAACATTCTGGAGTATATGCAAATTGCCATCATACAAACTGAGGCAGCAGACTTTGTGAAAATTCATATTTGTGTCACTCAAAACTTCTGGCCACAACTGTATACACAATACCATGTTTCATGAGCTGAAATAAATGATCCCAGAAATGTTCCATACACACAAAAAGCTTGTTTCTCTCAAATTCTGTGCACAAATTTGTTTTCATACCTGTTAGTGAAATTTCTGTTTTGTCAAGATAATCTATCCACCTGACAGGTGTGGCATATCAAGAATCTGATTAAACAGCATGATCATTACACAGGTGGCACTTATGCTGGGGACAATATGTTCACTTGGCTATGCATGCCTCTCTCTAATATCAATATGCCTCGTCCATTACTGTCCTGGTTAGTGATTACTGTCTTATTTCACTGTAGAGCCTCTAGCCCTGCTCAATATGCCTTAACCAACCATGTTGTTCCACCTCCTACATATGCGATGACGTCACCTGGTTTAAACGTCTCTAGAGACTATATCCCTCTCATCATTACTCAATGCCTAGGTTTACCTCCAATGTACTCACATCCTATCTTACCTTTGTCTGTAGACTATGCCTTGAATCTATGCTATCGTGCCCAGAAACCTGCATCCTTTTACTCTCTATTCCAAACGTGCTAGACGGCCAGTTCGTATAGCATTTAGCCGTACCCTTATCCTACTTCTCCTCTGTTCTTCTGGTGATGTAGAGGTTAATCCAGGCCCAGCAGAGCCTAGCCCCACTCCCCAGGTGCTCTCATTTGTTGACTTCTGGAACCGTAAAAGCCTTGGTTTCATGCATGTTAACATTAGAAGCCTCCTCCCTAAGTTTGTTTTACTCACTGCTTTAGCACACTCTGCCAACCCGGATGTCTTAGTCGTGTCTGAATCCTGGCTTAGGAAAACCACCAAAAACCTTGAAATCTCCATTGCTAACTATAGCATTTTCCGTCAAGATAGAACTGCCAAAGGGGGCGGTGTTGCAATCTACTGCAAAGATAGCCTGCAGAGTTCTGTATTACTATCCAAGTCTGTACCCAAACAATTCGAGCTTCTACTTCTAAAAATTCACCTTTCCAGAAACAAGTCTCTCACTGTTGCCGCTTGCTATAGACCTCCCTCTGCCCCCAGCTGTGCCCTCGGTACCATGTGAATTGATTGCCCCCCATCTATCTTCTGAGCTCGTGCTACTAGGTGACCTAAACTGGGACATGCTTAACACCCCAGCCATCCTACAATCCAAGCTTGATGCCCTCAATCTCACACAAATTATCAATGAACCTACCAGGTACAACTCCAAATCCATAAACACGGGCACCCTCATAGATGTCATCCTAACTAACTCACCCTCCAAATACACCTCTGCTGTTTTCAATCAAGATCTCAGCGATCACTGCCTCATTGCCTGCATCCGTTATGGGTCAGCGGTCAAACGGCCTCCACTCATCACTGTCAAATGCTCCTTAAAACACTTCTGCTAGCAGGCCTTTCTCATTGACCTGGCCGGGGTATCCTAGAATGACATTGACTTCATCCCGTCAGTAGATGATGCCTTGCTATTCTTTAAAAGTGCCTTCCTCACCATCTTAAATAAGCATGCCCCATTCAAAAAATGTAGAACTATGAATAGATATAGTCCTTGGTTCACTCCAGACCTGTCTGCCCTTGACCAGCACAAAAACATCCTGTGGCGTTCTAGCATCGAATAGCCCCCGTGATATGCAACTTTTCAGGGAAGTTAGGAACAAATATACACAGGCAGTTAGGAAAGCTATGGCTAGATTTTTCAAACAGAAATTTGCATCCTGTAGTACTAACTCAAAAAAGTTCTGGGACACTGTAAAGTCCATGGAGAATAAGAGCACCTCCTCCCAGCTTCCCTCTGCTCTGAGGCTAGGAAACACTGTCACCACCGATAAATCCACTATAATTGAGAATTTCAATAAGCATTTCTCTACGGCCGGCCATGCCTTCCACCTGGCTACCCCTACCCCTACATTTGGTCATCTTTCCTTCCAGTTCTCTGCTGCCAATGACTGGAACAAACTGCAAAAATCTCTGAAGCTGGAGACTCATATCTCCCTCACTAGCTTTAAGCACCAGCTGTCAGAGCAGCTCACAGATCACTGCACCTGTACATAGCTCATCTGTAAACAGCCCATCTACCTACCTCATCCCCATACTTTATTTATTTATCTTGCTCCTTTGCACCCCAGTATCTCCACTTGCACATTCATCTTCCGCACATCTACCATTCCAGTGTTTAATTGCTATATTGTAATTACTTCGCCACCGTGGCCTATTTATTGCCTTAACTCCCTTATCTTACCTCATTTGCACTCACTGTACATAGACTTTTTGTTCTCTTTTGTTCTACTGTATTATTGACTATGTTTTGTTTATTCCATGTGTAACTCTGTGTTGTGTCGAATTGCTATGCTTTATCTTGGCCAGGTCACAGTTCCAAATGAGAACTTGTTCTCAACTAGCCTACCTGGTTAAATAAAGGTTAAATAAAAATAAATAAAAGGCCACTCTAAAATGTGCAGTTTTGTCACACAACACAATGCCACAATTGTCTCAAGTTTTGAGGGAGCATGCAATTGAGCATGCTGATTTCAGGAATGCCCAGCAAGTGTAAAGAACTTATGAAAAAATCCTTTAAAGTACTACCGACATACAAAAGCAGTCGTTACATTTTTAATTATTAACAGGACAGGAACATTTTCAAATTCACTCACTTATCAAGAGAACATCCCTACTGCCTCTGATTTGGCGGACTCACTAAACACAAATGCTTCATTTGTAAATTATGTCTGAGTGTTGGAGTGTGCCCCTGACTATCGGTAAATTAAAAAACAAGAAAAATTGTGCCGTCTGGTTTGCCATACATAAGGACTTTGAAATGATTTCTACTTTTACTTTTGATACTTAAGTATATTTTTGAAATTACATTTACTTTTGATACTCAAGTATATTTAAATTCAAATAATTGTATGACTTTCCCTTTTACTTGAGTAATTTCCTGTTAAGGTATCTTTACTTTTACTCAAGTATGACAATTGGGTACTTTTTCCACCACTGGCTATGCCCCTGCCCAGTCATGTGAAATCCAAAGATTAGGGCCTAATGAATTTCTTTAAATTGACTGATTTCTGTAACTCAGTAAAACTCAGTAAAATAATTGAAATTGTTACATGTTGCATTTGTCTTTGTTCAGTATATTTCACATACAGTGGTCTACTGTAAAGCAGTGTTGTTGTTTATCCTGGTCCTGGGAACCCAAATGGGTGCACATTATTGTTTTTACCTTAGGACTACACTCAATAACCAAGGCTTGATGATGAGTTGATCACTTGAATCAGCTGTGTAGTGCTAGGGCAAGGATAAAGACACTACTGTAAACTACTGTAAATTTGAACATAATTCAGGCCTTGGTGGTATGCAATGTGCACTACTTATGCAATGTTATTTTTGAGCCACTAAGGGTCAGTGATGTCTAGAGGAAGGCTTATCTCGGGATAGGCCAATAGGAATAACACACTGTAATGTAAAGTGGTACCAACACATGCTTTCCATGCTTAAATAGCTAAATCAAGAGAAAAGCATATATTTTAATACACATATATAATTTTAACCTTCACTTTAGGCCCAAGCATTTGAGTGGATACATGAAACTGTAGTGTGTACTGTAATAAATTGAGTACTGAAAACATGGGCCATTGATAAAACATTTTTAGACTACCTTTGTACTTCGTAAACACATTACTCATGATGATGAGTTGCACATATAGAAGCCCATCAAATAATATAGGCCTGCCATTTAATAAGATTCTACAGATTCAAAATGACATCTCTAAAATGTAACTTTCTCTACAAATTTGAGTTCTACCCTAGATTGTAGATAAATAAACTAAAACGATAAACTCAAGTTATGACACTTGTATAACAATAATTTTTTAGGACCCAGAACGCTTCTATGGAAAGGAGGAGGAGTTTGTGAATGATTGACATGTCACCAGAGTGCGATCTACAGTGGAGAAAACTACAGCTTGTCGCCGAGTCACTGTGATTATTACAAAACACAGAAAATGTTATTTGCTTCCGTTGATTCTGCTTTAAAAAACGTTTAGACGATCAAAGGATGAATATTTACCGGTAATTTACGCCTTGAAACCTTTCTAGTCGAGCTGATAATGCTTAAAATGAAGCTGCCCATGAGAACGGCGGAGGCAGGAGGAGACGACACGGCCGAGGAACAGCCTGATCTCCATATTCCAAGATCGGTCTCCGACAAGCTCGAAGGTTCCTCCAGACACCCAGGATATCCATCTCAATTGGATAAAGAGGACGTTTTCGAATGGTTTGGTTTGCATTTAAATCCTGCCAAGCGGATCGAGTTTATGTGCGGACTGCTGCATATGTGCCAGCCACTTGAGCTCCGGTTTTTGGGCTCCTGTCTGGAAGACCTGGCTCGGAAAGATAACCACGTTCTACGGGATGTCGAGATAAGGGCCAACAATCCGAATGATCTGGCCATTTTATCAGATGTTATCGACCCTGTCGTGCGCTCCAAACTGCTGGTCTGCTTGTCTCTTCTGGGATCTGACAGCAGGGAGTGTGCGGGAATACTATTTAGGATATTGAGCCATGTGGATCCCTCCTTGTTATTCAAAAACTATGGCTATTCTGTTTCGCCCTTCAAGGACTCTCAACATCACCCGTTCTATTCTCCGTGTGTGGACGGGAAAGCGTTCGGGAGAACAGAACAGAATTGCGGGCTTCCAATGGAGGCAGTGATCGGACCCTTGGAACAGTTGGCGCTGCTTTTTACTATGGCCTCCTTGCATCCAGCGTTCCCTTTTCATCAAAGAGAAAAAGTTCTAGAACAGCTGGACAAAATTCAACTTGCTATAGAGGACGAGAGACAGCAGAATCAGCGCAGAATAAACGCCCAGGTAACATTGATTAGCAGTTAGATAACGTTAACTGGGGTTGTCACTAGTTACCACACAGCCACAAAGACTATAATAAACATGAATTTAAAAAAAAAATCGAAAGCTTTTTGGGCTAAATTTAAGGTTAGTCGTGTGGTAAGGTTAGGTTTAAAATCAGATTTTAAAAATATACATTTTAGAAATAGGCGGGGTTTAGCCATAATTATGACTGGTTGTAGTAACTAGTGACGACCGTTGGCTGGTTGCGAAATGAGTGGTTAACTAACTTTATCTCTAAAGAGTTTGGGCCCACCTGGGTACACGTTTTTGTTTGCCTTAGCACAAATACAAATAATCAAAGTACGATTATGATTATTTGAATCAGCTGTGTACTAGTAGTTCTACTCCAAAAAACAAAATGTGCACTTGGGAGGGGGGCATGGCCGAGTTTGGGAAACCCCTGAGCCAGATCACGTGATATCTAGGGTTCTGACTAGGAGTACAGATTCGACCGGTTCGTATCTTAAACATTCTACATAGGCTTCAATTTCCGCCTTAACTTTATTTAATGGTAAGAAGGCAGGAAAAATATGCATACTTCCCTCATGAAATTGGGAGAATATGCGTACTTTCCTTATGAAACACCATTTTCCACAACCATTCTAGAGTGGCTAACTGGTAATCCCGGATGTTGTGTATCAGGTTGAATCTCAGACCAGGGTTTCCGTTTCTTTTATGTATGCTGCGTTAAAGGCTCTGCATGGTCACTCTGGCACCTGCAGTGGCAGTACAGTATTTACTGCTATACGGCCTTTTCCTGCTATACGGCCTTTTACTGCTATACGGCCTCTGTAGAAGTCGGGGCATTCATACTTCTTGCGCTTCTCAGAGGCGTTGTCAAGGAAGTGAGTTTGTGTTTATACAGGACCTCCCACCCCCACCTACCCCAAACCAATCATGTCAATGCGCAGCTATTGGCATCGGCTAATGGGTATCCTAATAAATCAAATCTAAAGGGAGCCCTCTGCATTGTTACACAATTTGGGAGGTGCACAGCGATCTGGTGCGGAGCTCGATTTGGCCTCCACAAGCTTCTGGATGCTTCTTCACACTCTCCATACAGAGCCTTCAGACAGCATTGACAGATCAAGCATAAATCAGTTATTAGGTTGCAGCAGTCTGGTTTTTTCACCCCAAAAAGCCCATTTGTGACCCATCATCTCTTTTTAGTCTTCTGTTCCAAATGTTTGAAATTGTGTTTTTTACATTGGATAAAAGTACAGACTCAGAGCTCCAAATGGCATATCGTACATTGTAGTTGGAGGAAATATGGGGATGTAATGCTGCTTTAAAATGTGATAAACATATAATCCAGTTTAGGTTAAAAGGCATTGACATTTTTACTTTGATTGTCACACTTGCTCTACATTAATCTGTTGGAAACATATTTAGAAAATGAATACTTATACCAAATTGCCAAAATGGATTCTCTGAACATTATCCCACCAAGTTACTCCATTAGGCAAACCATTTACAGTATCAAATTGCCTACTGTATAATAAAGGTAACCATTCACATTGAACAGCTACAGTGCTGTTCTTTGTTTACGCCCATTTCACATCGTTCACAACCACTAAAGCCGTAGATCCACCCATCTCTTAAATAATTCACATTGGAACACATGCAAATGTGGCCATCTGATAAAGCAGACAATGGTTAATATTTCAAAAATAAAATACTTTATTCACTTCAAGTGCTAACGGTAGTAGCCTACAATTAGGAAACGTAATACACAAAGGCTTAGGTAGAAACAATATCTAGGCCTATATCATAAAATCCTTTTGAGGGACTTTGGTTTAGGTCATGTTATGATATCTTTGGAGCAATATTGGTATTTTCATTGCAAAACTCCTGATCTTCTCAACTTAGCAGTTGTCCCTTTAATGTAACTTGGGTTTGGTTAGCATGCTAATCTATTAGCATTCACACCACAGTGGCTGATTTCAGTAGCTAGCTAGTTAAACATGACAAACATGAAAAAGATTATTGTCATGCATGCCATAGCACATCAGCAATCAACATTAACATCAGAATACAACTGTCTAGCTCAGCTAGCTGGCTTAACATTGCTTCGTCCCGCAACGAGCCATCCTGCAAACAATGGCTCGTTGCGGGATGAAGCAAGCTATAGTGGTACCTGTATGAAACTGTCCAGCTAGCTAGCTATATAGCTAGCAATGAAAACTACTTTTTGATACAGTTGAGACAGTAAAGCGCCTCCCAAATAATATGGTCAAATCCGGGAACTATCATTTCGAAAAACAAAACGTTTATTGACCAAAACGTTTATTCTTTTAGTGAAATACGGAACCGTTCCATACCTCCTCGAACGGGTGGCATCCCATATTGCTGTTACATTGCACAACCTTCAAAGTTATGCCATAATTATGTAAAATATGTAAAATTCTGGTAAATTAATTACGGTCTTTGTTAGTAAGAAATGGTCTTCACACAGTTCGCAATGAGCCAGGTGACCCAAACTGCTGCATATTAGAGTTCGACTGATTATGATTTTTCAACGCCGATAAAGATTATTGGAGGACCCAAAAAAAGCCAATACCGACTAATCGGACGATTTTTTGTTATTCATTTGTAATAATGACAATTACAACAAAACTGAATGAACACTTATTTTAACTTAATATAATACATCAATAAAATCAATTAACCTCAAATAAATAATGAAACATGTTCAATTTGGTTTAAATAATGCAAAAACAAAGTGTTGGAGAAGAAAGTAAAAGTGCAATATGTGCCATGTAAGAAAGCTAACGTTTAAGTTCCTTGCTCAGAATATGAGAACATATGAAAGCTGGTGGTTCCTTTTAACATGAGTCTTCAATATTCCCAGGTAAGAAGTTTTAGGTTGCAGTTATTATAGGAATTATTGGACTATTTCTCTCTATACCATTTGTATTTCATGAACCTTTGACTATTGGATGTTCTTATAGGCACTTCAGTATAGCTTCTGTCCCTTTTCTCGCTCCTACCTGGGCTCGAACCAGGAACACAACGACAACAGCCACCCTCAAAGCAGCGTTACCCATCGCTCCACAAAAGCCGCAGCCCTTGCAGAGCAAGGGGAACAACCACTCCAAGTCTCAGAGCAAGTGACGTTTGAAACGTTATAAGTGCGCACCCTGCTAACCAATTCTAGCCATTTCACATCGGTTACACCAGCCTAATCTCAGGAGTTGATAGGCTTGAAGTCATAAACAGCTGCTGGCAAACGCACGAAAGTGCTGTTTGAATGAATGCTTGTGAGCCTGCTGCTGCCTACCATCGCTCAGTCAGACTGCTCAATCAAATCATAGACTTAGTTATACCATGATAACACACAGAAATACGAGCCGTAGGTCATTAATATGGTCGAATCCGGAAACTATCATCTCGAAAACAAGACGTTTATTCTTTCAGTGAAATACGGAACCGTTCCGTATTTCATCTAACGGGTGGCATCCCTAAGTCTAAATATTCCTGTTACATTGCACAACCTTCAATGTTATGTCATAATTCCGTAAAATTCTGGCAAATTAGCCGGCCCAAACTGTTGCATATACACTGACTCTACGTGCAATGAACGCAAGAGAAGTGACACAATTTCCCTAGTTAAAATAAATTCATGTTAGCAGGCAATATTAATGAAATATGCAGGTTACTTGTGTATCGATTTTAAGAAAGGCATTGATGTTTATGGTTAGGTGCACATTGGTGCAACGACAGTGCTTTTTTTTTCCACGAATGTGCTTGTTAAATCATCACCCGTTTGGTGAAGTAAGCTGCGATTCGATGATAAATTAACATGCACTGCATTGATTATATGCAACGCAGGACAAGCTAGATAAACTAGTAATATCATCAACCATGTGTAGTTAACTAGTAATTATGTTAAGATTGTTTTTTATAAGTTAAGTTTAATGCTAGCTAGCAACTTACCTTGGCTCCTTGCTGCACTTGCGTAACAAGTGGTCCGCCTGCCACGCAGTCTCCTCGTGGAGTGCAATGTAATCGGCGTCCAAAAATGCCGATTACCGATTGTTATGAAAACTTGAAATCGGCCCACCTCTAGTAGGTGACCAACATAACACTAGGTGGTGGTGTGTTGGACACAGTCACTCATATAGAGCCTGTCTACAGTCCTGATATCTGTAACTCCTGGCTTACCTGTGTAATATTGACATAAGTTCAGAGAAACTTGTTTTGCGAACATGGGCCTGTTTTATCAATTGCTGGGCTGATAATTGGACAGTTTACCTCTGTCAAATGAATATGTAGTTTAAAGTTGTGTGTATTTGATGTTCTTTTTGCAATAAAGATGGTGATGCTACAATAATACACATTTACAATAGGTCTATATCTGAAAATATATACAGCCTGATGATATACATACATTATTTTAAGAACAGGATAGTGTAAAGTCCTTTATTCAACTGAAGAGTATGAATTAGGCTTTGAGAATGTTTGAATCCTTAGAACCCTGCATACTCTTTGTTTTAATTACAATAGACCAACATAGATAGCTACTGTAGTAGGTCAAAGCTGTGGGCTGGAAAACCTTGGTAGAGCATGGGTAGAGTAGGCATTGTGGTGCTCAGGCTTCAGACCAATATATATATACACTTCTCACTTAAAACATTCGTTTTTTTATATTTAATTTCCATGGTTTTTACACCGGAAGGTGATTATGCAACATTATTATAATACAGCACAACACAGAAATCCAAGTAAAGTAAAAATACACAATAATGGCAACATAAATAATGTAGTTATTAGTATGCATTTAATATTAACATCTGATATTCCAGTGGGGAAGCGAAAAACCAGAAGCCAATATGGAGTAAACTGGAAAATGTCCCTGATCTCTTTTAAAACCTCTTAAGGATTTGGTATGTCGCCTAAAATGGCATAACCAAATCTAACGGCATGTAGCTCAGGACCTGAAGCAAGGATATGCATTTTCTTGATACCAGTTGAAAGGAAACACTTTAATGTGTGTGGAAATGTGAAATTAATGTCGGAGAATATAACACATTAGATCTGGTAAAAGATAATACAAAGAAAATACATGAGTCTTCTATCAAAAAAACACACTCGTCTTTGAAATGCAAGAGAAAGGCCATTATATCACCATTATACCCAGTTCCTACATTTTAATATAAAAATTGATTTTATCAAACAAAACTATTCTACATTTTTATCTCTGGGACCCTCGGGATGACAAATCAGAGCAAGATTACTGAATGTAAGTACATTATTTACCTTCAGAGGTGTCACGATCGTTATAAGGAGTGGGCCAAGATGCAGCGTGGTATGTTTCCATCCTTTTATTTAGAAGAGAAACTTAAAGCACAAAAACAATCAAGCGAATAAACAAAACGTGCCGCTACTATAATGCTCACAGGCAACTATACATAGACAAGATCCCACAAAACAAAATGGGAAAAATCTAAATATGATCCCCAATCAGAGACAACGATAAACAGCTGCCTCTGATTGGGAACCATATCAGGCCATCATAGAAATACAATTCCCCTAGATAACCCACCCTAAATCACACCCGACCCAACCAACATAGAGAATAAACAGCTCTCTATGGTCAGGGCGTGACAAGAGGTGAATGTATCAGTTGCCATGATAAAAGTTTTGTTGTTGTGCACTCTCCTCAAACAATAGCATGGCATTTGTTCACAGTAATAGCTACTGTAAATTGGGCAGTGCAGTTAGATCAACAAACATTTAAGCTTTCTGCCCATATAAGACATGTCTATCTCCTGGGAAATGTTCTTGTTACTTACAATGTAATGCGAATCACATTAGCGCACGTTATCTCAACCGTCCCGTGGGGGGCACACTGACCCCGTAGAGATTTTAACAAAACAATCTCGCAATCTCGCTCCTGGAGAATACACACATAATCAACATGACTAGGGTATGTATGGAGTAATGTTAGCTAAAGTTATTGTTAGATGAGCAATGCCCATTGCATGTATTATACATTAGCAGTTTCCCAAAGTTTGTTGGTGATTATGAACTGTATTTAGCTAGCTGTGCATTGTGGAAGGATGTGGGGGATATTGTCAACATTGAGTTGTGCCAGTGCACGATCTGTCCATGCAGCTAATGTTTCAGCCTTGTTGGCTTGTAGCTAGCTAGCTAAGTTACTGGCTAATGTTAGTTGGCTAGCTAACTGGCAATAGTGAATGTCCTTGGTTGCTATCTTATTTCTGCTTATTTGTTTGTGCTTTGATGACACGAACATGTCAACGCCAACAGTTTACACCGATGACTTCAGCCATGTGAAAAACCTTCCATAGCAAAATATAGCTAGCTTCCTTTGCTTGTAGCTCTCATCCGACTGTTGTTTAGCTAGCTGCTGTTGCTGGGGCAACCCATGTGCTTTGGTCCAGTTTTAGAAATCGTTGAGATTCGACTGAAAATATGTCAGCATTGTCATAAATTCGACAAAAAGGTAGCAAAACGTTTTGAGCACTTGGGAGCGATACATTTTATTCAAACTGTTGCTCCTACAAAGTTATTCTGACTGGAAGGTGGCAAGTCTAGTGGTCACTTTGTGGATGCTGTAGGCTCTTTCTTATCCAACGACTAGATATTGAGCTAGGTCAAGGCAAGAAATTGTGTTTCTTCCCCAATGCTTATGAACGTGTTAAAAATATGGTACATAGTTCTCTGTATCAGCCGGACAGCTCATGACGAGAGTGTTTACCTCCAAGTTGATTTGCGAATTTTCATTGACATTGGTGTCATATTGGCTTAGATATGATGGTGGAAGATTTTAATTTAAAATTGAACTTCAACCAATGCCATACTTTTGGGAGGGGTGACTATCACCCCCACGATAATGAGTATTATATCCCAATGTCTTACAAAAGGCTGAAAGAGTATGGCTAGTTCTCAATGGTTGACATTTGACAGATGGGGGAAGATGCCGTATTTGTTCAAATGAATCAGCTTTTGCACCAACAAGCACTCTTCCTTTTGAAATACAGTATTTTTTTTGTGGCTTATGAATTGATCCATCCATTGATGGCCCTAAGTAAGGCTGCACATCTCATTTTGTCTTTTAGTGTGTGCCATATTCATGGAAATATCCAGAATTCTCGCTAGGTGTGGAAAATCCCCACTCGAGAGTGCTTGAACATACTTGTGGAATAGACACTGGCTGGAATGCACTTTTAACCAATCAGCATTCAGGATTAGACCCACCCGTTGTATAACAGCCGCTATGCCCTACGCTAGGAATTTAATAGTGTTACAGGGGACTGGTTGTCATCTCTTCCAATACAAAACGCCACCATGGAATCAACCCCCCGAAATACACTTGCTCGTCTTTACGGGCATTTCACAAAGAGTTATGTGCTGTGCTGCGTGCAAGGTATTTGGCCTTGTGGCCTACTGCACTGCAGGCCTGGCGACTCTACAGGGAGAAGGAAGTTATGTCCGAGTGTGGGGCTCAAAACCATGCTGGAAGCCAAGGGCTTGAAACCAACTGAGCATTAGGTGACTGACTGCAGAATATAGGATACGGGGAGGCCAGCCAGGGTCTCAGTTTGTTGACAGAGAGGGATTTCCTTCTTGGGGTGCTGCATCTTAACAGGGTGTCCTCTCTTTCTCCTTGTCTACTCGCCTTTACTGATTTTAAACAAGCTATTTGGCCAAGTGAAAGCAAATTCCTTTTGACTTTATACAGATTGCAGGCCTATATTTGTATTGGAGTGGTACTTGTCACTGTGTAGGCTATAAAAATAACAGACACATCCATGATTTTATTTTCTCCGTACTTTGAATAGGCTATATACTGAACATTTCTGTGACAACCCGTGGTCACGTCCTATTTCCACTTGTGTTTCTAGTATAGTTTTAATACAGTTCTGTGTTGGGCAATCATCCATGTTGACTGTAGTGTTGTTGACCCACTTGTCCACTGAAATAGTTACATCTCTATGTGTGCCTGATGTCATATTTAGCCACTTGGAGAAAGATGTTGAAGCCAGCAGCACACAACCTCACAACTCAGATTTACTTACACTCTCATAGCCAGCAATTATGATCTGAAGAACAGCTACTAGCGCTCAAGTGAAATGGCGTGAGGTTTTAATGTGTTGTTATAGCAAACACTGTCCCAATCCACCCTCTCCACCCCCGCAGTTTACCAGCAAAGAAGAGAGTTCAGTCACTCTGAGCCTAGAGTGACCACAATTGGACCTCTCAATTCCTAGGAGTTTACTAATGAGGTACTTGCTCAAGTACTGGCCTTTTTTGTTGTTGTTGCCTAGGCTACACCAGGTGGAATTGCTTGGGTAAGAGGGTGAATCTCCAACATGTGTTGCTGTGTCCAATGTATAGGACAGGTAGGATAGTGTAAACAGGAAAGTTGCAAATCTGATGTCGAAGAGACGAAAATCTTACTTCACATACTTGGGTTATTTTCTAACTTTGAATTTGAATTCATTTACTTTTTTTTACAGCGTCCCGCTTTGATTGAAACAAATCTTCCCATATATCTTTGCCCAGGGAAGAAGTGGTCAGAAACTTTTTGGACCAGAATGTCAATACATTTAGGATATGCTCAGCTCAATGCTGATCCATTTAGCATACCCTACCATACCATGAGACATCCATGTCTTCATCATTGAAAAATATAAATAGTTTGATATAATTTAAAAGCCTACAAACAGGGTTGTCAAACTATTTTATAATGAAAGTAAATAAATAATAGCTTTTTGTAAAAACCTTTTAATGTCAATAATCTATCACATCAGTTATCTTTTTTTCATATTTACATGTTGTAGCTTAGACCCTACTTTCCATCACCTGAGGTTTTTGTGGTGTGCCCGCCATTGGTTGAGAGACAACATTCTCTTGAATACAGGGTGGGTGTCATTTCAATAATAGAAATAGAATGGACCTATCCCTTCAGACCACTGTAATTTAGCTGGTACACCATTGACATTTAACTTGAATTTACATTTTTATTTCTAATTACTACCACAAAGATGGAGGCCGGTCCACCCACTGTTGAATGTGATCTTAAATGGTCATGTCTAGTCTATGATCTATATTTATATGATTTCAATAGGAAATTGTTGATGGGTTGACAGTATATAATTTAAACAACGGATATTCCCTCCTATTCAATTCAACACTCTCTGACGTGTGGTCCAGAGGAGGCTGGTTGGAGGAGCTAAAGGAGGACGGGGGTCATTGGAATGGCGTAAATGGAACGGAGTCAGACGGGGTTTCCATATGTTTGTGTTTGATTCCGTTCCAATGAGTCCATACAATGAGCCCGTCCTCCTATAGCTCCTCCTACCAACCTCCACTGGTGTGGACCTCCAACCGTCTTTGTGGCACCATTTGAAAGTAGAAATTTCTATGTTATTCCCATTTTAGTCCATTTATCAGCAAAAACATGACACTCGCCCTGTATTCAAGAGCATGTTGTCTCAACCGATTGCGGTCACAACACTAAAACCTCAGATGTAAGTAGGGTCTAAGCTACAGCATATGTGAATATTAAAAAAATATGAGCTTATGCATTTTTTTTATTTTTTTTTAACCTTAAATGTGAATTATGAAATAGTTTGACAACCCAGTTTGTAAGCTTTTAAATGTTATCAATCTCAACCATTTATTTTCTACTGATGAAGACATTGGTATCTCATGTTATGGTGGCGTATGCAAAATAGGTAAACTTTGAGCACCTTTATCTCTTGAATGTTTTGGCATCTAGGTCCAAAAAGTCACTTTGAGTACTTCTACAATGGGCAAACATTTATGGAAAGTTTTGTTCATATCAAAAGCGGTGCTGTCAAAAAGTTATAGAATTCAAGTGGATTTACCCAACTGTAAGCAGGCTCATAGAGAGACTCCCTCTGCAGTTCAACATGCAGTTCATTACATCAATCTCCACTGAACCATGTTGGATGAAAAAGAGTGATGTCCACTGACTAACCCGTTCCAGAAATAGACCTTGATGGCCTCATGGTGAATCACCTCTCTCCACTGCAGCAGCAGCAGATGTCCAGTTAATGCCAAATTAAATCAGAGCTCCCATTTGTAAGGCCAGTTGTTGTTCCTGGACCATGTCAAATGTAAAGAGGGAGGAAACGCTTCAAGCCAGCAGAAGCTGATGTGGTCGCTGTGTTTTGTGTTTGGCATCATTCAAGTGCCACTGATATAGGACTAAGGCTATCCATCTATTGAATGCTATGGTTGGTTTTCCCCTGGTATATTTGAAGCATACAGGACTAGGCTTTTGCTATTATCATATAAGCCCTAGTACCAGTTCTCCAATAGCATTACTGTATCTGTCCCCTCTCTCTCCTCTGGCTTGTGTTGGGGCTTGTGTTGCGCTGATATGCCAGGGCTGAACTGTGTTCTGTTCTCCCATGACCTTCAGCGGAGGCATAACTGTCAGTCTGTTTGTCAGCTCTGCCTCCTAGCTGATAGCCAGGGACCAAAGCCCTGACCCCTTCTCATGGGCTGCAAGCAGGGCATGTGTGCGTGCAAAAAGAGATCTCTGGGAATTGATGCAGCAAAACCCATGATCAATTATGAATATGTAAATGCTAATTGATTCTATCAAGGATGTACTGAAGTACATTAATACTGTGTTTAGGGTTGCACTTTTTGGGGAATATTCAGAGGTGGAAACTTTCCGTGGGAATATATGCAAATTAATATTAATACCATTTAAATGTAGATTTTTTTTTTGCATTGGATATATTTACCATATCATATGGAGACAGAAACATAAACCTTTTACCTTATCATAAGTAGACATATTTGCAAATGATTAAAAAAAAAAAATTCAACAATTTACTTACAAATTGAACTGTTAATTAAATTAGTTGACTTCACATGTGATGATTTCACTGAACAACAAGAAAGGGAATATTGAATGATCCCCAGTGATCCATCGCATCTCCCAAAAATATTTTCAGCGTACATCTGTAAAATGATACCCAAAGCTTTAGTTTCTAGGCTGTCTTCCTCTCATGCTTCCATGTCTTCTCCCTGGACCTCCTGTCATGAGAATGTTCAATCCCAATGATAATAACTGATAATCAATAGCTCTGACCAATCCCGAGATCTGTAAGACCATGGGTTTAATAATAATTAGTCAAAGAATCAGCCTATGCCAAAAGATAGTACAGTTTATTCACGAGAATGTTCTGAAGTCCATTATACAAAGACATCCATTTTATAGCTGCGCACATACTTCCACACAAACAGTACATATCCTACGCACATACATACACACCAACAGTAGGTATCCTATGCACATACATACCACCAAACAGTAGGTGAGTTTTATCCTTCTCCATAGTTCTCACCACTGTGTATCACTACCCAGCCGACAGTTCCATTCCCCCGAGATTAGGGGAACCTTGAGAAGTACTCCCTATGCTATCATAAATTTCTCAGAGTCCTAGACAGATCGGTCCAAACACAGTTGAATTGTTCTCGGGTTTTTTTCGGCACACACATACAAGTTCAAATCCTAAACTACGCCTTGCTCAGACAGTGTGTTTTTCTACTATACAGATACATTGTTAATTCGGACTAAAACCACACGCGTCATCAGATTATAATTGTATGATTCTAATCAATTTCATACATTATAAGGTTTCAGAGTGGAATTATGTAATCATTATCTTTCAACATTTAAATTATTTTATCACCTCCTCAATGTCCTGTCACTTTCCAACCTTGTTGAGGATGGCTGGTCAAAAAGCCTAAAATGGATGGCCACCAATTTTTCAACCCTTGTATTGGTCCGTCTGTTGCGTGCTTTGGTGTGTTTGTTCCCAAACAAGGACCAGTTGTGCTCTGAGGCGGCTGATGTTGGTGGGATTTGGAGGATGATTGAGGGAACGGGAAAGAACCTCAGATCCACCAAGTCCCTTCCACCAAGTGGCTGATGCGATATGTTGGCACGACTGCCATATTGCATCTCCATCCCAAAGCCCTTGCTTGGAAGTGTACTTTGCCAGACTGCCAAGAACCTTGCCCTCATCCAGACCAAGGTGGCAAGACACGGTAGTGATGACACCATAGGCCTTGTTGATCTCTGCACCAGACAGGATGCTCTTGCCAGCATACTTGGGGTCCAAGTACACTGTGGCATGTAAGGGTTTCAGGCAGAAGTCTTCATGCTTTTGATGCATTTCAGAACTGTAGTTTCCTCTTCTTGGAGCAACAATGAAGTGGGCAAGGCAGTACGGATTTCTTCTCTTACATTTGCAAGCAGAGACTGAACATCAGACAGGATGGCATTGTCTCCATCAATCCGTACAATGTCTACTGCTGTAGGTTTCGGGAGTTTCAGGTTTACCACTCTCTCCCAAAATATATCATCCAGGAGGATCCTCTCGACAGACTGTGATATGGCCATTTCTTGGAGAGACTCCTTCCCCTCCAGGAGACTGTCAAACATGATGACAACACCACCCCGACAGGTGTTGCTGGGAAGCTTCAATGTGGTGCTCTTATTCTTCTCACTTTGCTTGGTGAGGTAGATTGCTGCTATAACTTGATGACCCTTCGCATACCTAAGCATTTCCTTGGCTCTCTTGTAGAGGGTATCCATTGTTTTTGTGCCATGATGTCCTTGAGGAGCAGATTCAATGCATGAGCAGCACAGCCAATGGATGTGATGTGAGGGTAGGACTCCTCCACTTTAGACCAAGCAGCCTTCATGTTCGCAGCATTGTCTTTCACCAGTGCAAATACCTGCTGTGGTCCAAGGTCATTGATGACTGCCTTCAGCTCACCTGAAATGTAGAGACCGTGTCTGTTGTCCCTTGTGTCTGTGCTCTTGTAGAATACTGGTTGAGGGGTGGAGATTATGAATTTAATTATTCTTTGCCCACGAACATTTGACCACCCATTAAAGATGATTGCAATACACTCTGCTTTCTCTATGATTTGCTTGACCTTCACTTGAACTCTGTTGAACTCTGCATCCAGAAAATTAGTAGATTAAGCATGTCTGGTTGGAGGGGTGTATGCTGGGCGAAGAGTACTCCGAAATCTCTTCCAATACACATTGCCTTTGAGCACCAGAGGTGAACCAGTTACATATACAGCTCGAGCAAGACATTCATCAGCATTTCTCTATGTTCCTCCATTGAGTCAAAAAACTTCTGATTCCAGAAGGACCATGAGCTGTTGCTATCGATAAGGTGTCTGATTCATCATTTTCACCTTGAGTAGAAGTGGAGAGGAGAGACTTTTGTCAGAGGTTGCTTGTTGTGAGCGCTGAGGGAACTTTATGTACTTGGCCAGATGATTCTGCATCTTTGTTGCATTCTTCACATTTTGGGATTTGGGACAGTATTTGCAAATGTGCACAGCTTCGCTGCAGTGAAATGTCTCCACACATCAGATAGTGCCCGTGGCATTTTCCTGTAAAGATTAAGGGGGGGAAAAAATTAATAATTCCATGTACAGATAAATAGTTAAGCAGTTAGATTAAACAACTCCTTTGTAAGATAAATGTTTTAAAATGAAACCTGTATGGAAACAGGTGAATTAACACTCCTCAGTTAGCAGGCTCAAGCTAGCTAAAACTAGCAGAAGTTAGAAAGTTAGAAATGATTTAAAAACAATTTGCTGTAGGATACTATTTACTAGTTAACAAAAAATATATATATATATTCACCCCACTCAGTATTGTAATCAAAACTTACCAGAAAGCGTGTAGTCCTTGGCTCAGACAGTGTAGTGGTGTGGGCTCAATAGCATCTCATTAGTGTGCAAGATCTTGAGAATCAGCTGCACATGTGATGGAAGCATGCACTGTGCATGCAGAGAGTTGCAATTCCATTGAATTGGGGACAGTTCAACCAAAATATGCCACAAGACCTAGAATTGCCTTGTGTATCCCACAAAAAGCGTTCATTGTTATAAGCTAACTTTTTTAGATGAATTTAAGCAAAATTCCCCAAATTCCCGGGCTTAACTTCCCATGGAAACATTCCGGAAAGTTTCCAACCCTTTGCAACCCAAGCTGTGTGAGTGTGTGGTGGAGGGCTGGCTGCTGTATGTCTCATCCCCTATGCAAGTGTTCAAAGACCAATTTATGAACAACAACATGGGTCCCTGACGGACAAAAGCACCACTGCAACAATGGCACAGGCGGCAACATTTTGGTATTCGACCAGATAGCCGTTCGCTCACACCTGACAGATGTTCTGGGAGCTTGGTAGTTTGATTAATCTTGGTGACCTTGCTGTGTGGGATGTCATCTTTTAAATGCCCGAGTACAGCTGTGATGTTGAAAGCTTTCTACTCACTAGTCCCTTTGTGTTCCGACAGCACAACAAGGCCCAGAAAGCAGAGGAGCATGGCCCAGCAGCAGTCACCATCGAGGCCAGTCTGGGTGAGAGGACGCAGGCACAGGCTCGCCACGCCAGCCAGACACCCCCCAGCAGAAGGGCCCAAAGGGAAGGTAAGCCAGTGAAGAACACACAAGTGTATACACACACACCCACCCCCACAGTGTTACAAATCCCTCACAGTCAATTGGGAAGAAAATTACAACTGTATGCACAGCCCCATATATTTAAACTATTATTACTGTGAAGCAGTTCCAATAAGACTGTACAGTATGTGCTAATCCTCTTCCTTCTCTCCTCACAGCCGTGCATGTAGAGAAGATCGTGTTGAAGGGGATCTTACGGAGGAGGACAGACAGGGAATACAATTTTGTGGTATGTTCCCAGTCATTGCAGTGTATTAAACGTACCTTTTCCACTGGTCCCACTGATGCTACCAATGATTTGGTCGCACCAATTGTCTCATATAAAAAAAACATGATCATTGATAATGACCTGGCCTGTGTCCCATAATGTGCCTGCATTCCATACAGAACCAGGCTAATCATGACTAGACATTTTTTTTATTAGCATGCCCTTGTGTTCTTACGCTGATTTTGATAGATTTACAGCAAAGAAAAGAAAGTGAAAAATGTATTTATTGCAGATTTCAAAGTGCCATGTGTTATTTTCTGCTAAATCCTCTAGACGGTAGAATTTTAGAAAACAATATTTTTTTCATCTATGTCTACAACAATGCTTAAACCACATCAGGGAACAATTTGAGGTCTGGAAAAAACCTGAGAAATGTACATTTTGTTTTCTGTAGTTACCCTTTAACCTTTCTGGCGCAGGCGTTCCACTAGCGACCCACCTCGACAATATCCTGTGAAATTGCAGAGCGCGAAATTCAAATTACAGAGAAATAAATATTTAACATTCATGAAAATACAAGTGTCATACATCAAAATAAAGCTTAACTTCTTGTTAATCCTGCCGCTGTGTCAGATTTCAAAAAGGATTTACGGCAAAAGCACACCATGCGATTATCTGAGGACAGCGTCCCGCATACAAAAGCATGAAAAACATTTTAACCAGGCAGGTGCGCCACAAAAGTCAGAAATAGCGATATAATAAATGCCCTACCTTTGAAGATCTTCTTCTGTTGGCCCTCCAAAAGGTCCTAGCTACATCACAAATGGACATTATCGAACAAAATGACTTTCTTTATATCCCCAAAAACTCAGTTTAGCTGGCGCGCTTCATTCAATAATCCACCAAAATGCGGATTCAAAATGCATACAAAATGAATCCCAAACGTTACCAATAAACTTATCCAAACAAGTCAAACAACATTTATAATCAAACCTAAGGTGCCATAATACGTAAATAATTGATACAATTTAAGACAGAGAATAGTATGTTCATTACCGGAGATAAACAACAAAGAACGTGCTCTCATCCACACGCATGAAAACACTACAGCCAAAATGTGAGCCACTTAGAAAAACTACAAATTCTAGACTAAAATGAAAGACTGTTGACATCTAGTGGAAGCCCTAGGAACTGTAATCTGGGAGGATTTCGCCTCATAATAAACATGACAGCCATTGGAAACAGTGGTAGGCTGAACTTTTTTTTTTTTAATGGTTTATCCTCAGGGTTTTGCCTGCCATATCAGTTATGTTATACTCAGACATTATTTTAACAGTTTTAGAAACTAGAGTGTTTTCTATCCAAATCTACCAATTATATGCATATCCTAGCTTGAGTAACACGCAGTTTACTTTGGGTTTGCTTTGGGCACACTTTTCATCCGGACGTCAAAGTACTGCCCCCTAGCCCAAAGAGGTTTTCAGGTGTACCCTTTAACAGCCATACTGTTGTTTGACTAGCTGTGTTTCTGTAGCCATAGGTGGCGCGTGAGTTTCAAGTTTGGAGAAGAACATTTTCACCATAAAAATTCACCTTTTATAATAAAGGATCACCACATTTGCATCACATTTGCATTAGCGCATTTGCAGACTTCTGTAAGATTTCCTAATGTGATGACTATATTGGATAGTCATAATTTAGGCTAATAATATAACTCAATCACTGTTCGCAAAAAAAGACTGTTCAATGCATGCTTGAGCATGTAGTTATGTTTCTTGGCCTTTGATAAACACATTTCATTCAATTCTACTACACTATATGACTGGAGACATTAGCAGAATCTTTTTTAATATGACTAAATTACAGGGTAGCCTATTCTGCTGATACTGACAAACAGATCAATAAAAACGACATTGTCTGATCCATTTAAGTAAGTACTACTTAAGTAGTTTTTTGGGGTATCTGTACTTTACTATTTATATTTTTTTCCTTTTACTTCCTAAAGAACTACATTCCTAAAGAAAATAATGTACTTTTTACTCCATACATTTTCCCTGACACCCAAAAGTACTCGTTACATTTTGAATGCTTAGCAGGACAAGAAAACGGTCCAATTCACACACATTTTCTATTAAGGTATCTATACTTTTACTCAAGTATGACAATTACGTACTTTTTCCACCACTGTGTTTCTGCCAGGTAGGCATAGGCTACTTTGTAGTTCACTTTTAATTGCATTTCCATTGACCCAAAGATGGTTAGGCTATCATTAGCATTGCTAACAACTACACAAAGTGGTAAACATTACAGTCAGGTCCATAAGTATTTGGACAGTCACACAATTTGCATCATTTTGGCTCTGTATGCCGCCACAATGGATTTGAAAGGAAACAATCAAGATGTGCTTTAAGTGTAGACTTTCATCTTTAATTTAAGGGTTGTGTCAATTTTTGTATGAGCCGTGTAGGAATTAAAACCATTTTTTGTACATAGCCCCCACCACCACCATTTTTAGGGGCTCAAAGTAATTGGAAAAACTAACAATCGTAAATTAAATTGTGAATTTTTATACTTGGTTACAAATCATTTGCAGTCGATGGCTGCCTGAAGTCTGGAACCCATAGACATCACCAGATGCTGCGTTTCTTCCCTAGTGATGCTCTGCCAGGCCTTTACTGCAGCTGTCTTCAGTTCCTGCTTGTTGGATTCAAGTCAGGTGATTGACTTGGTCATTGCAGAACATTCCACTTTGCCTTAAAAAGTATTGCATTGCTTTAGCAGTATGCTTCGGGTCATTGTCCATCTGCACTGTGAAGCGCCGTCCAATGAGTTTTGAAGCATTTGGCTGAATCTAAAGGAGATAAAATAGCCCTAAACACTTCAGAATTCATCCTGCTGCTTTTGTCAGCAGTCCCATCATCAATAAATACAAGGGAAGTAGTTCCATTGGCAGCCATACACTCCCAAGCCATAACGCTACCTCCACCATGCTTCACAGAGGAGGTGGTATGCTTCGGATAATTTATTTATTTCACCTTTATTTAACCAGGTAGGCCAGTTGAGAACAAGTTCTCATTTATAACTGCAACCTGGCCAGGATAAAGCAAAGCAGTGCAACAAAAACAACAACACAGAGTTACACATGGGATAAACAAACGTTCAGTCAATAACACAATAGAAAAATCTGTATACAGTGTGTGCAAATGAAGTAAGGAGGTAAGGCAATAAATAGGCCAATAGCGGTGAAGTAATTACAATTGAGCAATTTACACTGGAGTGATATGTGTCGACAGGGATGTGCAAGTAGAAATACTGGTGTGCAAAAGAGCAGAAAAACAAATATGGGGATGAGGTAGGTAGATGGTTGGATGGGCTATTTACAGATGGGCTGTGTACAGCTGTGGCGTTAGGTAAGCTGCTCTGACCGCTAATTAGTGAGGGAGATAAGTCTCCAACTTCAGTGATTATTGCAATTCGTTCCAGTCATTGGCAGCAGCAGAGAACTGGAAGGAAAGGCGGACAAAAGAGGTGTTGGCTTTGGGGATGACCAGTGAAATATACCTGCTGGAGCGTGTGCTACGAGTGGGTGTTGCTATGGTGACCAGTGAGCTGAGATAAGGCGGAGATATACCTAGCAAAGACTTATAGATGACCTGGAGCCAGTGGGTTTGGCAACGAATATGTAGTGAGGACCAGCCAAGGAGAGCATACAGGTCGCAGTGTTGGGTAGTGTATATGGGGCTTTGGTGACAAAACAGATGGCACTGTGATAGACTGCATCCAATTTGCTGAGTAGAGTGTTGGAGGCTAATTTGTAAATTACATCTCTGAAGTCAAGGATCGGTAGGATAGTCCGTTTTACGAGAGTAAGTTTGGCAGCATGAGTGAAGGAGGCTTTGTTGCGAAATAGGAATCTGATTCAAGATTTAACTTGGGATTGGAGATGCTTAATGTGAGCTTGGAAGGAGAGTTTACAGTCTAGCCAGACACCTAGGTATTTATAGTTGTCCACATATTCTACGCGTCCAGAGTATTGATGCTAGTTGGGCGGGCGGGTGCGGGCAGCTATCGGTTGAAGAGCATGCATTTTGTTTTCCTAGCATTTAAGAGCAGTTGGAGGCCACGGAAGGAGTGTTGTATGGCGTTGATCCTCCTCATCTGGAGGTTAGTTAATACAGTGTCCAAAAAATGGCCAGATGTATACAGAATGGTGTCATCTGCGTAGAGGTGGATCAAAGAATCACCCGCAGCAAGAGCGACATCACTGATATATACAGAGAAAAGAGTCGGCCTGAGAATTGAACCCTGTGGCACCCCTGTAGAGACTGCCAGAGGTCCGGACAACAGGCCCTCCGATTTTACATACTGACCTCTATCTGAGAAGTACTTAGTGAACCAGGAGAAGGAGTCGTTAGAGAAACCAAGGCTATTGAGTCTGCCGATTTAAGAATACGGTGAGCAGTTCCTTCCCTTCTCCATACTCTTCTCTTCCCATCATTCTGGTACAAGTTCATCTTTGTCTCATTTGTCCATAGGATGTTGTTCCAGAACTGTACAGGCTTTGTTTTTTGGCAAACTCTAACCTGGTCTTCCTGTTTGTGAGGCTTATCAATGGTTTACATCTTGTGGTAAACCCTATGTATTTACTCTGGTGAAGTCTTCTCTTGATTGTTGACTTTGACACAGATACGCCTACCTCCTGGAGGGTGTTCTTGATCTGGCCCAACTGTTGTGAAGGGGTTTTTCCTTCACGAGGGAAAGAATTCTTCTGTCATCCACCACAGTTGTTTTCCATGGTCTCCCGGGCCTTTTGGTGTTCCTGAGCTCACCAGTGCATTATTTTTAAGAACGTACCAAATAGTTGATTTGGCCACACCAAATGTTTTTGCTAGCTCTAATGATGGCTTGCTTCATTGGCAGTTACAGCTCTTTGGACTTCATTTTGAGGGTTAACAGCAACAGATTCCAAATGCAAATGTCATGCTTGAAATCAACTCTAGACCTTTTATCTGCTTACTTGTAAAATAACTAATGAGGGAATAACACACACCTGGCCATGGACCAGCTGCCAATTGTCCAATTACTTTTGGTTCCTTTAAAAGGGGGGACCACTGTGCTTGTAATTTCTACACCGTTCCCCCGATTTGGAATGTAAATACCATCAAATGTTTTTAATTTCAACTCTAACATGCTATCTAGCTTTGCTAGATAGCTAAAATAATAGCTAAAATAATAACTTTGTCAATGTCCAAATATTTATGGACCGGACTGTATAGGCCCTATTCGCACTGCACACACACACACAGGCAATCCCGTGCCATTGTTTCCTCTTCAGAAAGTTGGTTTATTTTCGGCCAATTGCACATTACTGTTTGAATAAATCATGAAAAGGAACAAATGTAAAAAAGTTTTTGGTTCACAATTAACGTGTCTAGGTAGAAAAAAAATCACTCTGTGTCGCATTGCCAAGTCAAACGGTCGCAAATACTACTGTTTTGGTCACAGTATCGAACCTTGCGTTGCTTGTGGAACAGCCAGTGCAGTGCAGTGGAGTTTCCTGTGAGTGTGTCCTGTGCCAGTGGCATTTGATAGCATGATTCTAGAAGCATTGGCCATAGAGGTCACTACTCCAGGAAAAAGAAGAACGGAGGAAGGAGAGGAGAGGAGAGGGGAGGGGAAGGGAAGGGAGTGTTACAGGATATATTTTCTCCAACGCTTCCCTTCGGCTCCTGAAATATTGAAAGAAATGTATATCCCTTTTTATTTCCATATTGACTTTCCCCCTCTGACTCGCTCACCCTCCTGTGTAGATAAAAAATAAAAGTGGTGCGATCTCTTGGGTTAAACATCCTGTAGTGTGACTTAAAGAGAGCAAAACATACTCTACACCGGGGAGAGAGGGGAGAGGTCATGCATGAGCAGATGAGCTCCCACATTTTCCAGCATTTTCCAGCAAAAAAAAAAAAGCGAGATTTAGAGTAGACAAACTTGGATTTCTTTGGCAGGGACATATACAGTATGCTACCATAAACAACAACATCTTCACTCCAAATCAAAACTCAAAACCTACAACCTGATTTTGGATGGAATTACCTGGAATGCTTCCTACACCCAAGGATTATTATTCTCAAACTATACAGCAAACAAACAGAAACCTGAAAACACCATCCAACCTGGAACTGAGAAACCTGAAAACACCATCCAACCTGGAACTGAGAAACCTGAAAACGCTCAGTGAAACCACCTGTCCTGATTTGTCATAGACGCTTGCTAAAAAAAACTTTCATGAGCACGCCTTCCTTCATGAACTGGCTTCTGTAAAATGGTATAGAATCCGCTTGATCCTTCCTCTCTGTGGAAGACGCTTGGACCTTCTTTTTTTATATTTTCAGTGGGATTGTTAACAAACACACCCCCATTAAAAAAATGAGAAATAAACAGGTTCAGCCCCTGGTTCGACTGTGATCTTGCAGAGTTACTCCACCTCAAGAATTGGATTTGGTGAAAGGCTTGGCACACGCATACTCAGGTTGACTGGCTCTCGTTTAGGCAAATGAGAAATAAGTGGACTCAGGCTATCCAGATGGACAAAGTTAGTTACTTTAGGGAGCAGTTCTCTCTCTGTGGGTCGAACCCCAAGACGTTCTGGAAAACGGTTAAAGACCTGGAGAATAAACCCTCCTCCTCACAGCCGCCCATGTACCTTAAGGTTGATGGTGTGGTTGTTACTGACAAGAAGCTCGTTAATCACCACTTCATTAAGTCAGGATTCCTATTTGACTCAGCCATGGCTCGTTGCCCGTCCAACATTTCCTCATCTCCCACCCCTTCTAATGCAACTGTCCCCTATGCTTCTCCCTCTTTTTCCCCTGCCCCGCTACAAAGTTTCTGCCTGCAGGCAGTCACTGAGTCCGAGGTGCTAAAGGAGCTCCTGAAACTTAACCCCAAAAATCCATCTGGGTCAGGACAGCCACGGGTTGTCCTTTATTTAAAGGGGGAGATCAAGCTGATCCTAACTGTTATAGGCCTATTTCTATTTTGTCCTGTGTATCAAAAGTGTTGGAAAAACCTTTCAATAATCAATTGATTGGCTTTCTTGATGTCTATAGTATTCTATCTGGTATGCAATCTGGTTCCCGCTCAGATTATGGATGTGTCACTTCAAATTTAAAGGTTCTCAAGGATGTCACCATTGACCTTGATTCTAAGCAATGTTGTCCTGCTATTTTTATTGACTTGGCCAACTATTTTGATACGGTAGACCATTCCATTCTTGTGGGCCGGTGTCTCTGAAGGTTGTTTGGCCTGGTTTGCTAACTACCCCTCTCAAAGAGTGCAGTGTATAAAGTCAGAAAATCTGCTGTCTCAGCCACTGCCTGTCACCAAGAGAGTACCCCAAGGCTTGATCCTAGGCCACACGCTCTTCTCAATTTACATCAACAACATAGCTCAGGCAGTAGGAAGCTCTCTCATCCATTTATATGCAGATGATACAGTCTTATATTCAGCTGTCCCTTCCCCGAATTTTGTGTTAAATGCTCAATAACAAAGCTTCCTTAGTGTCTAACCAGCTTTCTCTACCCTTAACGTTGTTCTGAACACCTCCAAAACAAAGCTCATGTGTTTTGGTAAGAAGTATACCCCTCTCCCCACAGGTGTGATTACTACCTCTGTGGGTTTAGAGCTTGAGGTAGTCACCTCATATAAGTACTTGGGAGTATGACTAGACTGTACACTGTCCTTCTCTCAGCACATATCAAAGCTGCAGGCTAAAGTTAAATCTAGACTTGGTTTCCTCTATCGTAATCGCTCCTCTTTCACCCCAGCTGCCAAACTAACCCTGGTTCAGATGACCATCCTGCCCATGCTAGATTACGGAGACATAATTTATAGATTGGAAGGTAAGGGTGCTCTCGAGCGGCTAGGTGTTCTTTACCATTCGGCCATCAGATTTGCCACCAATGCTCCTTATAGTACACATCACTGCACTCTGTACGAGCTGCAACAAACACTCAAACTGGACAGTTTTATGACACTCTTCATTCAAAGACTCAATCATGGACACACTTGCTGATAGTTGTAGCTGCTTTGCGTGATGTATTGTTGTCTCTACCTTGCCCTTTGTGCTGTTGTCGGTGCCCAATGTTTGTACAATGTTATGTGTTGCTACCATGTTGTTGTGTGATGTCATGTGCTGCTGCCTTGCTATGTTGTTGTCTTAGGTCTCTCTTAATGTAGTGTTGTCTCTTGTCGTGATGTGGGTTTTTGTCCTATATTTTATTTAGTTATTTATTTGTAATCCCAGCCCTTGTCCCCGCAGGAGGCCTTTTGGTAGGCCGTCATTGTAAATAAGAATTTGTTCTTAACTGACTTGCCTCGTTAAATAAAGGTTCAATAAATAAATAAAAGCAAGCGGGAAAGGGAGAGTGAGAGCACAGCCCTGTGTCAAAGACACCACTCAACAGCTGTGTCTGGGCCCAAGGCTGTCTTCTTTCAGCTCTGCTCTGAGGGGAGTGGGCCAGCCAGTTGGCTCTGGTGCTGGGTGTGATTTCACCATGCCTGGCTCCCCCGCCAGGCTCCAAATTAAACCGAGCTGCAAACCTCCCTCTTTATCTGTTAGCACTAGTAGAAAGCCCCTTATGTAGATCTGTTTGGAGAGACTGTTGTGTTCATGTCTTTCAGCTTATTGGGAATCACGTTTTAGGCCATTGCTTTTATGATCACACATCCAAAATACTACAGTTCTTAGTATATAATTATTTAGATTTTTATTCATCTTTATTTAACCAGGTAGGCTAGTTGAGAACAATTTCTCATTTACAATTGCGACCTGGCCAAGATCAAGCACATCAGTTCGGCACATACAACAACACAGAGTTACACATGGAATAAACAAACATACAGTCAATAATACAGTAGAAAAAAGACAAATCTATATACAGTGAGTGCAAATGAGGTAGGATAAGGGAGGTAAGGCAATAAATAGGCCATGGTGGCGAAGTAATTACAATATAGCAATTAGACACTGGAATGGTAGATGTGCAGAAGATGAATGTGCAAGTAGAGATACTGGGGTGCAAAGAGCAAAATAAATAAATACAGTATGGGAATGAGGTAATTGGATGGGCTATGTTATAGGTACAGTGATCTGTGAGCTGCTCTGACAGCTGGTGCTTAAAGCTAGTGAGGGAGATATGGGTCTCCAGCTTCAATGATTTTTGCAGTTCGTTCCAGTCATTGGCAGCAGTGAACTGGAAGGAAAGGCGGGCAAAGGATGAATTGGCTTTGGGAGTGATCAGTGAGATATACCTGCTAGAGCGGGTGCTACAGGTGGGTGCTGCTATGGTGACCAGTGAGCTGAGATAAGGCAGGGCTTTACCTAGCAGAGACTTGTAGATGACCTGGAGCCAGTGGGTTTGGCGACGAGTATGAAGCGAGGGCCAGCCAACAAGAGCATACAGGTCGCAATGGGGGGTGGTATATGGGTGACGAAACGAATGGCACTGTGGTAGACTGCATCCGATTTGTTGAGTAGAGTGTTGGAGGCTATTTTATAGATGACATCGCCAAATTCGACTATCCGTAGGATGGTCAATTTTACGAGGGTATGTTTGGCAGCATGCGTGAAGGATGCTTTGTTGTGAAATAGGAAGCCGATTCTAGATATAATTTTGGATTGGAGATGCTTAATGTGAGTCTGGAAGGAGAGTTTACAGTCTAGCCAGACACCAAGGTATTTGTAGTTGTCACAATGATGTAGTATACTGTAGAATACTATACTACACACTGTAGTATCCCACGAGCATGTGTAGTACTTAGTATAGAATGTTGTAGAATACTACACCAAAAAAATCACTGTGGTAAATACTACAGAAATGTCCTCACAAATACTACAGTCTGCAAAAACACAGCATTTAAAAAAAAATGTTTTAAACGATAATAAATACTGCAGTATTTAATTTGCATGTACCGTGCCCATTCCCATCTCCCATATCCCAATTTGTGCCACCTATAAGTGAGAAGCCTACATGCCAAGTATAGACCATATATTGTGTTCTCTACAGGTTATAGAAAAGAGCAGAAGCTCTAAACTCTCTGTTTACAACCCAGTTCTACCAACCTATAGATTATGGAACATTTGCTCTTTTAGTATTTCTCCTCGAGGGGAAAACCCCACTTACATGACAAAGATAATAAAACAAAAGCAGTTTAGTAAATACTACAGTATTTTCCCCAAAAACACTACAGTAAATACAAAAGTCTGCAGAAACACCACACTAATTACCTGTATAAATACTGTAGTAAAAAAAAGTTATATATTCTATAGTAAACTGTAAAGACTACATTATAAACTGGGTGGTTCAAGCCCTGAATGCTGATTGGCAGACAGCCGTGGCATATCAGACCGTATACCACGGGTATGACAAAACATGTATTTTTATTGCTCTAATTACGTTGATAACCAGTTTATAATAGCTATAAGGCACCTCGGGGTTTGTGGTATATGGCCAATATACCACTGCTAAGGCCTGTTTCCAGACACTCCGTTGTCGTGCCTGAAGAACAGCCCTTAGCCGTGTTATATTGGTCATATACCACACCCCCTCTGGCCTTATTGCTTAAGTATAATACAGTAAAAAAACACTACAGTGAATGCTTTAGTATTCCTACCATAGTATACACTATAGTATTTATTTATTTTTTATGTGGGAGGGCGCCTGTTTCTTATACAATGCAGAAAAACAAAATGATTGAGGACACTGCTAGCCTATCAAAACCCAGATAGAGTGGGTCTGTATTCTATCTCCTAGCGGACATCTCGTCTTGGTCACAACCTTCCTTCATGGTCTGGTGGGAACGATTTAGCAGGTTTTAAACAGACACCACAGCCTGGCCTCAGGAAGACCACAAAGTTAAGCTCTACCGCCAGTTTCCTTTTCAGATTATTTTGGGCTGGTTTGCTGAACGCTGGCATGGCCACAACAGTCAGAGACTATAATCCTGAATCGGTCTGAAGCCGACGCTGTGTAAACCATATACCTGTAGAGGAGGAATTCATTGTGTGTGACTGTGTGTTTTGTTAGTGCGGGGGCATGTTGGTTTACTCATCAACTAAGCCTATGTTGATACATGTGAAGATATTATTTGAGGGTAATGACTGTCCTGCTTTTGCCTTGGTTTTAGTTTTACGTGAGCTACAGCTCAACTGCTTTTGATGACGGACGATTTGTTGACTTGTCATCAGGGGCGATGGGCCAGGCTAGCATTGAAAACGCCACCGTGTATCCCTCCTGATCTTTTGCCATGGGCTCGTGTGTAAATAGTTACCCCGCAGTCGCCACTCACGCAATGGAACAAGGGCAACGACCTTGGAGCTGACTGGAATTCGACAAATTCCTATAAATGTGTGTGTGTTTGTTTGTGTGTGTGTGACACACCTCCTCGCGCCAGTACTGTCACATGTTTCTACCAAACAAGGAAACCAGCTAGGGTTCATACTGGCTTGTTTTTGTCAATGTGTTGTTTGTGATACGTTGTAGCTAGATAGGAGCCCCCCCCCCCTCCCCATGTTGGGTGTTTGTCTCGTAAAAATGCACAGGGGCTGCTCAAACTAAGGGAGGAAACATTGACAAGCCCTTCCCTCCTTCCATGTTATGTATGGAGGGGGATGACTTGCATTTTCCTCAATGTTGATATGGTTGAGTGTCCTTTGTGCCAGTCAGCTCTCTTGCTAGTGTCCCTGTCATATGGCCTCTGTATGTCCACAAAGTATTTATCCTGGCACAGCAGAGGTTATGTCCCTTAAAGCTAGGTCATACTGACCCTCATAATACAGTATGTCACTTTAGTCTTTGTTGTCAGTATATTGACTCCATTACCTCAGCAGGTGGTGCCATGGTAGGGCAGGGACAGACGGCAGGGTTTGCCAGAGAGAGGGGAGCAGCAGGAGAGAGGTGTTCCGCTGGGGGATTCCCTTTGTCTAGCCTGCCTGCCTGCCTGAGCCTAACCAAGCCAGGCCCCATGCCAAGCCCCCGTCAGCCCACCACCCCTCTTTCACCGCTCTGATCATGTGATTTAGCCTCTAATGAGGGATGAGGAAACACTGCTGCTGTGCTAGACACACACACACACACACACACACACACACTATCTCTCTCACTCACTCTGTGTCATAACTTCCCAGCCTGTCTCTGATGCTGTCCTCACCTTACGGCAGAGTGATGGGTGTTTGCAGAGATGAGTGACTAACGGACGGCTGAAGACTCCCGGACAGTCGGGCAGACGATGGTGTTAGGATTTTGCCTGTGGTATCAGCCCGGCTGTTGTTGTTAACATTCGCCAGATATTAATCTTTTTCTTCCTCATCCTTTGCCTCTTTTTGCCTGAGCAAGCAAATGTTGTGCAAATGTTGCTGTTGTGCTTAAATGCCCCCACCACACGTATCCTGTCTCGTTTTCCGCCAACAGCCATGTTTTTCTCTTTTCGCTCCAGTGTTGACTTGTCTGCCTGCCAAAGTTAACTGACAATTAGGAGTTTCATTTGGTTGCTGATTTGTCCGACCCTAACAGTGTAATTTTAAATGTAGCCTGGCTTCCTTAGTAGAACTAGTAAAAGGCTAGTAATGCTCAGTGTGTAATGTTGCTGTGTGAGATGGTTTAGGCTTACTATCTGGAGCATACTAGCAGAACCTAGACCAAGGTAAGCCTGCCACTCCCATTATTTTGCACATGCTAATGGAATTGCTAAACTGTACTGTAGCTAAGTAGAAAGAACATGGGGTTGCTGTCTGTTTTGGACTACTTTACTTTTTATTTTTTTTATGTAAATGGTGGACGCTCTTATCCAGAGCGACTTACAGGTACAATTATGGTTAAGTGCCTTGCTCAAGGGTACATGGGCAGATTTCTTTTTTTTACCTAGTCGGCGCAGGGATTCAAACCAGAAACCTTTTGGTTACTGGCCGAACACTAGGCTACCTGCCGCCCTTACTTTCAGGTATCCAAACAACGAGACTATTTGTATTGTGAGTAGTACTGGTATCTCTTTTAATATGGACTTCAGTAGCCTGTGATCATCCCCACAAAATTACAAAATATGTTTCTCTGGCCGACTCTGAATTGTTATAAAAAATATAAAAAAATTGCCTAGCGGTGTGGTAGTGAAGGCATCACTGCACCCTGAACTTGGCTTGGCATGGTACTAGCTAGCCAGACCTGCCTGCCTGCTGTGGCTACCGCCTGCCTGGAGACCAGAGGGTTTGCTTGCATCATCAACCCGCGTCACTTCAGTACACAGCCAGGTGCAGGAGAAACATTTGTGGCATGTCCCATCAATGAAATTGAATAGTCCTTCATTACAACCGATAGGGGAACATCCAAGTGTTTTATACAATCTATGGTCAAAGTCGTTTTAAGAGTGTTTGGATGTAACCCGGCCAGACAGTTTGTGCCATGCCGAGTGGAGAGAGATGTCATGGTGGTTTTAATCATCTCCTTTTCTAACCCACCCAGCCATCTCTGCGCTGCCAAGCACCTGTGTGTTCAAGTTTGAACCCATCCTTTTCCCCGTGCTCTATAACAGGCAGACTTACTCCTGTCATTTCTCCCCAGAGGTACATTTGGAGTGATATTATGGGTCTGGTTCTGGACTTGCTGGTAAACTGAGCCGACTCAGTCAGAATAGCCAGAACGGGCCGGGAAGCAAGGCAGTAAAAACTCATGGCTGGCTGGCAAAACCTGGCACCCTGTAAGCCTGTGTACACACACACACACACACACACCAAGAGACAGACCGGCACACGTACACACTCATTCACGCAGGAAAAGACACGAGCACACAGACACACCACACATCCTTGCTTTGTCACTCTCGTTTTGTATGTGAGAAGCAGAGTGATGTGACAGTACGGGTGTAGCCATCAGTTCCTCTGGGCAAAGAGTAGCATAGAGAGAGCAGGGCATCCACTGACTGCATTAGCAGCCAAGCCAGTCAGACCAAGAGAGAGGGGGACAACAGGCCTCTGCAACACTACACAGCCCAGGGCCCATATAGGCTCCTAGTGTTTCCCCTATATTAATTTAGCAGCTGTGGCCCACCGCTGCTAAATTGTTGCCAATATGTATATTTATGGCGGGCCGCGCTTTTAAATTGATAGTCGTTGGCTCAACGACTGGAAGTCTGCGGGAACAGCTAGCATGTCATTGCACTGACGCTAGTAGCAATGCACCCCCTGTACTTCACACACACACACACAAGTCAACAGGGAATGAAAGCGCGAGAGAAAGAGGACTAAAAGCTTCAGTTTGGCCACTTTGGTTTTAAATAAGGCAGTTTTATTCAGTGTGTAGTGATTTTTGTCCGTTCACTCCACACCACTGCCCTTTCAACATATAGCTTTGTAAAATAAGCCATTTTAATCCATGGCTTGTCACACAAAGCTTGGGTCAGTAAGTGGGGTTTTATGTGTTTAGTGAAACTGCCTTGTGAAAGGTAGGAAAAACAACTGATTGTCCCTCTGTGGACTTTACCCCTGGGACAGCACAGGACAGCCATGTGAGCAAGGCTCGCTTCTAGAGAAACCAGTCACTTTTACACTCCTATATTGACATTAACGGTTGCCCGATTTGCCCCGGGAAGGTAATCTAAGCAGTCGGGCTGGGGAAATTGTGTCCAAAAGATGACCGTTAATTCACTCGCGTTGACTCTAGTGTTCTATTTGTTAGTGTGCATTAGCGACTCAAAACAAAAAAGAAACCAAGCCACGGTCTTTTCCCTTCACTCACTCCATTTAGTTTCCGACCGCTCCATCACACACAAGTTCCCATTGCTGGGAAGCGGCATCGCGCTGGGAAACATCGGAAGCCATTTACTTTCAATGGAGGGAGAGCGAGAGAAGTGGAGTGGGCGGGGGGACCGTTGAGCGACACGAGCATGGTTTATGCCTTGTTCTTAAGGCATCTGAGTGACTCAAACATTATAACCAAATCAACAGGGGCCCTATGCCATGACATTTTTGGAATTTTAGATTCTCCCTGACTGTTTAGTTTTTATTTTGGTGATTGATAGTTCTCAAAGATGATCTCATTTCAAATATATTGCTCCATTATCTTTTCTGCACACTTTAAATATGGTTTGTCATTTTAAGTTTATACTACTAAATGCATAGGGGCTCATGCTTAAAAAAGGGAAGCAATTTAGCTTTCAAATGCTGCTAACTGTATGTCTCAACTACCACTATTAAGCAAATTACACCCTGTTAAAGCAGGAGTAAACGGTGAACAGTGATATTGATGAGAGACGCAGCTGTTTCCGTAACACAAAGTCGCGGCTTAAATGGTGCTTGTCATCCTTCACTTAGCAACTGAAGTGTTTTTCAGTTTAGACGAGAATATAGGCCTAAACATTTTGATTTCGTCGTCCATTGTGAACAGTGATACTCGGGGGTGCTCCCGAGTGGCGAAGCGGTCTAAGGCAATGCATCAGTGCTGAGGCGTCACTACAGACACCCTGGTTCGAATCCAGGCTGTATCACACCCAGCCGTGATTGGGAGTCCCATAGGGCGGCGCAATATAAAATAGATTTGGATTTATTTAACACTTTTTTGGATACTTAATTATTTCATGTGTTCTTTCGTAGTTTCGATGTAGAAAATAGTAAAAAATAAACAAAAACCCTTGAATGAGTAGTTGTTTCCAAACTTTTGACTGGTACAGTATGAATGGCAGATTTTTCTAAAGCCAGGCACATTTAACAGTTAGGCTATTGATTATAGACCTAAACCAAATTGGGGTTTCCTCTCCTCGATTTTCTTAGACAATTAGGCCTCCGCCGCATTGTTCTCAATCACAATATGCTGGTTAACTTTGCTATTGTGCACATAGCAACATAGGGAAGGCGCCAATTCTACGGTACACTGAAGATTGTTTCAGAACTGAGGACAGCGACCGTATCCAACAGGGGAAAAATCACAACTGTTATAAAAATATGAGATTTATTATTGTTTCACCATTATTTTAACATAATATAACCATATACAATGTCTTAGAGTGATGAACTGTGCCATCTCCGTGGTCTCCACAATGGATTAGTCCACTGAGACAGGCGTGAAACAGACAGGTGTCTTGTGCACCATGAAAAAAATGCCTACTCGTCTAAAGAAATCTCAGTTGACCAACAGCCTATCGACCAAACAATCGACTAAATGGGGTCAGTCCTAATGTAAGTTGTGATATTATGTCAAAGCTATACGTTCTTACTACTGTCCGTAATTGAGACAAATACATTTGACCTGAAACTAAACAAAACATTTTGGGGTATTAGGGCACCTCACTCTTCCTCTTCTTTTGATCTGGTCTCCCTCCATTCTCCAAAAAGTGTTTTGGCAATTTACTACAAATCAAACTTTCCCTAATGATTGTGACTGTATAGGCCTATTGGTGAGGGACTGGGACTGAGCTAGTTTAGGTCTATATAGGGCTCTGGTCTAGGCTAGGTAGGGCCAGGGTATGGGTGTTTGGCTGTTTGGTATGGGTACTGTTGCCTGGCAGTGGCAGGAGAATGCAGCCTGCCTCCCTGGTAGTGCCCTCCAGATAAGGCTGAACGAATGAGCATGGAATGCAGGCATCGGCACAGCATCCATTGTGTCGCCTCAGAGTGAAGTGATAGAATCTGACAGGGCGTTCATCTTCTCAGCCATAGAGCAAAACACACACCACATTCACAAACATCAAATCAGGCACATGCACAAGACTATTTCCACTCGTCTTTGTGTTGATATTGGTTCTGTGGTAACCACTGAGGATGCAGAGTGGTTGTCAATAGAGATAGCAATGGACTCTCACACATTCTATTACATGACTCATCTGTAACAGCAGAGGTAAAAGCAAGCTGCATAGTCTTCTATAGACTTGGAATGATGATCATGTTCTTGGCAACAACAACTACTTGTTTGTCAACATAACTGCAGCTGATTTTATAACCAGCTGTGGTGGAGGAATTCCTTCAACATCTTGATAGGGTGTGTCATTACTTCAAGGTGACTGTATTGAAGTTTGTATACTTCCTGTCTCACTTGTGTTATTCAAATATCAATACATATCATTGCATAGGACAGGCAATGTTGCTCTGTATATCCATGTTTCTTCTATATGCACGTTCAATTGGTTTAGCCACCAAGGGCTGTTCTTTGCCTCCCACAATAGGGGTGGTAACATAACTTCCCCGAGGGACATATCTCTCCACGCACCCAAACCAGATGACCCCCCCCCCCCACCCGCTGTGATGCTGTGAGAAAATCTGCACCCCCTTCACTTCTTGTTTCTTACTGATGTTGTTCCTGTGGTCATGTCATCCACACTTTTTGAAGTATTAGATCATGTACATACATGATCCCAGTCTGAGATATTATTTTTTCATCATTATTTATGACATGGGCCTACACTCAGAGCTTTTGATACTAGTCTAGACACAATCGTGTCCAAGGCTAGTAATCTAGCTTACTTCCTTCCCTTGGCAACTCCTTTGGCAATGCCCTTTCTTAGCGAACACAGTCAGCTAAACAGAAGGCTAATGTAACTCTTAGCCTTTTTTTCTCCCCCAAACTTTTTTTTATGCACTCCCACTTGGGTTGACCTGGCCAGCACCTTTCCATCACATGTAGATCATAAAGTGAGGAGTGAGAGGAAAGAGGAGCAGAGAAGCAGGGGGACTCCCTCTAAATAAATAGCGGTGGGGAAATGGGTCTGACTCAGAGGTATCGTGTGCACTTATCTTTAGCCGGCCTCTGCTTGCTCATAGGCTAAGCAGCTATAGCCCTCTCTTTCCCCCCTCTCTCTCGCTCTCTCTGTTACTCTTTCTAGGCCTAAAGAGCTCAACACCAGAACTCGCTGTGTGCTCTTGCTCACCTTCTCGCAACCCGTATGCCCTCTTGTACAGCCACAGCCCTTCTCCCTAATGACATGATTTAATAATTGGGGCTATGAAAGAGGCGCTTGTTTGACCCTCCTCCCACACTCCAATCCTTCAGTGGAGCAGATTACCGGGCCTGCCTGGACCCCCGCCCCCTTCTCTGTAACCTCCCTCCCACCCCCGGGCCTGTGTGCGAAACGGGATGTCCTGGCTGCGTTCCAAGTTAGGGGGATGTGTTCTTTCCTGCCCCAGCTTAGCCAGAACCCAGGGCTCAAGGTTTTGAAGGCCTCCACGTTGAGTAAGTCACTGCAGGAGTTTGAATGTGTCTGGGTTATGTTAGATATGTAATACAGCTCAGTTATGTTCTAATTCTTCTATTAAATCAAGGTTGTCTCACATACCCAGACATGCCATGGTCAAGGTTGTGATCAGTGATGGTTGTCCACATGGAAGACAGTGATCTCAGACTGGCATGGAAGGCACTTGTGCCAGGGAAACAGCTAGCCAACCAGCCAGTCTCCTTGACCATGCCTTTCTGGTGTGGCATGCCAGGGCTGATGAGTGACGGGCGATGGCCCCCTCTTCCTGTTTCTAAACTCACACAGGATGGCCTGGCCAACCAGGTGTCTCTCTTACACCTTTTACCCCTTATTGGACCAAGCAGAGTTCCAACTCACCATTGGTTTATATTGCCCCCACAATAGTACGGCATTTGTTGAAGCTCAGTGTGAATTAAAATCTCTCTTTTCTAAGCCAATATAAAACATCAATCTCTATGAAACTTTGCAAATCAATTTGATTGGCGGTACACAACTCACTCCCCATCTCTAGTCACTCTCCGCCTCCAGTTCTAAAACGGGGACCAGCAACTCGGTTGCTGCACAACATCAGCAGCTAGCTGGTAGCAGGCTCTCAGCTGTAGCTAGCTTGCTGACACCAGTCAGATGAGAAGCAAGCTACAAGCAAAATAAGCTAGCTAGGTATATTTGGATGTGGAAGGTTTTTCATATGGCTGAAGTCATCTGTGTAAACTAAATCAAACAAATAAGCTAGTGAACGTCCTTGGCTGCTATTATAGCCAGTTAGCTAGCCAACTAGCCAGTAACTACAAGTCAACAAGACAATACCATAGCTGTGCACCACAACTCAATATTGACAATATATCCTAGCTAGCTAAGTAACATTCTTCCATAAAGCATAGCTAGCTAGCTAAGTAAAGTTAATAGTCAACACCAAACTTCTGGAAACTGCCACGTTGCTAACTTATAATACATGCAATGGGCATTGCTCATCTAGCTACTCCGGTATGATAGTCAAACTGGCTAGATAGCTTAGTGTGCAGCACAATGTCAGTTTCAGCACAAACACTGCTAGCTAGCCTACATTTCTTCAACACAAACTGTAGATGATCAAGTGAATTGTCATGCTAAGAAACAGTTGGCTATATTGAATCTAATCTAGAAAAAAAATAACCGCACACCTATTTAGGCAAGGTGCTGGCTAGCAGAGTAGAAAACTTGAAAATTAAAGAGAGCCACACACTCTAGGAGCTCAGATGCAAAAATTGAATTACCAACGTTTCGACAGCCAAACTCTCTTCATCAGGGTATAATTACAAACACTGCGGGATTACTCGTTTATATAGTGTCAAAAGACACAGGTGTCTAATCATGGCCAAGAGTGACCTAATATCAGTGGTTAATTCTCAAATATTAAAATGGCATATAAAGAACAGCATACAAACAACAAATGGATAGCATACGATCATAGATTCATTTTAGACTACACAAGCTTACAAACAACTACAATGGCAAAGTCACAATAATCACAAGAATGGCTTCAGATCATAGTTTACGTTGAGACCGAAGGGAGCAAGGGTCTTTAAGTTAAAGATCCAGGCAGCCTCTCCTTTTAACAATAAATTATCAAGATCACCCCCTCTCCTAGGGAGGGTGACATGTTCGATGCCAATATAGCGCAGAGACTAAATCGAGTGGCCTGCCGCCAAAATGTGGGCCGCAACTGGATAAGTAAAGTTTTTGCACCTAATGGTGCTATGATGCTCTGAGATACATACTTTTAATTCGTGCTTTGTTTTACCCACATAATTTTTACAAGGACAAGTTATAAGATAAATAACTGCCTTAGTGGATCAAATAACACCTTTGATTGGGATCGATTTCCCTGTTTGTGGGTGTTTGAAGGATCTACATTTATAAGTGCCATTGCATTGAGCACAGCCATTACATTTGTAATTTCCATCCAGTAGGGGCACAAATAGACGTTGTTCAGGAATATTTTGGGGTGGTAAATCAGAGTGTACCAATTGGTCTCTGAGATTTCTGTCCCGCGAGAATACGACCAAGGGAAGGTCCAACACAAACTGTAGATGATCAAGTGAATTGTCTTGCTAAGAAACAGTTGGCTATATTGAATCTAAACCTGGCCAATGCACATGCAAGTAGTGCATTAGCTGTGCATTTTAGTGAATGTACACATGTACAATTTAGCTAGATCAACACTCGAGAAAGACACTTTGCTGTTTAGGATGCATTAATTCAGTACACCCTTTCAATTACATTTTCTTCAAGTCATTTTAATCTAAATCTGCGCTGACTAATCAACAGTGTCAAGTTACTTTTCAGTGTGTTCCCACAAATCTGAACCCAGTAATGGTTTCATTTGGTTTATAATCCATTGATGTTGGGTTAATTTTAGGTTCTGAATTAAAGGTGAAAAGAACTTTCCGGTAGTTGAAAATAAGTATTTTCCGGATGTTGAAATCCGGTTCATTTTCAGTTCTGAATGAATGTTTTAAAATACTTTCTTTACTTTTTATTTTACTGTACTGTAATGTACTGCACTCTGCTGTGCTCTACTGCACTGGTCCTCAAACCTTTCCTCAGGGACCCCAGAAATTTCACAATTTTGCTGTAGCTCTGAGCTAGCTATTCAAGAGCTTGAGGATTACTTGACACGGTGTGCTAGCTCTGGAATAGATCAAATACAGTGGGGAGAACAAGTATTTGATACACTGCCGATTTTGCAGGTTTTCCTACTTACAAAGCATGTAGAGGTCTGTAATTTTTATCATAGGTATACTTCAACTGTGAGAGACAGAATCTAAAACAAAAATCCAGAAAATCACATTGTATGATTTTTAAGTAATTAATTTGCATTTTATTGCATGACATAAGTATTTGATCACCTACCAACCAGTAACAATTCCGGCTCTCACAGATCTGTTAGTTTTTCTTTAAGAAGCCCTCCTGTTCTCCACCCATTACCTGTATTAACTGCACCTGTTTGAACTCATTACCTGTATAAAAGACACCTGTCCACACACTCAATCAAACAGACTCCAACCTCTCCACAATGGCCAAGACCTGAGAGCTGTGTAAGGACATCAGGGATAAAATTGTAGACCTGCACAAGGCTGGGATGGGCTACAGGACAATAGGCAAGCAGCTTGGTGAGAAGGCAACAACTGTTGGCACAATCATTAGAAAATGGAAGAAGTTCAAGATGACGGTCAATCACCCTCGGTCTGGGGCTCCATGCAAGATCTCACCTCGTGGTGCATCAATGATCATGAGGAAGGTGAGGGATCAGCCCAGACCGACACGGCAGGACCTGGTCAATGACCTGAAGAGAGCTGGGACCACAGTCTCAAAGAAAACCATTAGTAACACACTATGCCGTCATGGATTAAAATCCTGCAGCGCACGCAAGGATGGACAGCAAGCTCAACAAAATGCCCTCAACTAGCCTAGTTAGCCAAATCTTAGCTAGGTAGCTATCTTAGCTAGCTTCTTTACATCGATTGTGAGGCAGTAAAGACGCACTGCCAGATGGGATGATAGATAATCTATGGCATTTACAAGTTTGTCTAACTAGTGCACACACCCCACCGTGCCCTGCTGCAGCGTGCACCTTCTCTCCCGAGTCACGCAGGCTGCGCAGCAAACAAGTGTCCAAGTTTAAACAAAGTACATTTAAAAAAATTCGCGATTTTTTTTTTCAAAATGTTATGTTATTTGAGTAGTTAAACTATTTTAAATGCTCATTCCTAGTGGGTAGAATATCGTTTCTTATTATCAGTCAAATTAACTAATGTATAAAATATTGTTTACTATGTATAGCTTTAAGACTATAAATTACCAACCACCCAGCATTGGAGTAGTTAGGTGTATTTCCCTGCTTTTGAGAGGAGCTGGCTCGTAGTTCCTGGAGACTTCCAGTAATTGCGCTAAGCTAACGATATGCTAGCTTCAAATTCCTTCAAATTACACACCGAGAAATACATTTGGTATCCATAAGTTCGTCTGACTCTGGGTAAGTAGAAAATAAGGCTTAATTGTCGTAAGTCCCTTTTATTGCTTACTTATGAGAGGTAGAAGTCCCGTGTGCTCAGTTGGTTGAGCATGGCGCTTGCTCCGCTACGGTTGTGGGTTTGATTCCCATGAGGGACCAGTACAAAATGCACTCACTACTGTAAGTCGCTCTGGATAAGAGTGTCTGCTAAATGACAATTGTCAAATTGTAAATGTAGAAGCACCACTTGAGTAATGAGCCCTTAAGGTAAATTCGCACAGTACGGAGAGGGAAAGTACGGAGCGTAGCGCAGTGTTGTAATGACGTTTTTTGTCACAAAAGGGGTGTCTCCTGGTAATACTCTCCGGCATTCGTTGTACTACCTGAACATTTAGATGAGCGTGATCACTCCTTCCGTAGCTGTGGGGACAATGTTGTCGCTTGGTTCCTTGATCTGATTTATTGGCTGTATAGGCTATTAATCCAAGTAGCCTATTTTGCATTGTTAACCAAATATAATCTAAGCAACTGTTCAAACAGTAAACCAAACAACAAGAATCCACCCAAAAAGGTGCTTTGTTTAAAGTAATAACTAGTGATTCCAGGCTATTGTGAAATGGTAAAACCTGCTGTAGCAACTAGCAGGCCATGTGCTTTTTTTTGTTGTTGACCAAAACATGACGTTCTATTTTTAGCTGATATCGGAATGAATACACAAGCAGCATATCAAACTGGGATAATGCTTTAGGTTACGCGGCAGGGTAGCCTAGTGGTTAGAGTGTTGGACTAGTAACCGGAAGGTTGCAAGTTCAAACTCCCGAGCTGACAAGGTACAAATCTGTCGTTCTGCCCCTGAACAGGCAGTTAACCCACTGTTCCTAGGCTGTCATTGAAAATAAGAATTTGTTCTTAACTGACTTGCCTAGTTAAATAAAGGTAAAATAAATTTAAAAAATACACCGGCAAGTACAAGGGCATATATTTTTTATTTATTAATCTGATTATTTCACATGGGAATTTTGGAAGCTAAGAAGGCTAGCTCTACTAGCAAGGGGAAGACGACTCTTACTTGTTTCACAAAATTAAATGACAAAAAGAGAAAAAAGCAGTGCTATTGCCCCCTTGTAAATGGGTGTGGGAACGGTAAGGATATCATGTCCCACTCCACTCACGTAGATGAGACCATCTATAGGGAGGAGGTCAGAGACCTGGGCATGTGGTGCCAGGACAACCTCTCCCTCAACGTGATCAAGACAAAGGAGATGATTGTGGACTACAGGAAAAGGAGGACCGAGCACTCCCCCATTCTCAGCGACAGGGCTGTAGTGGAACAGGTTGAGAAATCCACATCACCAATAAACTATCGTGGTCAAAACACACTGACAGTCGTGAAGAGGGCACGACAAAGCCTATTCCCCCTCAGGAGACTGAAAAGATTTGGCATGGGTCCTCAGATCCTCAAAATGTTCTACAGCTGCACCATCGAGAGCGTCACTGGTTGCATCACTGCCTTGTATGGCAACTGCTCCTCCTCCGACCGCAAGGCACTACAGATGGTAGTGTGTAGGGCCCAGTACATCACTGGGGCCAAGCTTCCTGCCATCCAGGACCTCTATATCAGGCGGTGTCAGAGGAAGGCCCTAAAAATTGTCAAGACTCCAGCCACCCATAGTCATAGACTGTTCTCTCTGCTACCGCACGGCAAGCGGTACCGAGCACCAAGTCGAGGTCCAAAAGGCTTCTTAACAGCTTCTACCTCCAAGCCATAAGACTCCTGAACAGCTAATCAAAGGGCTACCAAGACCCTTATGCTGCTGCTACTCCCTGTTTTTATCACTTTAACTCTACCTACATATACATATTACCTCGACTAACCGGTGCCCCCTGCACATTGACTCTGTACCGGTACCCCCTGTATATCGCCTCGCTTGTTATTTTACTGCTGCTGTTTAGTTGTTACTTTATTTTCTATTTTTTACTTAACACTTGTTTTTAAAGCATTGTTGGTTAAGGGCTTGTAAGTAAGCATTTCACTGTAAGGTCTACACCTGTTGTATTCTGCGCATGTGACAAATAACATTTGATTTGATCAACGGAGTGAAGCTTATAGTAACCTTTTTAAGCTATGCTGACTAGGTCTGTCAAAGTCTCCCAATGGGCGATATCTGTCTGTCAGTCTCCACCTCATTAGGACATGGGAATCATTCTGAAAAGACAAGATATGCCCAGGGTCCTATTCATTTGGACGTGCAATAGATAATGTTTAGCAAATTTATGCTACAGCTTTTTTGTTGTTGAGATACTTATTGGAGAAGTCCAGGTACTCTCTCCCTCCTTGTTTCAGTCTGTTTTCTTCTGTTTCATTCCTAATGAACATGACCCAAGTTGGAACAGGCGACCCAAATCAAGCCATTGCGCTCTCGTTTGTTTTTCCAAACTAGTAATCCGATTGGTGTTATGTTTTATTTTGCGTTCCCATAAATGTCTTGAGGGCAGAAGCTGTGTGTGTTTTCTGTTCAGAGCATGAATACGTTGCCTAATTGACTAGATCAATTTGTCAAAAGAACAAATGGTTCCCAGATGAGATTTCGCGAACATGAATATCCTTGTTGCATAACAAATAGCCGACTGTATAAAGAAACAGACCTAGTCATGAATCGTGACAGAATAAAAGTATCACCTACTATTTCAGACATTTTATTTCAGAAATAATACACAGCTTCTGAAATGAATGACTAAAATAGCCCCTACGACAACATAATCATATTTTGCCAGACAACATCAATTAGGAAGCAGTGATTTGAAAAGAATCTGCTCTCTCTATCGCTCCCTCTCCTTTCTCGCTATCTCCTCTCTCTCTCTCTCTCCTCACCCCCTCCGCCCATGCTACTTGTTTATTTGTTCTCTTGCTCTCCTTTCCTGCTTGTTGTCACCCTGGGGGTTTGCTCTAGCAGCTCTATTGTTGTAGTGCTGGTGATTAGCCAAACGGTTAGCACAGCCCAGAGCGTGTACGTGCGTGCGTGTATGTTTATCATAGCAGGTGTGACTGTCAGCAGTGTGTTTCTATAGGTGCCCCAAAAGCAGATTCATACATTGGCTAGCGTTTGAATTAGCCTATTTTCTATTGTTATTACAATTTACGTGCTAACATGGCCTCCAACGATTTTATACATGCAACATTAACTGCTATTTAAACCTCAATGGCCAAACTCTCCATAGTGCTTTTCCCAAGAGAGTTTAGCATAAGTTAATTGAACTAATTGAATTGTAGTCCTCTTCAATTGTTCACAGAAAATAGAGATCAAAATTACTTGGTGTTGTCACTGCTCTTGGCACTTTCTTCAAATTGCTCTTTTTTTTTCAGTGTAGCTCGGCGGGGGACAACAGGTAGGTCCATATGTTGACCATGTCAACTCTTTCCACACTGGAAAAGCAAACCACGGCACGGTTTGCCTTCTTGGCGTATCTGTCTGGTTGCACTTGACTGTTCTGTTGGAATATGCCCAATGTGAAGTGAACATCTGCTTGCAGTTGGGTGGTAGTTCACTCAGTAAGGTTGGTTAGACCAATCACTTTGGTTTGCGCTGGGAGTTTTTAAAAGACCAACATTTGGTCAGAAAACGTCCAACATGTCAATCCAAAAAGTATACAAATGGCAATCACATTTTTTTTGCGCTATAAACTGCCCTATAAATCAAGTTTAGCGTGCTATGGCTTGTCGTGACGTTAGTTAGAGATCTGTAACATCTCAATCTACTTTACAACATGTCATTACTAGCATCTAATTAGACAGGCGGTGAGAACATTAACCTATCATTGCAAAAAGTTGATTTTTAAGTGGGAAAGTGGTTGGGGCTTTTAGGCTATGTCTTCGTCTGGTTGTAAACCTGTCATTGTTGATGGTTACAGTAATAGTGGTGCATGATCTCATTTAAAGTGATGCAGTAGGAGCCTAAACACCTTCATAGCCATTTGGGTCAAGTCAATCCTATTAGGGGGAACCATGTGGATCATTAAAAATCTAGGCCTCGAATTTCCAAACGTCAACCAAAGTCTTGCCCTACCTGAAGTTCAAAACAACCATTGCAAATTATGGTAATATCACCAATCTCCAGAGATTAAAAAAATATGCTTAAACAATTCATATTCCATGATGGGAAATATCAGTCGTTAATTGAACCGAGAACCTGAGGCTGTATGGGAGAGTCCAGAGCCCATTTTATAATAGTAGGAGCACCAGCAGCGCAGTAATGACCCGAAATGTCACTTCCATGGCAGCCCGTCACCCTCTTTTATGTCCTCATCAGAGCCAGTCTGGTTATGGTGCCGGAGCACTGCTAATGTTTTGTGCTTTACGAGGTGCTTATTGTTATATCTGGAGAAAATTCCCCAGCACTTCGCTTGTGCTGTAGCTGCCACCGGGCACAAGGCTGTGAGCGGTTGCTAAATGACCACAGATGTTGTCCTTACCCCTTATGACCCAGTTACATCCTGTTGTAGGCCAAATAACTGTTGAACTGACTTTACAGTTGAGGAAAAGTCCCTGAAACCCGACCAAGAATACCAATGTGAGTCCAAGTCATTAGGTTCGGAAAGCAGCAAAGCACAAACGCAGGGCTGTAGAAACACAAACGAGACTTTACTGAAGATTTGATCAAACCAAACAGTTTTTTATAGCAGTGGTGTTGTAGCGCTTGGGTGACAGTGTTTATTATTGTCTTCTAGCTGTTATCTTGATCATCTCTACTACCACCAATGGTGTCAGCAGGAAAGCCAAAATGGTAGATTTGTAGATTTTGTTTGTTTGAGGAAAAACATGCCTATGATGTGATTTTTTTTTTTCTTCATTCCCTAGTGTCCTTACCCAATGTGTCTGCATTTCCTTACAAATATCTGTCAATGTACATCCCTTGAATAATAATGTAACCATTTTTTCACTTCTCATTCAGGTAACGTGGTCCGACTCCTCATCCAGCAATGTCACCAAAACACATCTTGAACTGGAAAGCTTCTTGCTGAAGGTATAAATCACTAACTTATGTTTTAGAAATCCAATGAAGCTATGATCAGCCTTGCAATCGGTACTGTTAGCATCGACTGGATTTTCATCCACTCATAATGAGCAGGGATAATGAATGAGTTACTTAATTAGCTTATATAGTTACTTAATTAAGAGTTAATTACTTATTAAAATGAACTAAGTCTCACTCTTGTTTTGAAGGTATCTGTTTGAATGGTACTGTACATGACTTGTTAAACCTTGACTCACTTGTCCTCCCCCCGTCAAGCAGCTTCCGAAGGAGCAGTCCACCGAGTCGTTTGAAAAGGGCATCCTCCGGCTACTCAACCAGGGAGACCAGTACGAGATCAGGGAAGTGGAGGGGAACCTCAAGTGAGTTCTGCTTGCCTGCCTGTCTTGCATTGCATTGTTTTTGGGGGGGTTTTGCTTTTCGCCGTCATTAGATTGTCGGCTACATTTCATGTCAGCACTCAAAAGTGTACAAACTACTAGTAGGCACCCCAGGTTGTCCCGACTTCTGCATGACAGACGACTCAGATTGTGAATTAAAACAGGTGTTGATGTAATGGAGGCCTACTCTTAACAGACCAGAAGAGCAGTATCAATACTCGCACGTAAAAGGCTTGTAGTCCTCTGTGTCTCAGTTGGTAGAGCATGGTGCTTGCAACGCCAGGATAGTGGGATCGATTCCTGGGTTCACCCATGCATAAACAATGTATGCACGCATGACTGTAAGCCATTTGGGATAAAAGCGTCTGCTAAATGGAAAACAATATAGAATAGTGTGTGCTGTACCTACTGCAGTGATGCCATATACTCAGCCTAGGCTATGCTTACACCCAAGGGATTCTCCTTGGCCATTTCTCGTCAGTTCCTTTGAACCATTTGTTGGTGAAATGAGAAACAGTCTCCAAGGAGAGTGTCTCAATTGTTCCCTCTCACTGATGTTGATCTAATTAGACGTTTATCCCCTCTGCTCTTCTGTAACAACATGACTGCATGATTACTTGAACAAAATGTCCTCCTCTGTGTTCTCAGTCAGAGGAATGCAGGCAGACTAGTTCCCTTTTGATTTTTTTTTGACCAAAACCCTTTGCAATAAGCAGACTGGCTTACAGTCTCCACTGACTGTGTGTGCGTGCGTGCGTGTGCATGGCACATCATCTTGGTTACTTTGAGTTGCGGTGTCTTGTTGTGAGGACAACAATGCCCCCTCCTGGAAACCACTTCTAGTAAGTTTCGTTTTAATGGAAAATGAAAGCTTAGAGGGCTATTAACTCAACTGATGGATAACAATGAACAAACAACACAAGTTTGAAGCATTTATCCTTTGCTATATAAGCCTATTCAAGAGTACCTGATGATTGGATTAAAGAAATGACAAAGTGTATGTTGGCCTGGTCAGTGAAGCGTTGAAACACACACAGGTTCAGCTTTGGTTTCATATCCAGAGGGCAGGGCCACTTCTCGTCAATCAGCTGGGTAAGGCTGGTGTTCCTTCCAGATCATCCAGTCACACCCCTTGTGTCCAATATCTGACCACATTACTGTAACCTGACAACACAGCCACGCAACCGATGAAACAGGTCTACTGTGCCATAAAATTACACATCCATAATTCTAAAAACATATTGAGTTATATGATCTCTATCTACTTGGCCCACTCTCAGGCGCTAGCAAACAGTGGAATGAATTCAGCATTTCTTTCATCAATTGTCCTTATTGCACTGATATTGCAAAGTTAATGGAATTTGTACTCTGATGCATTTTTGAAGCGGATAGAATTTCCGTTTGACATTTGGGATCCCGCTGTGTTGTGACGGCACGGATCTCACAATCTGGCTGGCAATTTTACCTTCAGAGAGGTTGCGTGGCAACAAACTATATGCCTAAGTTATGAGGTAAACTGAGGAGCAGACCCTGAGGAATGGAATGGATCCTGTTGAAAAGAGCAGAGCCCACATTCATAAAGTCTGAGTAGGAGTGATCTAGGATCAGATCCTCCCTGTCCATATAATCTTATGCATTATGATCTAAAAGGCAAAACTGATCCTTGATCCTTTTGAGTATGGTCCCAAATTAGAACTCCATCCAGCTTTAAAATGTAGGTCAACACTGACAGTACAGTCAAGTTATTACTAGTCAACGCATCAGATTCATCCAGTGTATTGGTTCAACGTTTTACCCCACAGCTTTGAGTTCAAATTTGGGCCTCGGCTAACTTGTAATTTGATATTTTTCACCCATATACAAAGGTCTCTTTTTCAAAGAAGTAAAATTACAAAAGTGTTTTTTTTCTCTTGCCAGGGAGAAGTTTCTGTCGGCTCCACAAGCTTTCCGACAGACAAGCAAGGTCTGTGGCTTCTTCCTGTGTGAGTCCTCCTCCTCCAGCCCCAGCTGCGGCAGATGTAAGCTGTGTGTGCGTGTGTGTGCCAGGGCATTTGACCGGCAGCATTTTAAATTACCGGACCCATATGCATTGGGTGCGTAACCTGATTAGGTCATCCACCCTCGGTGCTCAGAATGACAGAAATCACATTTAGTTTATGGTTATTCATCTTAACAAAACATGCAGCTCGAGGAGACAATGGTGTGCATTCCATCTTACCAAATTCCGATGCGCAATTTGAAGACGTTAAAATAACTGTCCAAACGGTCTAAGGCATTGCAGTGCTAGAGGCGTCACTACAGACACCCTGGTTCGAATCCAGACTCGGGCCTAAGGCACTGGGGTATAAATAAATAGAATAATTGTCCACATTTACTTTTTCTCAACCAGCAAGACGAGTAACGAACAGCAAAATCACTAGCCTATGTGAATCTACTATCCCCCATAGTAGAAAAGTCGACCTATTCTATTGGTCAGCTTGTCGTTCTGTGCGAGAAAGAAATATCCTACTCCGAACAGACTCTGGGACAGTTGTGGGACGATAGATCCCAAATTCATACAACCAGTAGATCTAGGCTACTTACCTCAAAAGAAACATTCAAAAGCAAATGAGGCTCATGCAACAGATCAGAACGTTTAGCTTAAAATATTACTTCACAGGCCTCCCGGGTGGCGCAGTGGTCTAAGGCACTGCAGTGCTAGCTGTGCCACCAGAGATTCTGGGTTCGAGAGGCTCATGGGGCGACGCACAATTGGCCCAGCGTCGTCCGGGTTAGGGAGGGTTTGGTCTCCCTGTGGCTGACCGGGCGCAATGCACGCTAATCAGGTCGCTAGGTGTACAGTGTTTCCTCCGACACATTGGTGCAGCTGGCTTCCGGGTTGGATGTGTGTTGTGTCAAGAAGCAGTGCGGCTTGGTTGGGTTGTGTTTCGGGGGACGCATGGCTCTCGACCTTCGAATCTCCCGAGTCCGTACGGGAGTTGCAGCGATGAGACAAGATAGTAACTACTACTAATTAGATACCATGAAATTGGGGAGAAAAAAAATATTCAAAAATTACTTCACATTATTGCGCACATGCGAGATGAATAAAGAAGAGATCTAAAGATGCAGCAATTGGCCTGCACCAGATGCTTATATGACTAGGTTTGTGCCTTGTGGACAATGAAATAAAGTTGAGAGAAATAGGCGACTAGTTATAATAATTGCCTGCACGTTTGGTTGGATTTTGGCTAGGCTACTTTGAAGCAAGGTAAGACATGCCTCAAACAGGTTCCAAATATGTTTTCAAAATGCATGCTGCCCCCAGCTCCTTGCAAAGTGGTGTGTGACATTCTGAAGTCTGCCTTGTTGCCTATGCAATTGAATAGCGAATGGGAAGCGCGCTTCAATTACCAGTTGGCCAATGTTTTTAACATGTGATTGCATTTACAATTGTTCCGCAATGATTGGGCTTATAAAAGCAAATGTTTCACTCCAGCAGCAACAAACAGCTGTTTCATGAGCTGTAGCAGCAGCTCTCACGCTACATCAACTGATATTTTGATCACTGAATAGGATAAAAATGCATTATTTCTCAATGGGATTTAAAAAATTCGCCCAGACAATTGGCCGGCACCAATTTATGGGCTTTTCATTTTTTTTGGGGGGGGGGGGGGGGCTATTACCGGCTAACAGAAAGTGTGTGTGTTTATACATATGTTGGGATACAGGCTCAGAGACGTGCCATAGAGCAGTGCTAAAAGGCCATAATAAAATGGGTTGTTTCTAAACAGCGATAAAATAGTAGAGTTGGAAAATACCAAATAAATTCTGCCATTTCTTTAAAGTGTGTGCATGTGGTGGTGGTAGGGACTAGCCTATTTCAGGTGTGAATTAGGGCTGGGAATTGCAAGGGACCTCACGATACAATATCGTCGGGGCAATTCGTCGGTGCATGGACTCTACAGGGTGTCGCAAGCATTCCACAGGGTTGCTTGCACATGTTGACATCAATGCTACCCACAGTTGTGTCTAGTTGGCTACATGTACTTAGGGTGGTGGACCATTCTTGATACACACGGGAAACTATCGAGCATGGAAAAACTCAGCAGCGGCGCAGTTTTTCTCCCAAACGGTGCACCTGGCACCTGTTACCATACCCCGTTCAAAAGCACTTAAATCTTTTGTGTTGCCCATTCACCCTCTGAATGGCACACAAACTCAATCTAAGTCTCAATTGTGTCAAGGCTTAAAAATCCTTCTTTAACCTGTCTCCTCCCCTTCATCTACAATGATTTGAAGTGGATTTAACAAGTGACATCAATAAGTAATCATAGCTTCCATCTGGTCAATGTATGACATGGAAAGAGCTGGTGTTTATAATGTTTTGTACACTCAGTGCATGTTTGCTGCAGAGAGACAAAAGAGAACATTAGGATAAAAGTGCTGAAAACCTCTTGACTCGCTATTTAGTAATTTAGCAGACGCTCTTATCCGGAGCGACTTACAATTAGTGCATTCATCTTAATTAAGATAGCTGGTGAGACAACATATCACAGTTGTATTGTATTTTCCCTCAATAAAGTAGTTATCAGTAATCAAAGTGTGTGCTAGATTGACCAAGCAAGACATTAACAGAAACAAGTTATTGAAACAAAATAGTCTGCTATTATTATGGAAACAAGATGGAGAACAAGCCATAGGGTGAAAAACACAGGGGTTTTGGCGCAGATACATCCGACTAGCGCTACATACAGTTGAAGTCGGAAGTTTACATACACCTTAACCAAATACATTTAAACTCAGTTTCACAATTCCTGATATTTAATCCTAGTAAAAAGTCTTAGGTCAGTTAGAATCACCACTTTATTTTAAGAATGTGAATGTCAGAATAATAGTAGAGAGAATGATTTATTTCAGCTCTTATTTCTTTCATCACATTCCCAGTGGGTCAGAAGTTTACATACACTTAATCAGTATTTGGTAGCATTGCCTTTAAATTGTTTCACTTGGGCCAAACGTTTTGGGTAGACTTCCACCAGCTTCCCACAATAAGTTGGGTGAATTTTGGACCATTCCTCCTGACAGAGCTGGTGTAACTGAGTCCGGTCTGTAGTCCTCCTTGCTCGCACATGCTTTTTCAGGTCTGCTCACACATTTTCTATAGGCTGGAGGTCAGGGCTTTGTGATGGCCACTCCAATACCTTGACTTTGTTGTCCTTAAGCCATTTTGCCACAACGTTGGTAGTATGCTTGGGGTCATTGTCCATTTGGAAGACCCATTTGTGACCAAGCTTTAACTTCCTGACTGATGTCTTGAGATGTTGCTTCAATACATCCACATAATTTTCCTGCCTCATGATGCCATCTATTTTGTGAAGTGCACCAGTCCTTCCTGCAGCAAAGCACCCCACAACAAGATGCTGTCACCCCCGTGCTTCACAGTTGGGATGGTCTTCTTTGGCTTGCAAGCCTCCCCCCTTTTCCTCCAAACATAACGATGGTCATTATGGCCAAACAGTTCTATTTTTGTTTCATCAGACCAGAGGACATTTCTCCAAAAAGTACGATCTTTGTCCCCATGTGCAGTTGCAAACCGTAGTCTTTTTTTATGGTGGTTTTGGACTAGTGGCTTCTTCCTTGCTGAGCGGCATTTCAGGTTATGACGATATAGGACAAGTTTTACTGTGGATATAGATACTTTTGTACCCGTTTCCTCTAGCATCTTCAAGGTCCTTTGCTGTTCTGGGATTGATTTGCACTTTTCGCACCAAAGTACGTTCATCTCTAGGAGACAGAGTATGTCTCCTTCCTGAGCGGTATGACGGCTGCGTGGTCCCATGGTGTTTACACTTGCGTACTATTGTTTGTACAGATGAACGTGGTACCTTCACGCGTTTGGAAATTGCTCCAGACTTGTGGAGGTCTACATTTTTTTTTCTGAGGTCTTGGCTGATTTCTTTTGATTTTCCCATGATGTCAAGCAAAGAGGCACTGAGTTTGAAGGTAGCCCATGAAATACATCAACAGGTACACCTCCAATTTACTCAAATTATGTCAATTAGCCTATTAGAAGCTTCTAAAGCCATGACATCATTTTCTGGAATTGTTCAAGCTTTTTAAAGGCACAGGCAAGTTAGGGTATGTAAACTTCTGACCCACTGGAATTTTGATACGATGAATTATAAGTGAAATAATCTGTCTGTAAACAATTGTTGGAAAAATTACTTGTGTCATGCACAAAGTAGATGTCCTAACCGACTTGCCAAAACTATAGTTTGTTAATAAGAAATTTGTGGAATGGTTGAAAAACGAGTTTTAATGACTCCACCTTAAGTGTATGTAAACTTCCGACTTCAACTGTAAATTACTAAAACCAGATATGAAGTATTTAGAAAAGATAATGGAGCAATATATTTTCATCTTTGAGAACTATCAATCACCAAAATAAAAATGAAACATTCAGGGAGAATCTAAAATTCAAAGAATGTCATGGCATTGATTTTGCTATAATGTTTGAGTCACTCAGAAAGCACAAGAACATGCCATGGCAAAATGTGTAGAATTCCAGGAAATTAGCTTTAAAACTGAAAATGTTGTCGTCGGGTAAGAGGATGGCCTATAAAAGCATGGTATGGCCTATAAAAGCATGCCATTGGCCACACCCACTACCAAGCCCCCACTTTGCCACCGCTGCTGAAATAAGTCCTAGGGGAAACACTGCAAGCAACACAGTGAAAATTGTGAAGGCTACCTGTATGTTTTTTATGGGGCGCGCTCATAAAAAATCTAAACTATTGTTTTATTAACGTTCCGAATGTCATTATCTATCCTTGTATTTAGCAAATTTTAGACAAAGCCTTTTAAAATATGCCTATTTGTTATTTTGATTAATGCTCTTGCAAGTAATCAAATACTAACATCTGTTCGGATATTCAAATAGCCATGCTCATCCCTAACTTGGAGTCAAAGTAGCGATTTAATATCGTCCCCTCACCCATAATCACATGGCCATAAGGCATTCAGATGACATACAGTACCATCCATGGCCATGCCGTCATTCTTCTAACTCATGTCATGGATCACGATACATCATGGCACATTTGCCGTCCTCCTCAAGCTCAGCTCATCCATACGTTGCTCCATCCCTCTCTCCATGGCTGAGGCTGAGCAGCAGGATGATAAATAGGTCCCCCAGGCACCTGTTCGAGGAGAAGCTCTCTCGGAAGGCCCCTAAATCATCCAAAATCAACAGACTGGGGCTGCTATGGAGTGGAGGGGGGTTGAGAAGGCCCTGTGGATACAGAGCATGAGGACATTTGTGTGTGTGTGTGTGTGTGCGTGCGTGCATACTCTAATCATACTGTTTGTATACATGAACGTATACAAACACATGCCTTGAGGTGGGCTCTAGGCTGTGTGTGTGTGCGCGACTCACCCACAGCTCCCTAGCCTTCCCGCAGAGCAGCTGTACATTGACACCCAGGTGAGGTGAGCGCTGCGGGCAGCACGATGCCCTGGCAGGCCCAACAACAGGATGTACTGTTCAGAACTGGGCCACGTCACCATGGATGTGTCCCAAATGGCAGCCCATAAGTCAGCCTCAGGACTACTGTACTGGCACTACAGAGGAATACCACTGACCAATGGCTATCAATCCACCTCTTTTTTACCCATCCTCTTTCTCTCTGCCACTCTATGGATGCATCTCGAATAGCACCCTATTCACTATGTAGTGTACTACTTTTGACAAGAGTAGTGTTTTATTGGGGAATAGGCTGCCATTTGTGACTCCATCTTCGTCATATTCTCAGTTGGATGAATTGTGCAACCCCATAACAGGAAGCATTAGATCAGAGGAGGCACTCAAAGCTCTTAATGTGGCTCAATTTGACGCTAACTTTTCCCCTTTTTGGTTAATCCTGTAAATGTCAGTCCCTTTACCCCTCTCCAACCTTTTGTATTTTAAACCTAGCTGTTTTTGGAACGTCCTTTGAGCAGCCGAATCTTTAACAGCGCTGTAAAAATGGATTAGGCGCAAATGTTCCACAACCTAAATGAAATGGGTTCCATTTCGTACCCTCAGAGCAGGATAGAGGGGAAACAAGAAGGGAGAATTAGATTTGTGGTAACAAAACACATCAGTGACTCTGGACATTTTATTAGAGGGTCCAGCTAGCCCTAGATTTATGGATGAAGGGAGAGCGGAAGGGAGGGAGGAAAGGAGATATGGAGGGAGTGTGGAGGTGTTGATAGACCATTGGCCAACAGCACCAGTTACTGCCAATAATATGTTTTATTTCACTAGGCAAGTCAGTTAAGAACAAATTCTTATTTGCATTGACGGCCTAGGAACTGCCTTGCTCAGGGACAGAACGACAGATTTGTACCTTGTCAGCTCAGGGATTCGATCTAGCAACCTTTCGGTAACTGGCCCAACGCTCTAACCACTAGGCTACCTGCCACTTAGTAAAGTGTTGCCTGGATGTCTTAGTGACCTTACTGCAATGCAATTACTGTCTATGAAGGATAGGATATGTTAATGATTATGCATCATGTAGCTGCATGGGAAACAAGCATATCTCCCCATACTTCCCCTTTAATATCAGAGACATCAGACTGACTTGTCAATGCTACTTCGTTTCCAATACCTACACTCCCTACTGTGTCTCCTACTGAAGCCATCTGTCATCAGATGCTACGTCCCAAATGACTCCCCTTTCCCTATGGGCTCTGATCAAAAGTAATGCCCTATATAGGGTTACCCTGCCCTACCTGAGAGACGGTGGCAGGTGACAGCAGATGGCTGACAACCTAGGTGGGAGAGGCAGGTGTAGGGGACCCGATCGAGTGTCCGTGTCACCGCAGAGTGATCCACACAGAGGGGCTGAGTGATCAACAAGGCCCAGATGGTGAAGGAGAGGGTGACACATCCCATAGAGAGACAGCTCCGATCAGGTGCTCCATGATTAACAGCAGTGTTTCCCCTAGCTCGACTTCCACTACTTGTGATGGCAGTCCGCCTGACTATGTTGTCTAAAAGACTTGACTTGATGTGTCATTGTACTAGTTCACATTAAACTAATAGCAGTTTTCGACTGGGCAAGTCATGACATTTTTCCCCCCAATTTCGTGATATCCAAGTGGTAGTTAGTCTCGTCCCATCACTGCAACTACCGTACGGATTCGGGAGAGGCAAAGGTCGAGAGCCATGCATCCTCCGAAACATGACCCCGCTAAGCCGCACTGCTTCTTGACACACTGCTCGCTTAACCCGGAAGCCAGCCGCACTAATGTGTCGGAGGAAACACCGTACAACTGGCGACAGAAGTCGGCGTGCGCCGCCCAGCCCATTACAACGAGTCGCTGGAGCGCAAAGGGACAAGGACATCCCGGCCTGCCAAACCCTTCCCTACCCCAGCCGCCTCATGGGTCTCCCGGTTGCGGCCGGCTGTGACACAGCCTGTGATCGAACACGGGCCTGTAGTGACGCCTCAAGCTTTAGACCGCTGCGCCACTCGGGAGGCCAAGTCATAACATTGTTGTTAGAAGTGGAATTCGACTGTGTGTGTGTGTGCTTCTCTTTCCAGTTAACCCTGTGGCCCTAGGGAAGCCATACAAAGAGGACTGCTCAGAGGCATCCAGCCAGGAGGAAGGTGTGTGTGAGTACCCCATACCCAACCTGCTTCACCCCCAAACCCTGTTCACCCCACACCCTACTCATTCCAACATGGTTAACCCCTTAACCCAGGTCAACCTGAAGCCCACTCCCCTCATCCCAACCCTGTTTACTCCCCAGTTCAGAGGCGGAATCTAGAAGAAGTGTATTCTGGGAGACTAAGAAGTTTTGACAGTTAGCCAACACCTTAACTGGTGGGAAGAGAAGTGAGAGTTGTTGATTTGAAGAAGGGTTGTTGCAGATACCTTTAGCCTAGACTATTCCTCGCAAGGGTTTGCCTAAACTCCAGTGAAAAAGCTCGCCAGCTAACCATGTGTGAACTAGAAATATAAGGCACTTATACTGCGTCACATCTCTGTTTTAGGTGTCTATTAATTTAGTTTCAACTGAGCAAGGGGAGGGGAAGGGAGGAATGCACAGGATTCTTTCTCTGGCTCGGCAGGGCAGGAGAGGAAGTCCTGTACTCCAGGACAAACAAGTAGCGCTATGTTGCTAACTTCTGTTTATTTTGGTCGGGTGTTCGGAAAGCCTGGGCTCTCTTTCTTTCTCTCTCTGACTATCTATCTCTCTGTCTCTCTTTCTCACCCTCTGGCTCATCTCTCTGTTGCTCTCCCTCTCTTACTCTCTCTCTCCCTCTCTTACTCTCTCTCTCTTTCTCTCTCTCTCCCATCCCTTGCATTTCGAGGCTATATATTGCCTGTTGTCCATGCACTGGGCTCACAGGCTAATCACAGGCCACAGTGCATACACTCACTGCAGGCTTAGCTAAACCAATTAATGTCCTATTAGTATAATAACTGATGTCATAAAGCATTACAACGTTCCTCACTGAGGACAGCACAGAAAAACCTGTTGCTACTGACTGATAAATAAAGATGGAAATTAGTTTTGATGTGAACTGAAAAGTTGATTTAAAATCGTATTGTTCTTGTCAACTAAAGATGAATGAATAAATAAATGTCTCTACCCTTCAGATTTGGAGCCGTACGTTCAGGGGCACCGGAAGAAACATGGCAGCAAGAGCCCCAGCCTTAAGTAAGCACCCTATTGTCTTAATGTAACAGACGTCACGTAGCTTCCTTAACAAGTACTGCTTTCCTCACACCGAGGCTCGAAACCAAGACCTCCACCTTGCAAACACACGTGACTGCTCTCCTGAAGTGTTTTACCAGTCACTAGTCAGATGTCCATCTCCCCACCTAATGAATGAGGGTAGTGTAACCTGATCCTAGATCTGTGGTTAGGAGTGACTCCTCCTTCAAATGAGTAGCCCCTACCACCCCAGTGCAGATCTAAACAAGTGCCAATAGTTTTGTTTCTGAAGACATGAAAATGATTCACTCATTCCGCCTCTCCTTTTCCCAGCATTCCCAATGCCAAAAGTTCCCAGGGGGAGAGCAGTCAGAGGGGGCCCCACGGCTCGGAGCACAACGGCCTGCCAGACTGGAGGAGGAAGAGCTGTACGCTCAAACCCAACCAAGACACCTCTGGGGGGCTGGGCCCAGAGCAGGTGAGACAGATGGAAAACAAGGCTACATCCCAAATGGCACCCTATTCCCTTTATAGTGCACTACTTTTGACCAAAAAACAATGAATTTACAGTTAACGCTAAGCGATTGAGGCATTGTTATTTAGATAGTTTTGTATCATTGTTTACAATGTATAAACATACAGTACATTCTGATTGGTTGTTTTTGTTGTTGACTTTGAAAATGGCTCCTCGGGAACATTGACTGACAACCCTGGATTACACAGACAAAGTAGTTCATTTAGACCAGGCAGACATGTTACATTTCAAGATGGCTGACACATTGCTCCACTGCTCCACTTTAGCCTGTAATGAGCATCATTGTTCCTCAAATGCAGTGTATGATATACCATTTTGTAGTTCTGTGTCTCTGCTTTTATCCAATGGGCTCCCGAGTGGCACAGTGGTCTAAGGCACTGCATCTCAGTGCAAGAGTCACTACAGTCCCTGGTTCGAATCCAGGCTGTATCACATCCAGCCATGATTGGGATTCCCATAGGGCGGTGCACAATTGGCCCAGCATCTTTCAGGTTTAGCCGGGGTAGGCTGTCATTGTAAATAAGAATTTGTTCTTAACTGACTTGCCTAGTTAAATAACAAAATTTAGAAATATTTCACATTTTGCTTCTTGAATCATGGCGATCGGTCATGTAGTGTGTGTGTGTGTGGACATGTTTAACTATACTTTTGGGGACCAGAAGTCCCCACAAGAATAGTAAGCAAACAAATATTTGACCAACTGGGGACATTTTGTTAGTCCCCACAAGGTCAAATGCTATTTCTAGGGGATTTAGGGTTGGGAGCTAGAGTTAGTTTTAGGGTTAGCAGCTAGGGTTAGGTTTATGGTTTAGGGAAAATGGGATTTAGTATGGGACTGAATTGTGTGTCCCCACAAGGTTAGTTATACAAGGGTGTGTGTGTGTGCGAGGTCACACCCCTCAGCAGCAGTAATAACATGTCTAGCTCAGCAGCAATAGGATTGCTATCAGCGTTAGCCAGGGTGAAGCGCTGTGCCCTTTGACCCCTCCCACTATAGCTCTGGGTCGGTGTCCAGCACCGCCTCATTCATGTGCCCCTCATCATGTGACAGGGGTTGTGTAACAGGCAGCAGCACTATGGCATTCCTGCTCTGGCATATGGTATTGTTGGAGCTATAGGTTTTAAAGACACAGTCTGTAGATTTATTTTCTCCTGTGGTTGTATGAGGAATATAACATGATATAGCAACCCACCTCCTTGAGAGCTAACTGAGTATACAGGCTTGTATCATTGAATGTTCCGTTGTCTGAATATATATTTTTCCTCTGTCTGCAGAATCAGGACAGTGAGAAGAGGAGCAGCCACCCTGCCACCAAGAGCAAGCCACGAGCACTGGGACCAGACAGGTGATCACTATTCCCTATATAGTGCATTATTTGCATTATTTATGCCCAGGTCCCATAGGGCTTTGGTCAAAAGTAGTGCTCTATATAGGGAAAAGGGTGCCATTTGGGATGCATCCTGTATCAATATTCAAACCTGACTTACGGTTGAATCTGCTCATAATCTATCATTGCAAGACAGTCAGTCACCATCACTCGCCTTCTAAAAGGGTCCTAACATTGACTGACATTTAAGAGACTTCCCGATTCAGGCATACTGCCTCAACACTGAGCCGGCTGACCATACAGTTGCTAGGTTGTGATAAGTGCCGAGCACGCACTGAACACTCAGACAAACATGGCCATGACAGGTAACGACAGGCTCGGGAAACGAACGCTAAAACAGTGTGACTGAGTTCAGGAACCCCCACCATGGGGCCTGACAGAGAAGGCATAGCATTTTGCTAGCTAGCATGCTAACAGCCAAGCCAGAGATAGTTTAATATGTAAGCTGTTTTCCTTTTTTTTGTCACAGTTCTGGTTCTGCATAAGGGGTGGTTGCCAAGCGCCCAGGCAGACAACTGCTACAGGCGCTTTTGAGAACTAGTAGAGACTTAAAATAAAGGACTTTTCCTCCCTATCTACTTATTAGAAACATTTCTATTTGGGCTATAGGGTTTAGCATTGCGCTAGCTAGCATTCTAGAAACAGAGCTGTCTCCTCCTGCTACCAACTAATGTGACAAGCCACAGGCCTCAATTTCTCTTATCCTCCCTCCTTTATCTTTTGTGACTAACCGCTCTGTCTCTCTCTCTCCTCCAGGGAAAAGGGGAAGAAAGGAGAAGGAAGAGTGGCCTACTTGACGAACGGGAGCATAGTGCCTCTGGCTTCTCAGCGAACGCGACAATCGTCAGGGAAAGGTGGGAATCGATGGAAATTAATTTGCCCCTGCAGTCTTTTTCCTGTCCCAGTCGACTCTGAAATGTTATCAAATGCTATTTGGAGAAAAAATATTATTTTGTTTTCTGGGTGAAATGAAGGCTTGTAGTAACTTAATTTTACCAACAGAAAGCAGTGTTGTACAAGTTTACTGGGCATAGCTTTTTAGTCTTTTGAGCTGCTTATTTGAATGCCTTAGCACACATATGCCTTCAAATGTTTTATTTGATCTAAATCAAAGGATATTGAATTAAATCTAGTGTCATTAATCTTCAGGTTGTGTGTGTCCAGACGGTCATCTAGTCGGAGGCTCCAGTCAGGACGTGTACGGAGACACTTCGTCTGAGAGCTACAGCTCCCCCTCCAGCCCCCAGCACGATGGACCAGAGAGCCTGGACAGCGAGGATGAGAAGGACAAAGGTGACACGCGCTCACACACACACACCATTATTAGAGTTTGTGCTTGTGTAGGTTTTTGGATAGGAGCACTAAGACTTGTTCTCCTCTCTCTCTCTCTCTCTCTCTCTCTCTCTCTCTCTCACGCAGATACAGATAGTCACTCAGACAACTCCAGCAGCCAGGGTAGAGGGGACACCTTCTTCCCCTGCCAGGAGGTTGCAGGGGGGGGCTTGCCCACCATCCACCCCCTGGCCTCTGCCAAGCCTGCTGGGGAGCCCCTCTGCCCCGAGACCATCTCCAACTTTCCCCCCATCACCTTTATGCAACCCCTGCCCTACATACTGCCCAACGGAGCACTGCCCGCCGATGCCTCTCTGCCAGTCCTGCCTCCTCCTCAGGTGGCAGCGGCCCTGGTAGACAACAAGGTTGTGGGAGGACTGATCATGCAGGTGCCCTTGGTCCTCCGAGAGCCCATGCCCACCCCAGTGCCAGTTCCTGTGCCAGGGGACACAGAAAAGAGGGATGCCCTTGCTGCAGTGCCCGTGCTGCTTCCAGGGTTTGGCTCCCCCACCCTGGGATTACACCCCCCTGGCAGCCCTGCCCTGCAGCCCCTGATCCAGCGCTTCAAAACGGCCCCTCATAAGGCAACTGTCACTTCCGAGGGTGTCACGGCCTCCTCTGCCCACCACCCCCTGGTTGGAGCCATCAGCGTTATCGCCCCCGGCCCACCCTACGCCTCACCCCTGCAGCCAGCCTACCCCGACCCTGCCGCAAACCCCCTAACACCCTCTGTACCCACCCCCTCTGTACCCCTAGGGGAGCCTAGCATCCCTCACGCCAAGCACCCGGGCATGGCTCTTCCCTCAGGCTTGCCTTCTCCATACACCATGCCCCCCATCCCCACCTCCATCATGGCAACGCTGGGGGCAGGGGTAGCCGGAATAGGGGTAGTGCCCACAGCTGGACAGGTTCAAGCGGTGGTGCCCCCATCCGTGCCTACCCACAACCCCGGTCCTGTGCCCAGCCCCAGCCCTGCCCTCACCCACAGCACGGCACAGAGCGACTCCACCTCCTACATCAACAGCACCAGCTGTGCCAGTAACCTCGTCTCCCAGCAACAAGTGCAACCACCACAACAACAACAGCAGCAACAACAGCAGCAGCAGCAGACTCCCCAGCAACAGCCCATGTGCTGCGGGGCATGCGGTTGCCGGGGAGGCTGCGGCACCAGCAACAACAGCCACACAGCGCCTTCATTCTTCTTCCCCCACCAGATGCCGCCGCGGCAGGTGTTCGGTGTGCCGCCCATCTTCCAGCTGACATCCCTGTGTAACAGCAGCTACCTCAGTCAGCCTCCCCTACAGAGCAACGGCCAGGCCCAGCTACCCTTCTTTCCATCCGCCCCGGCCCCCTATGCCAGCCAGACCCTGCTGCACACGCACCCCCACTCTCACTCTGACCACCTACTGGGCACACAGCAAGGCTACAGCCTCCAGCAGATGGCACCCTACAACCGCTTCTACCCGCACATTTACCCCTCCAGTGTAGGCATGGTGCCCGGGGCGGGAGGCGGAGGTGCACTGGGGGTAGCAGTCGGCGTCAACAAGAAGAACGCCAACGTCTCGTGCTACAACTGTGGGGTCAGTGGCCACTACGCACAGGACTGCATACAGCCCTCCATTGACTCGACACAGCAAGGTAATAACGCCACCGCCAGGGGCAGGGTGGAGCGGGGAGGGGCGGCCGCTGGCCTCTTCGGACGGCCCCCTCCGCCCCCCCTGCAGCACTTCACCCCCAAGTAGAGGTCAGCCCTCAGGACTGATCCCACCCCTCTTGATCTCTCTCTTACACACCAGTGCCCTACACCCACCCACACAGAGGGCACCCTTGATCAAGCATGGGAAGGCACACCTTTGCAGTAACCTTCCTCACCCCCTATCCCCCAAAAACAGACTATTAGCCACCTTCATTTCCATTTTCAGGACTTATTTAGAGCCAGGAGCTGCTGTAAAGGGCTCTCTCATCTCAGGAGACCTGTGGACATTTCTCCCAAACTCTCTGTTAGCAGGGCAAAGACAAAACACAGCAGAACAGTTAAAAATGAAAAACACAGACCAAATGACATGACACATGTCACGCAGAGGATACGATTAGGTGCAGGTTGGGAATTTGTAGACATCTCAGTGGAACCTTGTCTTTTTGCTTACTTTCTCTGAGTTTATTTTCATCGTTTCCCGTTTCTTATTTGTTCGACTGACGCCCACCTCTCTGTTTTTCAGGTGGCTTTCGGCTGAAGTACGCCGCCTCCCACTCTTCCGAAGCACTAGACAACGCCGACTGAAGAAGTCTTCTCGTTCCGCCATCTTGTTTGTCACGAGCGGTCAAAGAGACCCCTCCATTTCAAGAGAGCATCACTCGATGTTTCCCTGTCATTAACCAGGTTTCCATCCAACTTTTTTAGGCGAGTAAAGTACATGTCGGATAAAAAGTTAAGGACAGGCCTGATGGAAACAGAAAATGTGTCGGTAAACTTTCCAAATGATGACAAAACAAAATACGCTAGACAAGGTGGGATCTTTTTGTGTCGGTAAAATGCGATGGTAAATGCTTTTGTGTGCAAATATTGATATAATAACCATCATATTGAAGTAAACTTGGAGTCACGCTATGATATGGTGTGGTCCTCCCACTATGACTCGGGGAAACAATGCAGTTTATTAGGCTACAGATGAAATCATTTATATTGAACTTCACAGGGTGGTGAAAGTGCACGGTGATCTTGATGCTCCTTTCCAATAAATGTCAAGGGTCAGATTCTGGTGACAGGAATATCGATGTTTGACTGCCGTTTAACAAATAAAAAGATTCTCGCTCTTATCCATAATAATCTCTTCATGTAGACTAGCCTACCCGCGCTGTATCTGCGAGCTGTTGGCTAGAGCACACGTGCCAAGACCGGAGTAGTCCCATTTTCTATTTAACGCAACAGTTTGTGACAACTATCAGTGGAGTTGAAAACACGATGGAAACACATTGAACTTTAGATTTATATTTGGTACATGAAAACTTAAGTGAAAAAGTGTACTGCGTCATCATGCACTGATGTGGGAAAATGTGCATATTTTCTTTATGCAGAATTTTTGAATATTCGCATGAATATATGTCGACAATTTGATTGAAAAATTTAGCTATTCTCATTTTTAGTTTGACCTTTTTAACGAGCGTGTGCGAAGAGGGTCCTAAGTACTTGTGCCTGAGACATCACCAACATCCCCATCACAGCTGAGGGTGAAGCTGTCTCGTTTCCAGAGACGCATACCCTCCCCCCGCCTTCACCAATCCCCCAGTGGCTTTTGGTATTTTGCACTGAAGACTGGCACAGGACAGCAGCTCATGTTTACTAACTTATTTCTTATATTATTAGAAAACCTTTTTTTTTTTTTTAAGACACCATGTGTATGGGAGCTTCGTAAAATTATTTTGTTCTCAGAATACATGGGGATCCTGCGTGATCTCGATTAGAGTTTCATATACTTTGTCTTTTATAACGGTATATTTATACCTCATTGTTATTCGACTAGGATTTGTATTGTTTAACTGTACAGCTACAAAAGATGAATGCAAACCAACAAAAAAGTAAATGTAAAAAAAAGATAATTTTTCTCTTTCGCTGCAGTGTTTTTGAATGTACATGTTTAATTTGTTAATGTTAAGGAATCTGGCAGTATCGGGGGGAAATCTTAAAGCATTTGCCTCTTGATATAATGTGAAACGCATATTAAGACGTTCTTAATCATCATGTCTGTCATGTAGAAGTTAAATGCTGCTGTGTTTTTTTATTTTTGGTAACATGCACTATAGCTACCAGGAATTCTGAAGTCTCTCACGTGCACTGAAACAGTCCTAAATCAAACCTAGAGACAGATGTTATTGCAGCAGTGAAGCTCTATACCTTGCTACACTGCTGTCCCTCCATCCAGTATTCTCTTGGAAATGTTGCACTGCAGAGTCGAGCCACAAGGTGGTGCCATGTGAAGCATCAGTGGTTAGGAGGGATAATACTATCATTGATAACTCTGAAAATAACTTTTTTTCTTTAGCCATTTCTACAAGACTGGTGGCAAAGGCAGATGTCATGTAGCCTACCTAGACAGTCAATATGTTTATTCTTCCTTCAATGCAGCAGTGAGATCTAACTGTAAGGCATCTTGTTTGTACATTGGTAAATGTACTCAAATCGATGCACATACACACTATAAATTGATGTTTTCATGTGGAGTATGAAAATGAAAAGTGTGAACACTAAAGGAAGTGTCTGACTGGAGTTTATTGGATATCAGGATTGGTAGCCTTCCAGGGATTGACATTAAGGGTTGCCATATTGCCTGGGGAAAGTGAACTGATCATTCAAGCTACTTGAGCCTGCTGAGGTTGCCCCATGGGGCTGGTTATTTTTGTCTGTTTGTGTGCATGTGTGTGTGTGTGAGAAAACAACCAAACAGCAAAGAATTCCAGTAGGCAAAAGCTGATCTTTCCATTTCCTCCCCATTGTCTGTCTTTCACTTATTAAACAATGTATTTTGTAACTGATGTACGAAATAGAATAATTATTCCAAAATAGAAAGAATTCAATCAATCTTTCTGATTCCTATGTGTAGGTGAAAGGCAGGCAATATGTGGCACTTACTTACTGCCTGTAAATATATCATTTACATTTTCGGGCAAGTGATCATAATGTTTGGGCAACCAAAAAAATACTCCTGACTTGCCCAATGGGCAAGTGCGTTTCATGCCTCAATGTCAATCCCTGGCCTTCTCAGACAGCATATCCCTTGAAATAATTGTCAATCATTTAGAGCTCTTTCGTGTCTGTTTAAGCTTTGTGGTCTACACATTAAAATTACATATAGGGATATTACAGTACACACTTGTTTGTTTATATGAGAAGTTATGTCCATTTTTATGAATAGTCACACTTAGTACAGTTTGTCTCCAAACATTTTGTGAAAGCTTTCCACCAACTGGTGAAGTACTTTAAATCTCTTCTGCTTGATTTGATGTAAGCAGAAATTTCTTACAATTAGTTAAAATATTGAGGCAAACTTGGACGTGAACACAGGAAAGAAAATGTGTGGACCACTTTACATTAATCGGCTGGATGATTTGAAGAACCATGTGAGCTCGGAGGACAATTGTATATATGAACCTGCCAGTTGTACATGTTGAACATATATGGTTAAAAATGCTGTACTGTAGAGGGTACACTCACTGTTACCTTAAGGTGTATGTTTACTGTATTCTTTGATATCTACATTTTAGTGTACTGGAAAGGTCAAATATATTTCTAGAACGAATTTGGATTTTATGCAAATTGTTGATATGTTTTCCTGGAAATAACAGCAATAAATACAAAATGCCCCAACATTCTTGTTTATTTGTCTGTTGTAATTAGGTCCTACACTGCTTTTATGTACTTTGTTTGTACTTTGAACTTCAGGACAGTTTTATCCACTTGCATTGCCGTAGTAGTCAGCTGATGCGGAAGAGTGCGGAATGCGGAAGAGCACTTTTACAGCCCACCAGGGGGTTTACACTATGTACCACAGCTATAAAGTCAGAATTAGCTATATTGTAAAAATTCGTGAAAACAAAAATGTGCTTTTTGGTATTCATTTAAGGTCTGGCATAAGGATATCAAGTGTGGTTATCGTTGAGGTTAGGGTTAGGTTTAAAATCCGTTTTTAAGAAGAGTAATGGGAGAAATAGGTGGGGTTAATTACTGTGGCTGTGGTAACTAGTGACTACCCCCCCCCCCCCCACACACACACACACACACACACAGGGCGTGTCTGTCTTGTATATTACATATTTCAGATGGTTAGCTGAAACTTGTCTGTAGCAAACCACCCACTGAAGTCACCTGGCTGTAGAGGGAAAGAGAACTACCTGACATTGACAAATAACCATTCATTGGTGAGTAGCTGCGATACAATATTTTCTCAATCTAAAGACACTGACTAATTTATTGTTAACCCTGTTGCCATTCTGATAAACGAATTTGCAGGTTGGTAGCGATTACTATACTCTTTTTTTTTTAAATTTATTGGTGATCCTTATTTAGCATAAGAACTATAGTTTGATTGGCTATCACCATAAATGTAACATCAAAGAGGACAGGACATTGATCATTCTAATCAATGTAGCGCCTAACTAGATAGCTGATTAATCTTGCCTGGCTAGTGGCAACTCAAACTCCTTAAACCAGCCCTCCACAATGATGTACTGTTATGTTGACTCTACCCACAGTCCCTGAGCTTATATTCACTCCGCGGCCGGGTTGAATAAAGACAAAACATTAGCCTACCTTATAAAATCCATAAATGTATAATTATTGTGCAATTTATATCTACTGGAATAAGTGCGTAAGAGCAAATTTATGCTTGATCCGAAAATGTGGTCGGAGACTCGGTATGAGGGTGTGACGCTTGACGAGCCTCCAGAGGCCAAATTTTATGGAACACGGATATGGGTCTTTGCGTGGCAAATAAGCTTGTTGACCAATCAGGACCTGAATATGACTGTACGTCACATAATTTAACGCGTCATGGTTGAAGAAGGATTTGTATGCCTTGATACAATTGAGACATGGACTCAATTGAGACGTGTGCCATTCAGAGGGTGAATGGGCAAGACAAAAGATTTAAGTGCCTTTCAACGGGGTATGGTAGTAGGTGCCAGGCACACCGGTTTGAGTGTTTCAAGAACTGCAACGCTGCTGGGTTTTTCCATGTTCAACAGTTTCCTGTGTATATCAAGAATGGTCCACTGCCCAAAGGGCATCCAGCCAACTTGACACTGTGGGAAGCATTGGAGTCAACATCATTCCACAGCATCCCTGTGGAACTCTTGACACCTTGTTGTCCATGCCCCAATGAATTGAGGCTGTTCTGAGGGGAAAAAGGGGGGTGCAAGTCAATATTAGGAAAGTGTTCCTATTGTTTTGTACACTGTGTGTAGTCGGGCTGTTGCGGATGGGTTATTAGCAATTGCGGGCGAACAAAACAACCGCACACCACTGATGTACATATTCATTCAAGATTTAATCAGGCTGTAATACACAAGTAATTGTTAAGAGTACGTTTAAATGTAACTTTATTCAACATTCTGGCTTGTAAGGTACATTTACAACATTTTGCAGGCATTAGTTTCAGGATGTATATACCAATTAATTGTGTATTACACAGCCTGATTAATCAGACTGCTAGCTAGACTACATTAATTCTATGTTCTTTAGCCTACTTAGTCTTTCGCATCAGCCCAAGATAGCTCTCGCGATAATTGCATGTCATTGTATATAGGCTACTGTATATGACTGCTCTGTTACAATGAAGTTTAAAACCCAGTGCCCACGGACACTAACTTCTTAAACCTTTCTTCCAAAGCTCTGCCAGCCTGCCTTTCCCACCTGTTACAATGGCATCAGTGTCTGTGGCCAACACCAATTTCTCTCTGGAGCTATTCAAGAAGATCACAGAGGTCAACAAAACAGGCAATGTCTTCTACTCCCCTCTCAGCATCTCCTCTGCCCTGGCCATGGTGTCCCTGGGAGCCAGAGGGAACACTGCTACCCAGATGTCAGAGGTGAGTCAGTGTAAACCATTTTCGGGGATCCCGTCCATCCAAAAACAGATACACTCAAACATAATCATCTTACTCTCACACATTAATCTCTTATGCAACTATACTTATGTTGATTAGCCTGTTTAGTATGCACGGACAGCACAGTGGTACCGGAATGAATACAGATATATTTCATAAAATAGTTTGATGGACTAGTCACTATCGACAAAGGTTGGATAATGTAGCCTTTACTTTTTGTCATAACCCTGTCTAATGTAAACTTGCATCAAGGCTAGATTGGATTTTTTATATGTAGTCACATGCACAGGGTCATTTATTTAACAGTGCAGTTCTCCACCTAAATTGACTATAGCTTCTCCCTTACACTGGAAAGGTTTTTCACGGGGGTTTTCTGAGATTAATAGGAAAGGGTGTGGCTGACAAATTGGTAGCCTGTCCATGACAATTCACAGAAGGCTTCCTTTTAGTCAGCAGATGAGGCTTTATTTGAGTACAGCCCTACTGTTGGAGAGCAATAAAGTAATCCCTCTTATCAGTCTCTCGGTTCCCATTATCTGTGTACAGCTAGTAGACATGTAGGTGCCAGATAAGAGTTTATGGTGTCATGGGATTTTTTAAAAATATTTTTATTTTATTTAACCAGGTAGGCCAGTTGAGAACAAGTTCTCATTTACAACTATTGACCTGCCAAGCAGTGTGACAACACAGAGTTACACATGGGATAAACAAACGTACAGTCAATAATCAGGGGGCGAGGCCCTGACAGTTTAGATAATACATAAGAGTGGACTAAGTCTAATTTGTACAACCTCCATTTAGCTGTCAGCCAGCAGATTTATTCTAATAACCATGGAATGTATTGTCCAATGTGATAAAGCCTTTCTGCAATATACTGAACATGTAGGTAGTGATGAAATAGCAGCAATGTCGAGTTGAAGTCATAAAAAGGGCGAGTCTAGGGTGGGACAAGAATGCATACCTTCCTATTGAGCAATCCAGCTCGCCTAGTTAAATAAAGGATATTTTAAAAAATTGAGCAATCTTCACAGAACAAATACGATAGGGGGTAGTCTCAATGTCTTTACCTGTTAAGGACTCAACAGCCTTCATTTACCACCCTACATTACGCTTTGAAGGATTCTTTCTGGAACCTACACAGCTCGCCAGCCACACGCGCACACAGTGTTGTATTCCACCCACTCCCCACATCTATGCTGTTCAAAAATGATAACCAATTGTCATACTGACGTCCACTAGGTCCTCTGCTTTGTCAAAGCAGACAAATCTAAAAAGGCTGACCCAGGACTACTCCAGCAAGTACAAAAGCCCCAGCTTCCGCTGGCTCTGAAGGTGCTAATATAAGTATATAATAAGGAATGGGTAACCCAGGGGGTTCAAAGAGCGCTTGTTTTCAGATAACATTGGGCTGTTGGTGAGGTAGCCATTTGGTGGGAACAAGGTACTACTATTGGTGTGGGGCAGGGCTCTTCAACCCTGTTCCTGGAGTGCTACTCTCTAGTAGGTTGTCGCTCTATCCCCAGATGTATCTAACTTGATTAAGCTCATCTTTAGTTGAAGCGAAAACCTACAGCACGTTGCTCTCCAGGAAAAGGTTTGGATAGCCTTGTTGTGGGGTCTGTGTTTTCTGTCGTCTATGTGGTTTATTTACAGTACATCTGTGAAGGGATATAAGGATACAATGTAGTAGTCACATTTGGGACTTGAGGGAACACAAGCATATTCTTTCTTTTCTTTTATCTATATTCTTCATAACCCTCGATAAGCTGCCGTCTGAAAACGGAAATATAAACAGGAAAGTCTGGTCACACTCACACACAAACAAAGAATTCCTTATCCGCTTTACGAGCAACATGAACGTAATCTGTGCTGGTCATGTCCAACCACCAAATGTCAAAATGACAAGTTATGCTGTTTGGATGCATTTTAATGTTGGCACTTTTTCCTGAAAACATTTCTTTATTTGGTGATGTGGTAGATGAATACAGTAAACAATGGCAGGTTTGTTTGCTAGCCGAACAACGTATGAGTGGTGTTTCGGCTCGGGGTTTACATGTCATGGATGCCACAGGAAGATGCTACCACAATGTCACATTTTGTAAATGTTATTTTTTTAATCCTGTCTGCAGTCCCTGCACCTCCACAAAGCTACAGGTAGCGTCCATGTTGGCTTCAACAAACTCATGAGTGAACTGAACAAGAAGGGAGCCCCGTACGCACTGAGCGTGGCCAATCGCCTGTACGGCGAGCAGTCTTACCAGTTTGTTGAGGTAAAGCCCCATTGTTTACACAGTGGGTGGAGAAAGTGTGTGTCTAAGATTTAGATATTTTTGCTCAATCTGAATTGACACTAATGAATCACAGTGTGTTAGGTTAAAGGTCATTATGCATTTCATTACACGTTGGAACATAGCCTTATGACGAAGAGAGTTGTCAACAAAAAGATAATGGATAGAGTATCCTGAAAAATGCTATCATTATACTGTACAAACAATTATACTGTACATCATTGTAGACTATACACTATTAATTTAGGTACTTAGGGTTTGATAAAGCAAGGATATTGACTGTTGATTTTTGTGTCTCTGGTAAATGTGACAGACGTTCCTCGGCGACACCAAGAAGCACTACAATGCCGAACTGGAGGCTGTGGACTTCAAGTCCAATGCGGAGGCTGCCCGGCAGAACATTAACGCCTGGGTGGAGAAGCAGACCGCAGGTGGTTAGATGCCGCAAGCTTGCTCCATGTGCACAATAGTATTAATATTCTCAAATTCGGTGTAAAAATCAAAGGGGACTGGATTGAGAATGAATTGATCACTTACATTGTGTTCATATGGATTTTAAATCCTTTAGGTGTCCATGATGTATCCGTTTGTTATGTAACTACACCTTATTACAATGTTACCATCACCTCTGTCATTTCTATGGCCTCTGTATTTTGTAGAGAAAATCAAGAACCTATTGGCGGAGGGGGTTGTCGACCAACTGACCAGACTAGTGTTGGTGAACGCCATCTACTTCAAGGGCAACTGGGAGAAGAAGTTCAAAGAGAGCAGCACCAGTGATGCCCTGTTCAAATTAAACAAGGTAGTGTTTACCCAACTGGCTTGACGTATAGAACGAATTCCCGACAAGATCTGAGGAGTGGCTTTTCACTTATTTTTCTCTGATGTGTCCGTTTGCACAATGAATGTGTAGTTACACCACTTTAGAGTAGCGCTTCTAAAGAAAAGATCTGACTTCCACTGAACTGTTGCTGTAGTCGGTTCCAGTCATCCCTTCTCTGAGTCTGTTGTGAGAGTAATGTTCTAGCTTGCTTCACTTTCATGAGTGACGGTGAGTAACCTTTGCTACAATGGTGAAAATGCCTTGTAGTCACAAATTACACACAAGAAGGCAACTGTTAACAAAATATTTGGTGACTCCCTACCTTCCTTTCATTGACTACAGAAGGAGAGTAAGCCAGTGAAAATGATGCATCAGAAGGCCAAGTTCCCCCTGACCTTCATCCCAGAGGCCAACTGCCAGATTCTGGAGCTGCCCTACGTAGGAAACGAACTGAGCATGCTCATCATGCTACCTAATGAGATGGAGGATGACACCACTGGCCTGAAGAAGGTAGAACTCAGCTTTACATTCAACAAGATTGGTTTTGTGGCCAACACAATACACATGGAGTATAAAGTTAACTTCAATTAGAAAGCTTGTTTTAGGGTTAGCTCACACTGAAATACATGTCAATGTCTTGACTTTGTCTCCTGCCCCCCCCCCCACACACACACACACACACACACACACAACGCAGCTGGAGAAGGAGCTGACTTACAAGAACCTTGTGGAGTGGACCAGGCCTGACATGATGGACACAGTGGAGGTTCAGGTGGGTCTGCCTAAGTTCAAGCTGGAGGAGAGCCTGGACCTGAAGGACTTGCTGGCCAGCATGGGCATGACGGATGCCTTCGACCACTGCAAAAGCGACTTCTCGGGCATGTCGCCCGACAACGACCTGGTGCTGTCCAAGGTGATTCACAAGGCCTTCGTGGAGGTCAACGAGGAGGGAACAGAGGCAGCGGGCGCCACGGCCGCCATCATGATGATGCGCTGTGCCATGAGGACGCCCACATTTGTCGCCGACCACCCCTTCCTCTTCTTCATCCGCCACAACCCCACCCAGAGCATTCTGTTCTATGGTCGCTACTGCTCCCCTTAGGGGCTATATAGGAAATGGAACATTCCATGTGGAGGGAGGAAGGGCTTTTAATAGTATATACTGCAGTAGCTACATCAATACCCCATCTGTGTGCTTGATTATATGATTTGAGGTCAATGCCTTACCAAAGAATTGAAGAGTCAAGTGTATTTGTGATGAAATTAGGTTTAATACATTTCTTCCTGGCCTGATGTTACGAACAACACATTGTGCCTTATCATGATCAATGTTTCTCTACTTTCCACCTACTTCAACACACTGAAGTGCAATTATCCTTAAGCATATTTTTATTTTGTGTTCTGATAATGAACTCTCCTAGTCTTCTGATACTATACTGGGTTTTTTTTTTTTCAAATTAAGCAACTATATGAAAGTTTACAGGAAATAAAGATATGATAAGTGTGTGGGTGTGTGTCATTTCCTGTGTGTGCACATGCACTGGTGTCTTAACCAATGATGTATATAAACTCTGGATTGCTAATGCTATGTATTGACCAATGAGAGGCTTTGGAGCCACTGGTTGGCTATATTGGCACTCCCCAGAAGAAACAGTCCTCTAGGAATGAATGGAATTCTAAAGCATTTCAATTAAATGTTTAGAGGACAAAATTACATTTATTTTTAAGTATTTTTGTTGTAGTGGGGACAGTAACTAATTTTTTAAAAATTATACTACATTTTTGTATGTTTAGCTCACATTTTAAAATGTAGGAATGAAGAAGTCTGTAATATAATAAATGTGGCAAAAACAAATATATACATGAAATGCATTTTTATATCTTCCAAAATTTGTTTTACAACAGTGGGGGAGTAGCTTCAAAACAGCCCCTCTATGTCAGTTATCTCTGTATCTCACACATACAATTATCTTTAAGGTCCCTCAGTCGAGCAGTGAATTTCAAACACAGATTTAACCACAAAGACCAGGGAGGTTTTCCAATGCCTCGCAAAGAAGGTCACCTATTGCTAAAAAAAAAATATTAAAAAGCTAACACTGAATGTCCCTTTGAGCATGGTGAAGTTATTCATTAAACTTTGGATGGTGTATCAATACACCCAGTCATTACAAAGATACAGGTGTCCTTCCTAACTCAGTTACCGGAGAGGAAGGAAACCACTCAGGGATTTCACCATGAGGCCAACGGTGATTTAAAACCATTACTGAGTTTAATGGCTGTGATAGGAGAAAACAGGAACAATCAATGACGTAGTTACTCCACAATACTAACCGAATTGACAGAACGGAATACAAATATTTCAAAACATGCATCCTGTTTGCAACAAGGCACTAAAGTAATACTGCAAAACATGTGGCAAAGCAATTCACTTTTTTGTTCTGAATACAAAGTGTTATGTGTTGTATTTGCCCCAAACATTACTGAGTACCACTGCATATTTTCATGGTATTTAGTTTAGTTTATTAGGATCCCCATTAGCTACTGCTCATGCAGCCGCTAGTCTTCTTGGGGTCCACATAAAACGTACAAATATATGACAAAATACGGATAAGCTTGTAATTGTTAATGACTGGGGAATTGTTTAGGATAAAAATAAAACGGAATGGAGCCAAGCATAGACAGAATTCCAGTGGGAATGAGATTTTTGGAAAGAGTGGATTCCTGCTTTTTGGCTGACACATAAATTATCCTTTACCCATTGTCCTTTACCCAGCTTGACACAAACTGAGAATGGTTACATCTGTGAAAGTTTCGAGAAGTAGAATTGTTTAGATTTTTTGTTCATCCTCCGCCTAGATGAATCGGGCTCTTCGAGTCACACGGCAAACCTGTGGCGTGGTTTGCTCTCCGGAACAGGGCACCGCTCAAATCGGTGATTAGTGGGGTAGAATTGATTGTGGAGGTTAATCAAATTATAAATAATGTTCCTGGTGTTTGTGACACCCGCCGTTTGGTGAGACGTAAACGGGGTGGCAATGGAAAGAATGAGAATACCGTCTGTCTTGTTAAGCTTTGACACAGAGTTTCTAGCTGATAAAGTCATATTAGGTTATATTTGCTATACTGCTATATTTCTATGCTGAGGGACTATGTCCCGAAAACGCTACGGAGTTTTAGATGCCAAGGATTCGGACATGTTGCAGCAGTGTGTAGAATGGAGATCCCGTGATGTGATAAATATGCAGATGGGCATAGACAGAGGGGGTATACAGTTGGGGGTAGAGAAAACACTGTGTCTGTACCCATGCAGTTGGGGATCCGAAGTGCCCTGTGAGACAGGTTGAGATGGCCAAAATTCGAGTGGGGCTGAAAGTTTCTATGCTGAGGCAGTGAAGAGATTAGAGGATAGCGCAAGGGTGAGCCGGGAGTCCCCCAGTGAGTAGGCCTGACGAGAGAGATCCAGAGAGGATGTGTTTTAGTAAGGTTGGATTTATTGCGTTTATAGCTATGGTGATCAACTGCACTGCACTGATGCAGCGGAAATCACATAAAATAGATGTGGTAGTTGCAGCAGCAGAGAAATATTTTGGGGTGAGAGATTTTACTGTAGATCTACAGGGCGTTTTGAGAGGTGGTGCCATCCTCCCAGGCCGACAGCCTAGTGTAGGATCGTTTAGGGCCAAAGTAGCGGGATGGGGTGCTGGGTTTTTGGGGATAGTGTATAGGTGCAGGATTAGATGGTGGTACAATTTAGGATTTCCCATTCTCCTTTTCTTTTTGTGACCAAAATTTGCAATCTGCACTCCAAACTACGAAAGGCAGCAACACAGCGTCTAGTCTGCCGGGAAAGCCACACGAAGAAGAAAACACTTCCTAGTTAACAACAGGAGCAGCAGCAACTTGTATTGCTAGTCAAATCGTGAAAAGTGTTATACAATTGATAAAATGGGCAAGCGATCTAGTAAGATGTGAATGTATCTAACGTCAGCTTGCTAGCTACATGATAAGAAAATGACACGGCATGGCTTTATCTCTTGCATTACCTACTTAGGAATATGAATACAGTAACGTTAATTACAGTAGCTAGCTTAGCTGCTAGCTGACTTATTGTCGAACAGGTTGGACAACTAACGCTATGGCTTCTATCATGGAACGTGTCCTGTCCAAGCTTATGAATAAAAATGTACTTTTCACTGTGTCGTTTCTCGTACGACTTGTTATGGTCAGTTTTGGCGTCTATCAGGACAGAACTATGGTAGTGAAATACACTGATGTTGATTATCACGTGTTTACAGATGCGTCGAAGTTCATCACGCAGGTAAGTTACCATTTCCTTAAATATTATAAATATATACATGCCTGTCAGACAGTTCTGCCATGAGATGTGTTGATTCCAATGTGTTTGTTCCTTGCCAGAAGATACCGAACCTACCGTTAGGCTTGTTTACACTGAGCTGCACTGGGGTCAGAACGCAATCAAAGTCCCAAACTGTTTTTTGTGACATCCATATTTCAGAGAGTCCTAGCTTTCAGGAATGGGGTCATAATAGTGTATAGCCAAAATGGTTCAAACGATAGAGCAAAATTCATAGGAAGAAAATAAATTCAAAATGCCACTTTGGCTTCTCTTAACAACTGTGAATATTTAATTAGATCTGTTTTCTACTTTTCCTGTCTTGCAAAGTACCAGGATGTCTCTGATTTTGAATCTGAATTTAGAGAACAACCCTTTTCGTCCTCATGCTAGCTAGCAGTAGCCACCGCAGCCATTTGGAATGGCAGTGTCAGCCAATCAAATTGTATTTGTCACATGTGCCGAATACAACCTTACAGTGAAATGCTTACTTACAAGCCCTTAACCAACAATGCCGTTTTAAGAAAAATAAGTGTTAAAGAAAAAATAGAAAATAAGTGTGAACTAAAAAAGAACAAATAACAAATAATTAAAGAGCAGCAGTAAAATGACAGTAGAGTGGCTATATACAGGGGGTACCGGTACAGAATCAATGTGCCATTTGATTAGATGTTCAGGAGTCTTATGGCTTGGGGGTAGAAGCTGTTAAGAAGCCTTTTGGACCTAGACTTGGCGCTCGGGTACCGCTTGCCGTGCTGTAGCAGAGAGAACAGTCTATGACTAGAGGGGCTGGAGTCCTTGACAATTTTTAGGGCCTTACACTGACACCGCCTGGTATAGAGGTCCTGGATGGCAGGAAGCTTGGCCCAGGTGATGTACTGGGCCATACACACAACCCTATGTAGTGCCTTGCGGTCGGAGGCCGAGCTGTTGCCATACCAGGCAGTGACGCAACCAGTCAGGATGCACTCGATGGTGCAACTGTAGAACCTTTTGAGGATCTGAGGACCCATGACAAATCTTTTCAGGGCCTTCCTCTGACACCAATCAGCTCCTTTGTTGTTCATCGTGACGTTGCCATTCCATAATGGCTACTGTGGCTACAGCTGGCTAGCATGAGTTCAAAATAGGGCAGTGTTCCAGAAACTAGCAGTATTTCAATCTTCTCGATGGAGCAGTGTGGATAAAGGTCAAATTTGGAGTACAGTTGCATATCCCATCCCTGTATTGATGTACGTTTTCTGACCCAAATCTCGCGCCAGCTCCACGGTGTCTTAATGTAACCATGATTGCGTTGCGAGCACAATGCAGTTCAGTGTAAACAAACGTAACGGTAGGGTCGGTATCTTCTGGATAGTTTTATCCTTGATCCACTGGCTTGAGAATCAATGGGATAACTTTTTGGTTGGATCTGTCAATGTTACATTACTCATGCCCAAATCTTTATTTGAGAGAATTTTGCTTTATTTGGGAGAATTTTGAGAGAATTTTGCTTTGTTTGAGAGAATCAAATCAAATTTATTTATATAGCCCTTCGTACATCAGCTGATATCTCAAAGTGCTGTACAGAAACCCAGCCTAAAACCCCAAACAGCAAGCAATGCAGGTGTAGAAGCACGGTGGCTAGGAAAAACTCCCTAGAAAGGCCAAAACCTAGGAAGAAACCTAGAGAGGAACCAGGCTATGTGGGGTGGCCAGTCCTCTTCTGGCTGTGCCGGGTGGAGATTATAACAGAACATGGCCAAGATGTTCATAAATGACCAGCATGGTCGTATAATAATAAGGCAGAACAGTTGAACCTACCAGCTGTGAGTCCCTGCTGGTGATAAGTTTGCGTTCCTGCAAAGCTACACTTTAGCAAACAGTGCTTTTTACATGTGTTGTGTAACCTGCATCATTCTGTCCTCCTGTCATTGCAGGGCCAGTCTCCATACCACAGATCCACCTACCGCTACACCCCTCTACTAGCATGGATCCTGACCCCTAACGTCTTCCTCAGCCATGTCTTCGGGAAGCTTCTCTTCATCACATGCGACGTGCTCTCAGGCCACCTGATCTACCTTATCCTTCGCCAGCGGGGACTTAGCTGCGAGGCTGCCTGCCGTGTCTGCTCCCTGTGGCTACTCAACCCGTTACCGGCCGGTGTGTCCAGCCGAGGCAACGCCGAGTCGGTCTTAACAGCCCTGGTTCTGGCCACACTGCTCTGCCTGGAGCTGAGGCAGCTCCCCATGGCAGCCATATTGTACGGCCTGGCCGTCCACATGAAAATTTACCCGGTGACTTATGCCCTGCCTATTGCCCTATCCCTACAGAGAAAGGAGAATGTGGAGGAGAGGGGAGTGGGGTGGTGGAGGAGAGCTCTTGGGTTTCCCCTCAGGCTATTGAATAAGGAGCTGTTTCTGTTTGCCGGTGTGGCCGGAGTGGTGTTCTGTGGATTGACTGTCCTGTTTTATAACATGTAAGTTTGGGCTAGCTCAGTGGGCTAATGCATACTTGAGTTGTTGTCGATGCTCCTAGTAAAGATCGGTTGGTCATTGACCATGAAAAGCTTTTCATTGTCAGTTGTGAAATCTGTTATGTCATGTGTTTGATGCTTGTTTGCTAATGGTAAATCATGTTACCAATACAATTGTCCTTATTGTACCAATAACTGTTCTCTACCCATTTGACCGTATCTAATCAGGTACGGCTGGGACTTCCTCCAGGAAACCTACCTGTACCACCTGACGCGGAGGGACATCCGCCACAACTTCTCCCCTTACTTCTACATGCTGTACCTGACTGCAGACAGCCCCTGGAGCCTGGCCCTGGGTCTGGCTGCCTTCCTGCCCCAGGCCCTGCTGCTGTTCCTGGTCTCCCTGGCCTTCCACACAGACCTGGCCCTCTGCTGCTTCCTCCACACCGCCATCTTTGTCTCCTTCAACAAAGTTTGCACTTCCCAGGTGAACATGGCACTCCTCCATCTGTATCATGTTTGAAAGTGTTGCTATGTGTTAAGTAACGTTAAACCCATTAACATGGTATTGTGACACTGATATGATATGGATGGTAGGATATGTTAGGTTAAATGTTATGACACTTGTGTTGTGTTATCTGTTGTGTTGAATGTGACCTTTCCCCCAATCTGTATCATGCTGGTGCAGTGTTTTTTTGTTTTTTTGCATTATATTGGTTGAAAACCAAGGGCGTGCATACTGTAACATCAAATCCATGGAATGCAGCTTGTGGGAATGTTATGATGCTGATAGTATGTTTTGTGTCTTTTTTTTTTTGTAGTACTTCCTGTGGTATCTATGTCTGTTTCCTCTCGTCCTACCTCGACTGACCCTGTCACCAAAACAAGGAGTAAAACTCTTGGCTCTCTGGTTTGCTGGACAGGTAGGTGCAGCATCATTGGTTGATTGTATCTAGATTTCTGTCCAACTGGTGACAGATTTTCATGTGAATATTCTAAAATCCAAATAAAAAAACTATGTACATTTTCCCACCAGATATGTTTCCATCAAATTGACATGTTGCAGATAAAAGGCTGTGCGTGTTGACGTGGTGCACATAAAGCATTCATTTCACATTAAATTCCCATGTACCAAATAAAATAAAATAAATCCAAGTTAAATGGGTTTTCCTCACATTTTCAACTCTGAGGGTTTTGTCACCAAAAATGTTACGTAATATAGCGAATGTTCCCTCTGGTATTGGGACGTGCGTCCTAGCCAACAGCTCGTAGATACAGTGCGGGTATAGCCTGCCCTACACAATGAGATGAGGCTATTATGGAAAAATGGGGGGGGGGGACATGAATTCAGATGTATTAAGGTCGGAAAGTTCTCTACAGAGATGACAGAGTTTCTGACTTAATTCCGTTCACTAACATTTTTCCCAGTCAGAGCTAGTTTACTTCGATATGACGGCTATTATATCAATATTTGCACATAAAAGTCTTTCCACTGCCATTTCTCACACAATTAATTTTACCAGTGGTGGAAAAAGTACCCAATTGTTATACTTGAGTAAAAGTAAAGATACCTTTTAATAGAAAATGACTCAAGTAAAGTAAAAGTCACCCAGTAAAATTCTACTTGAGTAAAAGTCTAAAAGTATTTGGTTTAAAATATACTTAAGTATCAAAAGTAAATGTAATTGTAAAAAATACTTAAGTATTCAAAGTAACAGTATAAATAATTACATTCCTTATTTTAAGCAAACCAGAGAGCACCATTTAAAAAAAATATATATATATAATTTTTACGGCTAGCCAGGGGCACACTCCAATATTCAGACATCATTTACAAACGAAGCATGTGTGTTTAAAGTACGCCAGATCAGAGGCAGTAGGGATGACCAGGGATGTTCTGTTGATAAGTGTGTGAATTGGACCATTTTCCTGTACTGGTAAGCATTCAACATGTAACGAGTACTTTTGGGTGTCAGGGAAAATGTATGGATTAAAAATACAATATTTTCTTAAGGAATGCAGTGAAGTAAAAGTAGTCAAATTTAAATAGTAAAGTACAGATTCCCCTAAAAAACTACCTATATAGTACTTTCAATTATTTTTACTTAAGTACTTTACACAACTGAATTTTACAGACACAAATAAAGATCCCACTTTCTCTAGCGTATTTTGTTTTGTCGACAAAATTAGCTGTTTCCATCAAGTCTGTAGTGACATTTCTTATCCGACGTACTTTACTTGCATAAAAAGGTTGGATGGAAACCTGGTTATAGTCCCATTATATGAACATAAAGGGCTTCAAAAAGAGACCCAATCTAACTTACTCTATACAGTATTACCAGACTAACCAACATGGCTCCAATATTATCAAATGAAACAGTGGCTCAAAAATTCCCCCAAAGTTAGTCATTATAATATTTATAAAAAGAATACATAATGTGTCAGATTATAGCTTGCATCACATAAAATGACTTGTCATTGAAGTTGTATAGGCAATATACTTAGGAAAATGTATTTAGGGAATGTTTTCTTCTTTTGTCTCAGGGTATATGGTTGGCCCCTGCATACTACCTGGAGTTTGAGGGATACAACACCTTTCTGCTCATTTGGCTGGCTGGACTGATGTTCTTGATCATTAACTCATTCATAATGGTACAGATTATAACCCATTACAAACCATCAGACACTAAGCAGAGATTGAAAGCAGAGTGATATCTGGACAACTACTTGAACACTTAATTCTACGCTCCTTGGATGTAAGGGATCAGGTGAAGACATTTCACTAGTAGACAACTTAGTTGCTGATAATTGCAATGCAATTGTTATTTTGTCTATATGGGAATTTTGTATATATAAAAACAAAAATACCTGGCATGGGATGTCTATTCAATGGATGATATTGTATATTGGTCGTTGATGTTTCAGTTTGGTAAAACATTTATATATATATTTTGAAGCGGGACATACACCATTTTGCAGAATTTATACAGGCTTAACAGCTTTTTCTACCCAGTAGTGAACTAAGTGAATATAGTACATAGAAATAAAGCAGGGTGCCTTTTAAATAAAACGTATCAGAAGGTGGCAGCATTTAGCTGATAACGGCACTAAAAGAGGCTCTATCCTCAAATGCCCCCATCATAGTCAAGGAATTCAGCCATGAACACAACTTGAAGACAAAGAATAATGTCTGCTGTTATTTGTTACTTTAAGATCATGGAGATTCTTACTTTATAATTCTGCTCTATCTTTGCCTTCTACATATTGTTTAAAGAGAGACTGTGAGATTCTGTTATTTCAGCCCATTTCAATTCTACTTACCCAGAGTCAGATGAACTCGTATATGTCATTTATGTCTCTGCTGGCTTAGCGTTAGTTTCATGAGCAATGCTACTGTACCTGTAGACTTCCAGTCATTTGCATTGGCTCGTGAAATGACCACAAACTTCCTTCGTACTGCACACAGATGCATAAAAATGGTATCCACGAGTTCATCTTACTCTAAGTAGAACAAGGGCCAAAATGCCAGAAGGTCATGAATGAGGCACAAGCAAGGGTGAGTTGACACTCCGTCCCTTGGGTTATGACCGCTGACTTAGTGACCCCTAACAGAGTTGTGTGTGTGTGTGTTCATGCTTGTGCGTGACTTGGCTGTGAGTTTGCATTCCCACGTCATGAGTCACACCTATTGCACTCAGTGCCCTCTCTCCAGCTCCACACCCACCCACCAGCCAAACCTAACCCGCACCCAATACGTCTCCAATGCTGTTTCATTTAGCCGCCTCGCCTAGTTGAACCTCCTCCTCAACGCACAAAACATCCTGCTCAATAGGGAAACACTAAGTTTGGTTCCTTTAATCTACCGTGTTTACCTGGTAATGAGGGCTCTCTTTAAGCACTGACACATTTACTCCAGGCCCTTGGGTGGGTTGCGTGACTAGCTCCCATCTGCTGGAGTCTGGGGTTGTGACATCATCCCCAAGGTCCTTGCTCATCAAGACCAACGACAAGACGGGAGGGGCGGTGGGTGTGACCAATTAGAGCCAATGGTGTAGGGAGTAATGACTAGTGGGGGCGAACCGGTCACGCAACCCTCGCTGGAAAAGGATTAAGGTCTCATTGGTCTCCATGGATCAACCTCCTCATCCTCCTCCCCCTCCTCTATACAGCTGTCAATGCACATCAAAGGTTCTCCTTTGCGTCATTGTTGCCCCGAGCCCCATGCCTTTCTCTCTGCTGTATTGAATTGCACAGCCTCCTCTGCGCAGTCAGTCATGCGCAGTCAGTCAGATGTCGTGTCACAAGGTCGCCTGTGTGCTGACAAGGTTTAGGATTAAACATGTTAACTTCTATACAGCGCATTTACACTCGTATCACCGCAAAAGGGTGTGTCTCTGACAGACTTGGATCTTTTATATCCTTGAATGCTAAGTGACTGATGCTATTGTCACAGATAGTGATGTATTATTGTAGCTGGAGGGATGATGTGTAGCACACAACTCATTCTCTCATATAGTCCCTTTGTTTCTCAGTGACAGCTAGCTAATGGTGCAACTGCATACTACTTGCTGTATGTGCCACCATTACATGCTAATTAATGTCATGGTAGCTTATTATACTGAACAAAAATATGAATGCAACAATTTCAGCCCCAGCCAATAAGAATGAGATTTTACCCACAAAAGGGCTTTATTACAGGCAGAAATACCCCTCAACCACAGCTGAAGCCGGATGTGGAGGTCCTGGGCTGGCGTGTTACACGTGGTCTGCGGTTGTGAGGCCAGTTGAACTTACTGACAAATTCTCTAAAACAACATTGGGAGGCGGTTTATGGTACAGAAATGAACATTCAATTCACTGGCAACCTCTCTAGTGGACATTCCTAGTCAGCATGCCAATTGCACACTCCCTCAACTTGAGAGATCTGTGGCATTGTGTTGTGTGACAAAACTGCATGTTTTAGTGGCCTTTTATGATCCTCAGCACAAGGTGCACCTGTGTAATGATCATGCTGTTTAATCAGCTTCATGATATGCGACACCTGTCAGGTGGATGGACTATCTTGGCAAAGGAGAAATGTTCACTAACAGGGATGTAAACAAATTTCTGAACAACATTTCAGAGAAATAACCTTTTTGTGTGTATGGAACATTTCTGCGATCTTTTATTTCCGTTCATGAAACATGGGACCAACACTTTACATGTTGCGTTTATATTTTTGTTCAGCATACTGTGACATGTTAAGTTTGGTATGGTTACATAATACAGAAGGTTACATAACGCTAATATGAAAGGAATGTGGTTGGTCGGGGTGGGAGCATAATGCAAACGTCTAACAACCCAAGATTGTGTTTTCGAATCTCATCACGGATAACTTTATTATTTGCAACTACTTACTACTTTTTGGCTACTTTGCAACTACTTACCATGTTAGCTAACCCTTCCCCTAACCTTAACCCCTAGCCTAGCTAACATTAGTGTTAGCCACCTAGCTAATGTTAACAACAACACATTGTATTTCGTAACATCATACGTTTTACAAATTCGTAATCTATCGTACAAAATGGATGACGGACATCCGCAAATGAATACATATCATATGAAGCGTAACGTCATACTAAATGGAGTGCCTCGGATTTGCGTACAGAATCAGTGGTGGAAGAAGTACCCAATTATCATACTTGAGTAAAAGTAATGATACCTTAATAGAAAATTACTCAAGTAAAATTTAAAGTCACCCAGTAAAATACTACTTGAGTAATACTATTTGTTTTAAATGTTTTTAAGTAACAAAAGTAAATGTAATTGCAAAAATATTCTTGAGTATCAAAAGTAAATGTAGAAATCATTCCTTATACTTAAGCAAACCAGACGGCACAATTATCTTGTTTTTATTTACGGATAGGGCAACACTCCGACATAATTTACAAACAAAGCATTTGTGTTTAGTGAGTCCACCATATCAGAGGCGGGACTAATGACCAGGGATGTTCGCTTGATAAGTGCGTGAATTGGAACATATTCCTATCCTGCGCATCATTGAAAATGTAACGACTACTTTTGGGTGTCAGGGAAAATGAGTACAATCATTTCTTTAGGAATGTAATAAAGTAACAGTTTTCAAAAATATAAATAGTTTAGTACAGATACCCCCAAAAACGACTTAACTTAACTAAAAATACTTTAAAGTACTATTTAAGTACTTTACACCACTGTACAGAATAATATAAAATGCTCTGACACCAGGTTGAGGGGAAACTTCACCCCAGAGCATATTAGGCATCCAGTATGTTAGGGTGTTCTGTTTTTCACTCTTACTTTGACTTATTTACGCCATGTAGCCTTTTTAGTTTTCTATTTTTGTTTGGACGACAACAACAACATAAATGAAGAGCTGACAATCTGGCACTTGTGATATTGGGCTGGGAGTCTGTATTGTTGCAGCGTACACAGAGTGTATTGTTGGGGACCTTTGAGCATATTGAGCATTTATCATCCTGTCTTTGCCCACTGTGTGTCATGAAAGAAGGTGATGCTTTTATCTCAACTGTGTCTGGAATTCAAATGAAACCCACCATAGTGATGTTTATTGTAGTGTCTTTGTATATGAACTAAACTACTGGCTTAGCTCGAAAGTTCCTTCTCGGGTTCATCAGAAAAAAAATTAAGTTGACGTGAATCTCTGTCTAAGTCAGGTGGTTACCTCAACACAACATCTGACACCACCAACGCTTAAAAGCCTGGATGCAGTTATCACTGATTTTACTTTAATATTTTTGTCATTTAGCAGACGTTCTTATCCAGAGCGACTTACTTAACCCTAATTGCTCCTGTATCTTGCCCCAGGGGACATCGACAGATTTCGCACCTTGTCGTTTTAGGGATTTGAACCAGCAACCTCTTGGTTACTGGCCCAATGCTCTTAACCGCTACGCTACCTACTTTCAAACAGTGGCTTACATTTACCCCCCATTCAGCATCCCCTGCTGTCCCAACGTAGTCCTGGCCACCTCCCTTTAGGCACAGTGGGCAGGAGCCACTGATCCCTGGTGTGTGGGGGGGATTTACCTGAGAGTGGCATGGGACTCACTGTGAAGGCCTGGACCGGCTTGCTGAGCAGATCCCAGATCTTCTGTGGAAGGTGGGGGCTATTGGCATAGCACTGAGATGGAGGGCACAGCGGTGCCATACAGAGGCACATGGTTTGCAGGTGTTTGATGCCATTCCATTTGCTCCCTTCCAGACATTATTATGAGACGTTCTCCCCTCAGCAGCCTCCACTGCATCCAGTGCCATGGAACATTTAGTGCCATAGTTTATCTTTCTAGACTCATGGTGCTCCACACAGCCGCCGTGGGAGAAGACTATGGCTTAAACGCGCGAACACACACACACACACACACTCTAATCCGCTACAGTCACATTGCCACTGATACAGACAACACCTGTCCTGGAACCGTGATATAGCCTGCTGAGCTAAAGCCGTGCTTAATAACTTGGCTAGTCTGTCCCAGGCTCTGGAGGATAAACCCATTCTTCTGAGACCACCACGTCTACTAGTGTAATTTAAGCCCTAAACGGTGAACGAATCCTGGTACACCTTTGGAAGCTAGTTCAGGAGGGTTGCCACGATACATTGCAGAAGGAGAGGTCAGGAATGACTGTCAAAAGACCATGTTATGGATCATCGAGAGGATGGAATGTAGAAAGTCAGTAAACCGCACTATATTCTACTGCCTGGGACAGCACTTCCTTTTCTATCCTTAGGCTCTATGTGTGTTCTTGTTCACTTCCCTTCATGGATTCAAGTACAAAAGAGTGGTATAAGAACTATGGTGGAAACTCCCTCTAGTCTAGACCATGCCCACGGCAATCCAATGCTTTTGAAGACGAGTGCACTTCAGGTGAAAGTTAGAGAATTGTGAGGCAAAGCAATATCATAAACTTTTCACTATCCCAGACTAGAATTGACATGAGTGAAAGGGCAGAGGGATGTAGGATACATTGTCATCTGAGCTAGTATGAAAACGATCACATTAGGCAGAGTTAGAGGCAAGCTGAGGCATAAGGAACAAGCTGCTCTGTTGCTTTTCATTTTGTTCTATAATGGCAATGTCCATTTATTGAGTTTTGGGCCATACGTGTGTTCTGAATAATGTAGCTTTGAGTTATATGTTGGAGGAATGATAATGCATTATGACACGCTGGTCATCCTTTAAAGATGATCACTTGCAGGAGGACTCTGAGAGATAGTAATATTAATATAATATATGCCATTTAGCAGATCCAAAGAGACTTGTAGTCATGCGTGCATACATTTTTTTATGTTTAAGTGTGTTTTGCTGTTGTTGATCAATTAATTGGCTATGTATACAGCTGGTCAACAAGCTAACCTACAGCCAACACCAGTATGATTGGTCAGCCGACACCAGTGTGATTGGTCAGCTGATCTAACAGTATAGCTTCCGTCCCTCTCCTTGCAACTGCCTGGACTCCAGCCAGGGACCCTCTGCACACATCAACAACTGCCTCCCATGAAGCATCGTTACCCATCGCTCCACATAAGCTGCGGGAACAAGGGGAACAACGACTTCAAGGTCTCAGAGTGAATGAGTCACCGATTGAAACACTATTAGTGCGCACCCCGCTAACTAGCTAGCCATTTCACATCGGTTACACCGACACCAGTATGTTTGGTCAGCCGATACCAGTATGATTGGTCAGCCCACACCAGTATGATTGGTCAGCCCACACCAGTATGATTGGTCAGCCAACACCAGTATGATTGGTCAGCCAACACCAGTATGATTGGTCAGTCAACACCAGTATGATTGGTCAGCCAACACCAGTATGATTGGTCAGTCAACACCAGTATGATTGGTCAGCCCACACCAGTATGATTGGTCAGCCAACCCCAGTATGATTGGTCAGCTGACACCAGCTGGCATGGCTGTTTAGGACATCTTTACAATATGATAATCCCAGGCTTTATTAGACCATGTAGAAAGACTTTCATTCAGATTATGCGGTGAGATGAACACAAATGTCCTTCAAGGATATCTTAGAAGTGGTCATTTACAGAAATGTGATACAGTGTAGATTTGATATACCAATTATGTCATTACCATACATCGGAATAGGCCTAATAAATAACCAGTATTCAAGAAGTTGTGGTTTTGAGCTGCGCGTTTCCACAGGTAGCCTAGTGGTTAGCGTGTTAGGCCGGAAACAGAAAGGTTGCTAGATCAAATCCCCGAGCTGTTGTTCTGCCCCTGAACAAGGCAGTTAACCCACTGTTCCTAGGCCGTCATTGTAAAGAAGAATTTGTTCTTAACTGACTTGCCTAGATAAATAGGTAAAGGGAAAAAATATATATATATTTTTAAATGTGATGAAAACAAATGACCTCTCAGCGGTGGCCCATCATGTTTTGATGATTACCTTATAGGATATGTGGTAGATTAATATGTTTTTCAGATGGTTTTGCCCCATGTAAGATGAGGTCAGAGGTCATCCAATGTAGTGGGGCAATTTTTATCATATAGTGTATTATCATATACAGTATCTCACATGCAACCCATAATAAGACTATGCCATTTGTATGCTAACAAAGTCTATTCAACTGAATATCTGACTCAATATAGATGATTTAGCAATATGCAAGAGACTATATTTGAGTTAAAGTAATAGGATAATCAAGAAAGGTCTGAGAATTGTCTATATCAAAGACGGATATTTAATATTATTGTAAAATGAATGGCATAAACTTAAATGACAATTCCTGATTCCTGCTTACAAGCAAAAATAAAAGCAGGAAGCACCAGTGACTTGGTTAATAAAGTGGTCAGATGAAGCAGATGCTAAACTACAGGACTGTTTTGCTAGCACAGACTGGAATATGTTCCGGGATTCTTCCAATGGCATTGACGTTGTCCCCACAGTGACCGTACGTACATACCCCAACCAGAAGCCATGGATTACAGGCAACATCCGCACTGAGCTAAAGGCTAGAGCTGTAACCCAGAAGCTTATAATAAATCCCGCTATGCCCTCCGATGAACCATCAAACAGGCAAAGCATCAATACAGGACTAGGATCGAATCGTACGGATGTGGTAGGGCTTGTAAAACATTACAGACTACAAAGGGAAGCACAGCCGAGAGCTGCCAAGTGACACGAGCCTACCAGATGAGCTAAACTACTTCTATGTTCGCTTCGAGGCAAATAACAGTGAAACATGCATGAGAGCACTAACTGTTCCGGACGACTGTGTGATCACGCTGTTCGCAGCCGATGTGCGGCCTTGTCAACATTCACAAGGCTGCGGGGCCATATGGATTACCAGGACGTGTACTGCGACCATGCGCTGACCAACTGGCAAGTGTCTTCACTGACATTTTCAACCTCTCCCTGTCCGTGTCTGTAATACCAACATGTTTTAAGCAGACCACGATAGTCCCTGTGCCCAAGAACACTAAGGTAACCTGCCTAAATGACTACCGACCCGTAGCACTCACGTCTGTAGCCATGAAGTGCTTTGAAAGGCTGTTCATGGCTCATATCAACACCATTGCCCCAGAAACCTTAGACCCACTCCAATTTTCATACCGCCCTAACAGATCCACAGATGATGCAATCTGTGTTGCCCTCAACACTGCCCTTTCCCACCTTGATTAAAGGAACACCTATGTGAGAATGCTATTCATTGACTACAGCTCAGCATTCAACACCATAGTGCCCTCAAAGCTCATCAATAAGCTAAAGACCCTGGGACTAAACACCTCCCTCTGCAACTGGATCCTGGGCTTCCTGATGGGCCGCCCCCAGGTGGTAAGGGTAGGTAACAACACAATCACCACGCGGATCCTCAATACAGGGGTGCTTGCTCAGTCCCCTCGTGTACACCCTGTTCACTCATGACTGCACGGCCAGTCACGACTCCAACACCATCATTAAGATGGCCGATGACACAAAAGTGGTAGGCCTGATCACCGACAACGACGAGACAGCCTATAGGGAGGAGGTCAGAGACCTGGCCGTGTGGTGCCAGGGCAACAACCTCTCCCTCAACGTGATCAAGACAAAGGAGATGATTGTGGACTACAGGAAAAGGAGGACCGAGCACGCCCCCATTCTCATCGACAGGGCTGTAGTGGAGCAGGTTGAGAGCTTCAAGTTCCTTGGTGTCCACATCCCCAACAAACTAACATGGTCTAACATGGTCCATGCACAGTCGTGAAGAGGGCACAACAAAACCTATTCCCCCTCAGGAGACTGAAAAGATTTGGCATGGGTCCTCAGATCCTCAAAAGGTTCTACAGTTGCACCATCGAGAGCATCCTGACTGGTTGCGTCACTGCCTGGTATGACAACTGCTCGGCCTCCGACCACAAGGCACTACAGAGGGTTGTGGGTACGGCCCAGTACATCACCTGGGCCAAGCTTCCTGCCATCCAGGACCTCTATACCAGGCGGTGTCAGAGGAAGGCCCTAAAAATGGTCAAGGACTCCAGTCACCTTAGTCATAGACTGTTCTCTCTGCTACCACACGGCAAGCAGTACCGGAGCGCCAAGTCTAGGTCGAAGAGGCTTCTAAACAGCTTCTATCCCCAAGCCATAAGACTCCTGAACATCTAATCAAATGGCTATCTAGACTATTTGCATTGCCCCCCCCCCCCTATTTTACACCGCTGTTACTCTTTGTCATTATCTATGCATAGTCACATTAATAACTCTACTTACATGTACATAAACTCAGCAAAAAAAGAAAAGTCCTCTCACTGTCAACTGTGTTTATTTTCAGCAAACTTAACATGTGTATATATTTGTATGAACATAACCAGATTCAACAACTGTGACATAAACTGAACCAGTTCCACAGACATGTGACTAACAGAAATGTAATAATGTGTCCCTGAACAAATGGGGTGTCAAAATCAAAAGTAACATTCAGTATCTGGTGTGGCCACCAGCTGCATTAAGTACTGCAGTGCATCTACTCCTCATGAACTGCACCAGATTTGCCAGTTCTTGCTGTGAGATGTTACCCCACTCTTCCACCAAGGCACCTGCAAGTTCCCGGACCTTTCTGGGGGGAATGGTCCTAGCCCTCACCCTCCGATCCAACAGGTCCCAGAGGTGCTCAATGGGATTGAGATCCGGGCTCTTCGCAGGCCATGGCAGAACACTGACATTCCTGTCTTGCAGGAAATCACGCACAGAATGAGCAGTGTGGCATTGTCATGCTGGAGGGTCATGTCAGGATGAGCCTGCAGGAAGGGTACCACATGAGGGAGGAGGATGTCTTCCCTGTAACGCACAGCGTTGAGATTGCCTGCAATGACAATAAGCTCAGTCCGATGATGCTGTGACACACCGCCCCAGACCATGACGGACGCTCCACCTCCAAATCGATCCCGCTCCAGAGTACAGGCCTCAGTATAACGTTCATTCCTTCGATGATAAACACGAATCCGACCATCACCCCTGGTGAGACAAAACCGCGACTCGTCAGTGAAGAGCACTTTTTGCCAGTCCTGTCTGGTACAGCGACAATGGGTTTGTGCCAATAGGCGACGTTGTTGCCGGTGATGTCTGGTGAGGACCTGCCTTACAACAGGCCTACAAGCCCTCAGTCCAGCTTCTCTCAGCCTATTGCGGACAGTCTGAGCACTGATGGAGGGATTGTGCGTTCCTGGTTTAACTCGGGCAGTTGTTGTTGCCATCCTGTACCTGTCACGCAGGTGTGATGTTCAGATATACCGATTCTGTGCAGGTGTTGTTACACGTGGTCTGCCACTGCGAGGATGATCAGCTGTCTGTCCTGTCTCCGTGTAGCGCTGTCTTAGGCATCTAACAGTACGGATATTGCGATTTATTGCCCTGTTCACATCTGCAGTCCTCATGCCTCCTTGCAGCATGCCTAAGGCACGTACATGCAGATGGGTAGGAAGCCTGGGCACCTTTCTTTTGGTATTTTTCAGAGTCAGTAGAAAGGCCTCTTTAATGTCCTAAGTTTTCATAACTGTGACCTTAATTGCCTATCGTCTGTAAGCTGTTAGTGTCTTAACGACCATTCCACAGGTGCGTGTTCATTAATTGTTTATGGTTTATTGAACAAGCATGGAAAACAGTGTTTTTAAACCCTTTACACTGAAGATCTGTGAAATTATTTGGATTTTTACAAATTATCTTTGAAAGACAGGGTCCTGAAAAATGTATGTTTCTTTTTTTAGGCTCGTTATTAGGCTCGTTATTGTTATTTTATGAGTTTAGGCTCGTTATTGTTATTTTAATACTGCTCTTTAATTACTTGTTCCTTTTATTTGCTATAAGTATTTTTTAACTGCATTGTTAGTTAGGGGCTTGTAAAGTAAGCATTTCACTGTAAGGTCTACAGCTGTTGTATTCGGCGCATGTGACTAATACAATTTGATTTGATTGATTTGAACACTGACATTAACAAAACAGTATCTACTATCTAGGCATGATCAGAGAGAGACAGACAAAGAAACCATGGCTTGTGCCATGGCCCATAGTTCTTGGGGTAGAGGGAGAAGGAAGTCATAGCCTGAAAGGTCATGCCCCAAGAGTCCCTGGGGTAGAGAGAGAAAGAAAGAGAACCCTTTATTTGACCAAGAAGGAGAGTGATTGAGTGCTGCGTCAGATGACCTGGCCTCCACAATCGCCCGACCTCAACCCAATTGAGATGTTTTGGGATGAGTTGGACCGCAGAGTGAAGGAAAAGCAGCTAACAAGTGCTCAGCATGTGTGGGAACTCCTTCAAGACTGTTGGAAAAGCATTCCAGGTGAAGCTGGTTCCGAGACTGCCAAGAGTGTGTAAAGCTGTCATCAAGTCAAAGGGTGGCTATTTTGAAGAATCTCAAATATAAAATATATTTTGATTTGTTGAACACTTTTTTTGGGTTACTACATTATTCCATATGTGTTATTTCACAGTTTTGATGTCTTCACTATTATTCAACAATGTAGAAAATAGTACAAATGAAGAAAAACCCTTGAATTGGTAGGTGTGTCCAACGCTTTAACTGGTACTGTACATTTGAAGATGATCCCTGGGCTTCGATGAACAGTAACAGGGTTGCAGGAGAGGTGGAGCTGATCTAGCATAGTGCCAATTCCCAGCCACCGTACATGATCACATACAGCAAGTTCTACCATCCTAAGGTGCCTCTTGTTTGCCATAAATGGCATATGTCCTTGTTGGGATTACTGCGGTTTCCCAAACCAATGCATGAGACATCACAAAATGAAAGCTAATTCTTCACATGCGAGTCCAGTTCAGGTGAGCTGGCCAGCCATAGTTGGTAGCCAAATAGGTACGTATGGGAACAATGCACTCCAGCAATTTCCAGGTGGCATTTTGGCTGTTGAATGGCCTCCTGACACGTGGCAGTCTAGTTCCATAGTGTCTCTGTCTCTAGTAACTGCTTAAGGGGAGGACTGATGGTGCAGTGGACCTATCAAGGACAGTTCTGGGAGATTCAGGATGGCATTAACATTGGAGAGGTGCAATTCCTGTGACATGTGAAGGCCCATTAAGGTGATGACAATTCTTGTTAATGGGTGTCAGGTTGTGTTGGTTGATTGAAGTGAACACCTGCCTTATACACTTCTCATGTATGGTTGCATCCTCCCCGTACCATAACTGTCACCAAGTCAACAAATACGGTGACTCCAGGGCAGACAGCCAGGATGGTGGACATGATTGTCCTGAAGAAGCAATGTGCCAGCTCAACCCAGACAGGATAAGAGTGCACCGGAACATCCAAATGTGCATCACAAATGCAGTGAGCCAGCAGAAGGTCATGTTGGGATTCAGGCAGACGTATTAGACTAGCAATGAATCAAAGCTCACTTCTCAGTGATCCTCAAAGAGGTTTGTGACTTGGAATACTTGGTGTTGCCAAGCAGTCTGTTGCCTTTTTATATATCCAGACAAAGGTGTTTGAGTGTATATGGTGGGATTATTGGATTCCTAACATAAATTAAGTACACAAATATAGTATTGAGTATAGTTCATAAGTAGAATACCAAAATATGAAACATTTCTAGCCCACTTGCCGTACACACAAAATGTAAAGAAGAATTGAACTGTATGCATTCTTGTCAGGCAGGACCATACACATTTGACTTGAATATTAACCACAAAGTTAAGTTTACATTCATCAAAAAATATTCATATTTGATATTTCCAACGATTAAATCTGTGTGTTTACAGGTCTATATTCCCAAGATGCATTAAGATATCCTAATGTTGTTTGTTTGTGTATGTAGGGCTGACAACTGACTACTTGAGTTCCAAATTTGAGCAATATCAGAGCTTGCAATGTTGGGTTACATGAGTTTAGGAAAGCAGTATTCTGCACTTTCTGAGTTTAGGGTGTGTTTTCCTAAGAGAGAATGACATTAGCCACAACATCAAAAAAACATGTAACTCTATGTATGACTATACAGCACTGAATGAGAGCAAATTTGACTTCAAATTGTCTTTTGAATAGCTAGCAAAATGTGACGTTGACATTCATCATAAATATTAATAGTGGATTGTATCTATGTTCTTCCAAGTCGATATTCCAAAATGCCCCGCCCTGAAGATTGCCACCGCAAACGTGTGTTTGAGTCTTGTGATAGCCGACATATGGTCAGCCATTCATACAATAAATTGAGATTGACTCATTACGCTGGGCGTCGGCGCCTGCAAGTCGCTACACGAGAGTATCACCCTCTCTCATTCTCCCACTACACCAACATATTCTGCTAAAATAACACGTGACTGCAGACCTGCACGAGCGCTTATCCTTCTATCCCTCTTTGACTTTTGACGTGGAATGTAATGGCCCTTGTAGGACACACAAGGTTGTTATGGGGGAATTAGGGCGCAGATATAGCAAGATGGAAGGAAGAAGGTAATCCTCTTCTGAGGATTGGTTTTCCTCCTAAACCAATGAGGACAGCCCTCCAGCTGGCTAGTCGGCTTAGGGTCAATCATAGCATCACATGACCATTTTGTAAAGTACCCAGTCTACTGTGTCTGGTGCTGTCATATCCAGCTTTTTATTGGATCTTCAATTCAGACTTTGTCCTGTATTTCACATAGCGACAAGTAAAATATGAGTTGTATTGCACAGTTACAAAGTAGGTAAATGAGTTGTGTACAGACGATGAGACCAAGGGTCATCGCTATCCTATCCAAGCTCATTAGGTCTACCACATGGCACTGAGTCAGTTATATATATATCTGGTTCGTTTTTAGCATTGATCTGAGGCTCGGTACAGCAAAGGTGTTGAGCTCTGGCCCGTCCTGAACTACATGTCAAACGTATATAATTGGGGGCCCTTGTGATCTTTCCACTGGTGTGATTGCACTGCAGATAGTCAGTGAGAATGACTAAGCTAATGGTTGTTAATTGACATCACTGATTAGGATACTGTAAATCAAAAGTGACAGATTTGCTAGCCTGTTTTGGACACGCACACGGAGGGATCCCATCTATCCATTATCATGTTGTTACTTGTATCTGCTCAAAGGTGTGGTGTTGAAATATACAGTACATGTCAGAGTTTTGTTATGTTTTTGGTCTTTTGAATCATAAGGTTAATCAAGGTTCTTGCCTCATTCCGAGCAGTGAGAACCCTCCTCCACTTGCCTGGCTCCCTATATCATATAATTTACTACAATGTGTCATGACATTAACGGTTTTGACTTAATATAGGAAGGTACAGTATTTCCCCTGTTTCCAGCTCTTCCCAGACTGTGGTAAGTGGTCCGTGTTCCATTCTCCTAGTCGTGCAAAGGAACTGTCACGTAGCATTTACACCGCATTCATCATAAAGTGGGCAGTGCTCCTGCATATCTGTTTTTCCTCTCATCTATTTCTAATGGAGAAAGACAATAAGACTGCAGTTTGAAATATGGCACTAAAGAGCTAGCTATTAATGCCAATAAACAATAGCATGATAATAAACTGCTGGCAAAAGGTTGCAATGTCCTTTTTGAGTTAAAAGACAGCCATGTCATCTAAAGAGAGCCTTTGCAAACCTTGTTACCATGATTTCTGTTTTAAAAAATGTGTTTTCATTAATTGTGCACAATATATTGCCATAATACGCAATATGTTTTGGTTTGACAACAGGAAAAGAGGAACCGGTATTCTGTCTTCCTTAAATATGCAGTCCGGGATCTCAAGCACAACAAATATGTAACATACTGTATGAATTGGATTCGTGACATATCATATGAATTGCAAAGATATATATATATATATATATATTGTTTTGTTTTGCAGGATGTAACTTATCATAGGGAATGGATGATGTAGTACACAATTGGATGAACTAGTACAGAAAGGTTCTGGAGCATCACTTTAAGAATGATCTTTTATTAGGTAATTCTTGTTTTTGAAAAACACTGAAAAATAACAACTTGCCACAAATACATACTTGCTGCCTTGCAGCTACGAAGTTAGCCAGAGATCTTAATTGTGTATTTACTTGTTTTATCAAAAAATGCATTTTATTGTCCTTCGTGAAACAGCGCAAAGCCCCCAGATGTCTCGATTTAAATATACAATTCTGGCTAGACAATAAATATGAATCATTGGACATTTACTGAATTTAACACAAAAATAAAAGTCATTTTAAATCTCAAAGGTGAAGCTATTTACAATGTGCATGTCAACTCGACATCATGTCTAGGTAGGTATTGAATGGATGATGAGTCAGTCCCAGTAGTGCATCAAAATCTTTACAGTAGCTTCATGTGTGAAATATTGAAAGAAAACATAATTTGTTTTGACTTTGTCAAAGACAAAGTTGTACTGTGGAGACTGAAGTTGACGTGTTTTGTTTTGTGTTGAGCAGAGCAACATGATTTTGTTCATAATTCATAAGAGCATGCATGGAAAGCAACTTAAACAGTTTTGAACACAGTTCCTTCTGGGATTACTTTACATGAGTGTGACCGTGTTTTAACCTCTGTTTAGTAGTTTGAATGATAGGTCAATGAACTGCCAATTTACACAACATTCAGTAACTTGTGTGTCTTGTCAGGGTGGGACTGGAGGAGAATGATGTCAGTATTTTGTAGTAATAACAATGAAACCTAACAGGCAATAGTGACCATAGAGATCAATACATTATCTTTCTCTACAATAGTGACTAGAGCTGATTGAGTTGTGTGCATAGACATATAAGAATAGGATTAAATCAAAGATTTGAAAACCATGCAATAAATTCCCTTTCTTGCAAAACTGGACACACTGGACACACACACTCAAACACACACATACACTGGGGCGGCAGGTAAACTAGTGGTTAGAGTGTTGGACTGGTAACCGAAAGGTTGCAGGATCGAATCCCCAAGCTGACAAGGTACAAATCTGTCGTTCTGCCCTAAACAAGGCAGTTAACCCACTGTTCCTAGGCCGTCATTGAAAATAAGAATTTGTTCTTAACTAATTTACCTAGTTAAATAAAGTTTAAAAAAAGAAACACTTCATGACCAAAAGTATGTGGACACCTGCTCATTGACCATCTCATTCCAAATTCATTGGCATTAATATAGAGTTGATGTTGCTGCCGGGACTTGAATCCATTCAGCCACTAGAGCATTAGTGAGGTTGGGCACTGAAGTTGGGCGATTAGGCCTGGCTCGCAGGCGGTGTTACAATTCATCCCAAAGGTGTTGAATGGGGTTGAGGTTAGGGCTTTGTGCAGGCAAGTTCTTCCACACCGATCTCGACAAACCATTTCTGTATAGACCTCGCTTTGTGCATGGGGGCATTATCATGCTGAAACAGGAAAGGGCCTGCCCCAAACTGTTTCCACAAAGTTGGAAGCACAGAATCGTTTAGGATGTCATTGTATGCTAAAGCGTTAAGATTTCCCTTTACTGGAAGTAAGGGGACTAGCCCAAACCATGAAAAACAGCCACAGACCATTCTTCCTCCTCCACCAAACATTACAGTTGGAACTATGCATTGGGGCAGGTAGCGTTATCCTGGCATCTGCCAAACACAGATTCGTCCTCCGGACTGCTACATGGTAAAGCGTGATTCAAAACTCCAGATAAGGCATTTCCACTGAGTCCAATGGCGGCGAGCTTTACACCACTCCAGCTAACACTTGGCATTGCACATGGTGATCCTAGGCTTGTGTGCAGCTGCTCGGCCATGAACAGTTCTTGTGCTGACGTTGCTTCCAGAGGCAGTTTGGAACTCGGTAGTGAGTGTTGCAACCGAGGACAGACGATTTTTACGCTCTACCCACTTCAGCACCTGGTGGTCCCGTTCTGTGAGCTTGTGTGGCTTAACATTTCGCTAGACTCCCTGTCGAAATAAAGGTTGAATGAACATAAATAAAATAAACACAATTCTTTGTACTGTAATGAACAGGATGGATCATCTGGAGGGATCATCTGTAGATTACAACTCTGACCTAAAACAGTTGGGGCTGCAAAAATTGTTTGATTTGAGATCTAATATATGACCATTATCTCCCTACTTCTCTTCCTCGTCAAATTTCTGCCCTGCTAGTGCTGCTCTGATCAACTGTAAGTGCTGTTGTTATGAAGTTTCTCTAGCAGGGCAGAAATTGGACGAACTGACTTATTAGAAAGGTGGCACCCTATGACGGTGCAACATTGAAAGTCACGGAGCCCTTCAGTACGGCCATTCTACTGCCAAAGTTTGTCTATGGAGATTGCATGGCTGTGTGCTCGATTTTATACACCTGTCAGCAACGGGTGTGGCTGAAATATCCAAATCCACAAATTTCGAAGGGGTGTCCACATACTTTTGTGTGTATATAGTGTATTCAGACTGATGCGTACCATATTCAAATGATCCTTCAATTGATTTACAAAACCTGACTAAAAAGAGCATGCACAACCCTCTTTGGGTAAACCTTCTAGACAGGAAATAATTTCTTGAGGACAAATATTTACATACACTCACTGTAACATAATCCTGTATCACCCATCACGAATGTGTACATTTTATACAGTTTACCATCACATTTTTAAACAGCCTACCAGAGAAGTCAGATGGAGACAACACAAAACACAAACAGAAATGTGACTAGAAAATTTGCATCACTACATCAAAAGTGCTTCGGATAATAACTACAATTTCTTCCATTCATCAAAACAAAATCCAGGGGCAGGATCCCCCCCATACCTTTCTTTGATTGTCTCAACACTTAGTCTTTAAACCTGAGCCATATCCTGAATGTCTTCTGCCAATGTATTATGCTGGTGAATGAGGAAGTGTGGGATGGATGTATATCTATTGCATATAAACATAGGGGTTGGCTTTGTGCTGCCCAGCGTTCATGACACAGTGTGGCATAACGTTCCTCTGAGAGTGCCCCATGGCGTGACTCATGTCGTTGCTGCTGCCGTCCGACCACGGGGGTGAGTCCATGGGTTCCCGCTTTATGGCATGGAGCAGTCCGTGACCTTTGAACTCATAGCCCTGCTTGTAGTCCTGCTGCATGTAGCCCTTGTTGTGCTCCACAGGGCCGCTTGCATATACGTCCATGCAGTTGATGCTCTGGCTGCTACAGAGGGGGTCTGAGTGGGACAGCCTCTGGGGACTGAACTGGGACAGGTCCTTGTTAATCACACTCTTCAAGGGCCTGCCGCCCCCCACATTATTATAGTTCTGGAAGTGGCCGTTGTTGTAGGGTGGGCTGATGGGGCTGATACCCGCCTTGCCCCGCTGGCACGGCGAGTACTGCTCGTAGTAGTCCGCCTCCGACTTCATCTGAAGGCTGTTGTTGTCGCCGTAGCCGTTGCCGTAGCGACGGTCCACGGGCTCCCGGCACGTCCACGGACGGCCATAGGCGTCACAGCCGTTCTCCGAGTCAGAGTCCTGCTCCACCTTGATGGGCATCTCAGGCAGCAGGCGGCCATCGTAGCACTCGCCGTAGCCATTCTCGCTCTTCACCGCCTCTCCCAAGCAGTAGGGGTCCGAGCCGTCAGGGGTCTGGAGGCTCCCATACATCTTGGGCACGTAGACCTCACCACCTCGCCCTCCTCCATGACACATGCTGGGGGACATGCGGTAGGGCTTACCGTAGTGGCCCGCCTTCCCGAGTCGATTCGAGGGGATGTAGCCGCCACTCTGCCCAGCCCGGACGGTCCCTGAGGCAGGCCGCATGGGCCACGGGGAGTCCGGGCCTGGGCCTTTGTGGTGGGGGACGCCGCCCATAGAGGTCTTGCAGTAGTTGAGGGGCTCATCCTGGCCGTAGTAGCCCCCCTCTGACTTGTACTTGAGGCGCTGCTGGGACCCCCCGGGGCTGGTGCAGTTGAGGAGCAGCGGGTCCCCGCCATCCACCATCGCCACACTGCCAGAGTGCCTCCTGAAGTGCTCCTCTCTCTCACTGCAACATGGAGGAAGAGGGGAGGAAGAGAGGTAGGGAGATAATGGTCATATATTAGATCTAAAATCAAACCATTTTTGCAGCCCCAACTGTTTTAGGTCAGAGTTGTAATGATCTGATTACTTCTACAGATCATCCCTCCTGTTCATTACAGTACAAAGAATTGTGTTTATTTATATTCATGCAACATTTATTTCGACAGAGAGTCATGCATACACATCAACATACATCAATATACACTATACACATCACTAAACACATCACTATATACACAGTAATATAAACATCAATACGAGATAGATGATCGTATAGGGAACAAGACACTTTTTTGCTATGTCAACAAGAGAGGAATACAATTCTCCCGCTTTATCCTGTCTCATCAGAACAGTGTGTGTGGATTATAATAATCGTATATTTCTCATGTCCTTTCAGCTATCCATTTTGTCCGTTCAAATAATCAAGTCAACAACAACATTGACATCGAATTCTCAGAATAACAAAAACGAAGCCATATTTATTTCTGGGAATGATTTAATCTTTTCCAGGATCTAAACACAGGCAGGCAGATTATATAACTCCCTGCCAAAGCTGGGGATCAGTTAGCCTAGAGAACTACGTTATCTTTCTTCCCTTCCCTACAAATTGTATTTCAATGCCCTCAGCGATAAATAGATACATGTTGAGTTCTTAAGACCCCGACTGTGGTTCAATGACACTTTCTGGGCTAAAGTCTGTGCATCATGTTGAGGCTAGGCCTACAGAGACCAAAACCTATTGAATGTCTCTTTAGTGAACTCTGCTGGTGAGAGCATGACCCATTCTGTCATTTTTCAACACCACAAACAATATCTCTCCTTCTCTGTCGCTCTCCCTCAACTCATCATTCAATTCTGTCATTTAGCTGGTTTTTGGCGGAGGGTAAAATAACCATGGACTGTGGAGACACTGAGGTCGTGGAGGAGACCGAGGACGTGGAGGAGACACTGAGGTCGTGGAGGAGACCAAGGTCGTGGAGGAGACACTGAGGTCGTGGAGGAGACACTGAGGTCGTGGAGGAGACACTGAGGTCGTGGAGGAGACACTGAGGTCGTGGAGGAGACCAAGGTCGTGGAGGAGACACTGAGGTCGCTTCATAACAGCTTTAACTGGAATTAATGGGAAGCTCTTTTGACGTATGATCGTCGATTCCCCTCAGAAGCAAGGATTGCCCCCTCTTGCCAAGGTATGCTTCAGGTTTATAAAGTGTGCAGACTTGTGTCTTACATCAGGATAACTTAGTATCAGAGTCGGTCAAATCCCTAACGCTTAAGTAATGTGTACTGGACTTATACTCTGAACAAGCGTTGCGTCATGAAACATCATGGTTCTATGGTAGAACCACCTCTGTTGGAGAGTGAAAAGAGGATACTATTTGGGAGATATTACACATTATTCATAATGAACACAAGAGGGGGTGGTAGGGCCCTAGCTGACTACTACTGAGTGTGCCCTCCAACTCAACTTTTACCCTCAAATCCAGGTTTCCTCCCTAATGATCCATGAAGCACAGGCCCATGTTCAAAAACAGAAAATCCATTTGTTGTCTTAATTGAGTATTGTGAGCCATCCAAAGCTAATTTTAGTGTGTGTGCGTGTTTGTGTGGTGTTTGTGTTTGAGGGGGTGGAAAGAGAAAGAAGCCAGCTTCTGTGTGAAGCTATTGTTCTTGATGTCACAGGTCGTTTCTGATTGGTCTAGGCGAACAGGGGGTTGTGCCCAATACTTGGTTAGCAAGGCAGCCTTTGCCCTTGGTGACCCAGATCTGTCCGTTTAATGTGCTGGGCCTAGCTTAGCCTGGCTCATTGGCTGACCTTGCACCTTTCTCACTCCAAACACTTGGACTGTGCCAACTCTGTCCCAAATCTAACTATTCGGACCACACTGAAGTTGCTGTTCAAAGAAATTAAAGAATGGTCTGAGAATGGTTGGTCTGCAGATAAGGCAAAACTAGATTGACTGATCCATGCTCCAAGGAGTTCCATCTCCCATCAGTAAACCTTTAAGTTAGTAGTAACCTTATAGGGCATGACATAGCCCTGATCATCAATAAAAAATGGGAGTGAAATAATATCACTTGAAGCCTAGAAAGTGAGTACATTTACAAGTATAGTCAGTGTAAGCCTATATGATGATGTCAGAGTCTAGCTGTGTCCTTCCGTCCTTACCCATGATCTAGTGCAGGGATGATGCCCCCTCCACTCTTCTGCTTGCCCCTCATCATCATGCCCTTCATCTTCATCTCTGTGATGGAGGGCAGCAGAAGAGGCACAGCCACACAGAACAGGGCCAGCTGGGGGGGTAGCAGGGCCCCCGAACCCGACTTCTTCTTCTGTCCCTGGAGGAACTTCAGCCGCCCCTGGAACTGCATGGTCTAACAGAGGGAGACAAGGTTAGAGCGTACACACTTTGAGGTGGAGTGTTTAGCACCCAAAATAGGTATAAAGAGCATATTCTTGTCGAGAACTTGTTGTTTGCCAGATGCTATTTAGGACACTAAAATTTGAAGCACTATTATGGTATGCTATTAATGAATTATGGCTGACAACTTGTCTGATCTCAGCACTTCTGGTAATGAAGATAAAATGATGCAAGCCAAGTTTATTCAATCACAACAGCCTAGAGAAATAACAGAACGACCAAAGCTGTCTATGCCTGCCATCGAAATGGACCCGTTGACAGGAGGATCTCTGTTGACCTTCCCTACAGTGTTCAAATCAAGGCCAACTTCAAGCCCCATCCGTTTCCATTGACGGATCCAAACCGCCAAACCACTCTGGTCAGAACTATGGAAGGTGGACCAATGGCTGTAAATAGTAAATACATCTGTGTCCAAGCACCAAATCTTCTGGCCTGCTATGTCCGGGATATGGGAACATTCTATGTATACCTACACTCAAGCTACAATTTCAGCAAACATGACACCAAATGGAAGATCTTTCTTTGGTAAGTACATCCCCATCAGTTCGCATTAGAGGCATCATTGCTGGGTGGGTTCTCTGGATGGGTTTGTCCACTCACCAAAAATCCAGAGGTGCTGTCCAGCAGGCAGCGTACACGGGAGATGAAACAGCGGTTGAGGAAGGAAGAGAACTCAGGAGCAACTCCCCCCGCCTCCTGAGAATGGAACAGGCTGCTCACCACAAAGTCTTCTCCTATAAAAACAAATAAACGAACATTCACTGTATTGCCGTTTTTTCCAGTTTCTTACGGTAGACAAGCTTTAAAAGACTTACAGTGTTGGTAAACAATTGCAGAGTCTATTGTGTTAGAGATGGGCCTTCATACTTCTCACACACACCTTATCCCTGTGGTGGAGAGGTGGCATTGGAATGAGGTGTGTTTGTGAGAAATACGAAGGCCTATCTGACATAATCGAGCATAGTCTGGGACTTTCCGCCCATACATTGACCATTAATCACAGTCTGGTTAGTGGATGTGAATAGAGTTAACAGCACAGTTAACAGTCCAGTCTTGCTGTTTGCTGAATCAGTGCTCCTCATTTCTGCTCGCTCACTCCCACTGTTGCTAGGCAGAGGGCCTCCCTCCACTAAAACCCTGTGACCTTTCCTACCCATACTGTTCCTGGTAATTATATACACACCAGTTTCTGTGGCTGAATGGTGGTCCTGGGATGAGCCGTGCTGGCTGGGGTTCATGGCCCAGTGGAGTTGTCTTCTGAACTCCTGCCGGTCATCTACATGGATATAATCAAAGACGTTCTGGTGCATCACGTCCGTCTGGATGGAGGGAGAGATCGAGACAATTACACATGAAGGCCCCAGAACTGTTAGCCATTACTCCCATCCATAACCCAGAGACCTCGACACTTAACCTCTGCCATGGTTCACTGGATTGGCCCAACGGCCTCACACGCAGAGGGTTCTGGAGGTGACACCAAAAGACCCAAATAGTTCTGTTATGGGTCTGGCTAACGGGCTGCTAATCTGTCTGTCTGTTGCTCAGATTTGGATTGGTGTGATTTTGTAAGAGTTTCACAGGACATTTTGTGGTTGGAATAACTTATGAATAACTTGGAATAAAAAAAATATATATTAGGCTTTGATTAAAGAATGTGACTGTTTGAATGACTAAAGTATGACATTACAGTGAATGACTTTACACAACTTGAGCTAAATCATGTATTCAGAGCAATATCCCCAACAGCTCTGAAAAAGTGGCATATTTACTGGAAGATTCTCTGAGATCAGCTGGTTGTTGTTGCCAAAATGTTAAAACAATTTTGTGTGCTGCTGCTGAAATTCCACAAGGAATTCTTCCCCTAAACTACACAACGGGCAACATTTACAGTGGCTCTCCGATGTCACTGAGCCACGGGGCCAGCGAGGGCAAGTCCTGTTTGTCAAACATCGCGTGACACCAGCTCCTGAAGAGCAGCCCAGCCCAGCCCTGCTGAAAACCCCCTACAACCCAACCCAGCCCGCATTTGTAATGCCTCTTTCTTTCCAGCAATAGCTGTGCTTTCTGTCAGGGAAATGACAGATCCCCACTGAAATATTCAACCTTCCCCCCATAATTTCCACATTGGAGGCACGCAAGCTTTTTTGAACATTTGCCTTGCAAAACAATTCCTCCCACCGAAGCACATGGCAAGCGCCGCCACAGTTCCCACCGGCAGACAGATCGGGTGTCTATTGTGTGAGATTCTCTCGTAAAAAAAGAATAAGTGATATTTTCCCTGGCCCTCGCGTCTTGATCTTCAAACGCGTAATTACAACGGAACAAATAGGATCAAAGCGACAATGCTGTTTTTGCACCATTTCAGTGCTTTCTTGTGGTGTCGTCCCTAAAAACAGTCCTATATTTGTCTTCAGTGCTGCCTATTAGTGTGTCTGTCTTCTTTATGGCTTCTTAATTATGGATGCCTGGAATGTTTTGTCAAGGTTTAAGTGGTATTATCAGAGCTTTCTCACAATCACACCCAACTTGACAGTTAGAAGCCATGAATTAAATATTCAACTATAGTATCTCTTTGTGTACATGTATGATATACACTCTATATACAAAAGTATGTGGACACCTCTTCAAATTAGCATATTTGGTTATTTCAGCCACACCTGTTGCTGACAGGTATCTAAAAATCTAGCACACCGCCATGCAATCTCCATAGACAAACATTGGCAGTAGAATGGCCTTACTGAAGAACTCAGTGACTTTCAACGTGACACCGTCATAGGATGGAACCTTCCCAACAAGTCCGTTCGTCAAATTTCTGCCCTGCTAGAGGGGCCCCGGTCAACTGTAAGTGCTGTTATTGAGAAGTGTGAGGGAAGAAGAAAAAAAAACGTGTGAGGGAAACGTCTAGGAGCAGCAATGGCTGAGGCTAAATGGTAGGCCACACAAGCTCACAGAATGGGAGTGTTGAAGCACGTAGCGGGTGAAAATTGTCTGTCCTTGTTTGCAACACTCACTACCGAGTTCCAAACTGCCTCTGCGAGCAACGTCAGCACAATAACTGTTTGTTGGGAGATTCATGAAATGGGTTCCCATGGCCGAGCAGCCACACACAAGCCTAAGATCACCATGTGCAATGCCAAGCGTCGGCTGGAGTGGTGTAAAGTTCGCCACCATTGGACTCTGGAGCAGTGGAATGAATGGAGTGATGAATCACACTTCACCATCAGGCAGTCCGACGGACGAATCTGGGTTTGGCGCATGCCAAGAGAAAGCAGCAAAGGGGGGACCAACTCCATATTAATGCCCATGATTTTGGAATGAGACATTCGACGAGCAGGAGTCCACATACTTTTGGTCATATTATGAGTTTAAGTTTGTTCTGTATTAGAAAATTGAGCAGACTTACACACCTTTTAAAGGATTAATTTAATGTTTTTTAAAAGGAAAACAATTATCTATACTGAGTGATCTATAGTCACAAGTGTGTGTGTTGGTTAGGACAACTTATGTGCTACTGTGAAATGTAAAACTTCTGTGTTGGATGTTTTTCTAACACAGTTCTATGTCAGACCATGCAACATCCTTCTGTAGGTGGCACTGACACTAAATGTCAGGACTAAACACTGTCACAGCAACCTTATTTTTCACACCACTTGTGAAATATAATTTGTGAAATATAATTTTCATCTTCCCCAATCCTCTACAGAATTTAGGGACAATGACACAAAGCCATTTGAAACGGACAGAGGTTTGATTTTGTCTGTAAACGCTGTTGTGTCATGAATCGAGCACTCACAGCTCAAGAGTGACATGCGGCTAAAGTCTCTGGCACGCAGCAAGGCACCACTTTCAGACCACTTCAGTTTTCATTCCATTTGAATGACGCTGTTATTGCACCCGACTCCTTGTAAGGCAAGTGCAGGCACTCTTGCAGAATAATCTCCCGCGCTCAAATGGCTGCCTTGTCTGGGGAGCTGGGGGCGCTGCTAATAGTGTTAAAGCACTTTATCCATGACTGTGAGGGGAAATGATTTAAGTAGGGGAGGACAGGCATACCCAGTTGATAACATCAATAATTAACGTCGCAGAGGAAGTCGGAGAAGCTGGAGTTCGCCTCGTCTTATGCCTGCCCGTCCCGGTCACTACCTCCTGACCGCCTCAGAACCTTTCTCTCTCTCTCTCTCTCTGAAGAGCCTGTGGTGCTGCTGAGCTGACCTCCCTGTCACCTCTTCCCTCTGGTGAAGGGTTCAGGGAGTTCTTTACACCCCACCAAATAATGTAACAGACCAACATAGAGAGGGATGGAGAGATGGGGCAAAGAGAAGGGAAGAGAGAGGCTAAGAGAGGTCAGGGGATGGAGAGATGGGGCAAAGAGAAGGGAAGAGAGAGGTTAAGAGAGGTCAGGGGATGGAAAGCCAAGAGACAGTGGCAGGGTAAACTAGGCCTTTGACTGACACCTCAACATTTTGAACTGTTGTGACTGTATCTCCTTTATGTGTCTGCTGCTGCGGCCGGCTCCCATTGGGACAACAGTTTCTACCAGGCCATGGCCCCTGTCTCAACTCACAACTTTCTTGGGGCTCTCTCAATGTGCAGAGTACATACACAGTCCCGCTACTCCAGTTAGCCTGGTAAATGTCAGCAGAAATACCTTTAAATTAACGTCTGTTATCTGTTACCAACATGCCCTGGAAGACCATAGAAAATATATTCAATGAATTTAAAAAATCTTAACAATGAGACGTACCTGATGGAAGCCCAAGTAGTCAACGATGGTGGAGGAGGCATAGAAGACCATTCCATCGCTGCTCACCACCAGCGCAAAGCCAGTCAGGGACTAGAGGGGGAAAAAGAGAGACGAAGGTTAGTTTGCATGAATCCTGATAGCGGCACTTGGCTTTGGAGCTTGGCTCATCTCGTTTGGGTTATTGGCAATTTAATATCACAGATATGAGGGTGAGTTTTTACATTTCCTGACTGTGTTTGTCTTCCAAAAGCCCTCCCAAGGAACACCCAAACGATGACAACACCGAGCAACTCCATCACAGAGGTTTTTCAATCGACTGCCCTCATTTTGAAAGTATTCATTAAATGGGATTCATACAGCTCATTCACAACAGGCTGTCCACAACTGAGGTGGGAGGGAGGGCGGTGGAAGCGGAGGAGTCGGTTCCCCAAACTGTAATTTATGAACTTCCCAGTGTTTGTACTGGGTCCAAGTCTCCGGCGATCGCGTGACTGGCGCTGTGCTCCTGCCAGAACCTGTCACCTCCAGTTTACTGTGAGCAACACCAGGTCAGCCCAGGCTGCTACACTGCTCCAGTCCTGGCTAACACAGGCTAGCACTGGGACTACTACTGCTGCTGTTTGGCTATGTATTGATCTATTTTCAATGCTGATGTATGTTTGGGGTGTGTGTGTGTACATTCCATGATGGATAAGGGGTGGTCTGGTCTGGTCTGGTGTGGTAGCTGTCTGTGGGCTGAGGTTTATGTTTGCCCTCTGAGGCTGCCCCGTTCATACAGAGAGTGGCAGAACACAACATACACAGCCACTGGTCCTTCTGTTTCCTCAACCTCAGACTTACAACACGCCTCAGACTTCAATAGGCTTCTGTTCTTTGTCAACTTCTTTCTCACCATTATTTGGCTCATGTCCTAATTCCCCAGTGCTCCCTCATTTTGAGTGACAGACATATTTAACCGCTTTACTGAAAAGCTAATCCCAGGGCCGTGTGTCTGGTGGTGTAACTTCAAAATGTCCGTCACATTATCTTAGTGAATGAGTTGTGATGACTTGCATGATGCATTAGGACTACGGATCAATTAACTCATTTAGAAGGGGAACGTCTGGATGACGACAAAGAACAAGAAAGAGAAGATCTATGAGACAATGCAAGAAATGTATCTTAAATAATGTAGCTTCTACCTTAACCTACTAACACCCTTGACACCTGTGTCAATGTAAACTTTTTCTAATTTGACGATACAACAATTTGACCTTGTGTTTGATTTTGTGTGTAGATAAATATGTTGACCACAAAAACCATTGCAATTACTTAAAGGACTTTGGCAATAAAGCCCTTTTACCTACTTCTTCAGATTCAGATGAACTCGTGGACACCATTTTTATATCTCAGCGTGCAGTTTAAAGGAAGTTGCTAACTAGCGTTAGTGCAATTGCAAACAAGCGCTATCACAATGACCGGTAGTCTACGGTAACTGCTAATACGCTAGTAGATACCACAGACTTCCAGTAATTGAGCTAATGCTAGTTAGCATTGGCTCACAAAACTATCTCTAACTTCCTTCATACTGGATGCAGAGACATAAAAATGGTATCCATTAGTTAATCTGACTCTGGAAGTAGATAAAATGCTTTATTTTTTAAATTTATTTTACCTTTATTTAACCAGGCAAGTCAGTTAAGAACAAATTCTTATTTTCAATGACGGCCTAGGAACAGTGGGTTAACTGCCTGTTCAGGGGCAGAACAACAGATTTGTACCTTGTCAGCTCGGGGGTTTGAACTTGCAACCTTCCGGTTACTAGTCCAACGCTCTGAGTCCAACGCTCTAACCACTAGGCTACCCTGCCGCTTCCTTGACAACATCCCGAAGTATCACTTTAAATATAATAAAGTTTATTAAATTAAATTCACTACTGATCCTCCACGCCCCAGGTTGAAAACAATAACAAAACCATGTTCATAGATTACAGGGAGACACAAAGAAAACCCACCCTGGTAATTGCCAACTGATGTATGACATGTCTCTCTATCACTACTGAGCCTTCCCAGATCCTTATATGGTGAGCTCACTTCACTGGCATGCCATTTAATCCCCTGTTTATACGCTCACTGCTAATGCACTAATGTATACAGGTACAGCTCTGAGACGTGTGTATGCGTACTTGCATGTTTACGTGCATGGATCTCTTAAGTTTGTGTGCATGAGTGTGCTGTGTGCTGTGTGCGCGCGCGCGTGTGTGTGTGTGTGTGTGTGTGTGTGTGTGTGTGTGTGTGTGTGTGTAGATAGATAGATAGATAGATAGATAGAGGCTCCCCTCTGTGTGTAGCATTGTGGATGAAGACAGTGTTTGACAGGTTTAAACTGCACACTCCTGCAACAGTCAGGGGGGTTGCTGACCTAGTAAATGCACTCCCCTTCCCCCAGCAGCCAAGCATGGTGTAACCAAGCACTGCTCAGCAAAAACAGCAGGCCTGTGCGTGATAAGCTACTCTGGCATTCCGGCACGAAATCTATTATCGTTCTTTGACGCAGGTGTATGTGGGTGGGTGGGGGAGGGGGGTAGGGGGATGATACTGGATATAGGAAATGGTTTGTGTATTAGTAAATGTTTATTACAATTCACAATGAAGATGTAGATCTGGTATCACTTTCTTTGATTCCTAATGTGGTTTCACCGGTGCTCAATAGGACTTGCTAAAAGAATTCATAGCACTATAACAGTCCAATACATACGTGCTGGTTAATGAATTCATAATACATTACACACCAAGATGGTTCGTAGACAGAGCTGTCACTGTGTTCACGATGCTGCAGCACTCTAGCCAACCCCTCAGATATGATATGTTCTCTCTTAGCCAGATGCCACTGAATCACACTATCAATACTATCCCCTGGTTGGAATTCTCTCTCTTTCTCTCTACCATTTGTTTTCACAAAGCGAGAAGGGGAGCATTTTAAAATCACTGCTTCCCAGCATTTATTTTTCTCCCGGTTCATGGAATTCCGATAGCATTAAGTAATGGAAACTTGCACCTGCTCCTGGCCTGGACAAGAAAACATTTCAAATTCAAAGTCGAAAGACCCTCATGGGTCCTATAAACGAGGTGGAAGGTTAAAAGCTTTGACTTACAACTCTTAAGAGGCAGTTTGCACGCATTACCAAAAATACGCTCACTACATTTGGACACGGCAGAGGACTGCGCTGAGGGAGAGAGAGAGAGAGAGAGAGGGAGGGGGGTGGAGGGGTGACATGCCTTTGTTTCCACACATTTGATAGGTTTCCTCCTCTCTCACATTGTCACCGTGAGATCAAAGCAACAGTGCCAGGGTCACGGTGAAAAAGAGCTGTTCCTAGTGTTTTGAGTCATCTGCGGCAGCCGGCAGGGAGAGAGAGGGGAAACTCACTGGCATCCTCTCGCTGCCCCAGGGGAGCCCGTCGCCACAGCAACGGCAACCACCGTGAAGCTAGTCATTTCTGGAGTCACGCAATGAAAGGCGACACATTATTGCCACAGTCAATCGACTCTGTTTATAACCTGTGTTGTGACAGCCCGACACTTTAACTGAAGCCTCACTGGGCTCTTCTCTCTCTGTGTGTGTGTGTGTGGGGGGGGGGGGGGTCAGGAATAGTGTTATAACCCTTTGTTTAATAAACACTAATTAGCACATTGAATGCCTAATTAAATCACAAACAATGATCTGAGCACACTGTTCACGTGTGTATTATAGCTCAGGACTAGCTCCAGTTGAGCTGGGCCTCTCACGAACATACTGTTGTTCACATTCATCAGCCATGCACCTGTTTGGCTGGTATGGAGTCAGTCACTTCATAATGCAGTGGTACAGACACTTTAACAACATCTCATATTTTGCAGGACTACTCTTCAATCTTGCACCTCCTCTCTCCTCTTATGCTCTCATTTTAGCACCAGTGACTGAGATTTCTCTCAGTGCATTTTCAGCAAGTTAACATTTATTGTCATGAATCTTGCACTGGAGGCAGAACTGAGCGATTTCCACTAGATGGGCCAGTCAAAATTGGTTATTGTACAAATTCATGAAAACAAAAATGTGCTTTTTGGTCTTAATTTAAGGTTAGGATTAGGCATTAGGTTTAGCAGTGTGGTTAAGGTTAGGTTTAAAATCCAATTTTATGACTGTGGCTGTGCCAGCTAGTGACCACCAATGCTGCCTCCAGAATAAGATTCATGGTGAAAAATGCTAACCTGCCCATTTCCATGGCTCTGGGTTTTAAAGTCAGTTTCCCGTCAGCAACCCAGCAGGGGGGCAACTGGTATCTGGTATCTATTGGAGCTAAACTGCACTTATCCATTCCCTCCCTATCCACCATCCCCACGTCCGTCATGCCATATTAGATCGCTCCAGCGAAGGTCAGAGCATGGGCAACAGCCCTCCCTTCCCTGCCCCTCACCCCTCGCTGTTGTGTCACTGTTGTGACAGGTACACTCTCTAACCATGACAACACACACACACACACTTACACACACATACACGTTTGGCTGCTTACCTCCAGAAGGAGCCCACTCTCTGTTACGCTGTTGCCCATAGCCATAGGCAGGCTGTCTTTTCTGGGCTCTGGGAGGGGGTTGGTGGATGGACTGATATGTTTTCTGTTGGACGGCTTCTCATGAGTCACTGGAAAATATGAGATAGGAAAAACTCAGAAATGGAGAGTCCCCACATAATATAAGAGTTACAAAGTGTCTATTCTCTATTACTAGGGACTTGACCTTAACTTGTTCTTAGTTAGTGGTGGACAAATTCAAGCGATTTGCCCAACATTTTTTTATCAACTAGCTTTATCAGTATGGAAATCCATGTCAACATCGATACATACAGTTGTGTTGTATGGGAGAGGAGAAAGGTAAATCATTAACATGTGTTAGGCATAACCCGACACAACATATTCCCAGTTAAATACAAGTATTAAGCAGTGAGGATGGGGTATTTAAGAAGAGCAACGTTTACGGGATTCCCCAGACACGTTTCCACCACATGGCTCACTCTTTACTTTGGAAAAACCTCACAAAATGGCATTTTCTGAACTGATTGGCACGAAACAGTGTGCACACACTGGTTTTTAACATTTCCCTGAGACTATTAAACCCATCGAGCTCTCCTGTTATCCTGCATTGTAAAGACAAAACACACAGACTATCCTATTTTATTTGGTTTCTTACTCGCTGTTGAACGTATACATGGTCAATTCAGAAAGTAAACCAAATGCCAAATCCTTATTTTCCTCATTGAAAAGCATTGAAGGGAATTGGAATTTCAGTGTACTTCCTGAATTGGCTGGAATTGACCCCAACCTTCCTCCACACAGATTGGATCAGTGGCCGGTCTGTCAAACCTACACAGTCACGCACACTCACCGGGCCATGGTCCCAATGAAGGAGCAAGCGCCAGGACCTTACGGTGTATTCTACCAACACCCAGGACTCATTTTAACCCGCTCCCTATGCTCCACTCAGCCACAACCCCTCCCTCGTTTTTTCCACACCTCCGCTGGTTCTACAGCGCTACACCGGCGAGCAGCAACTTTTCGTGACTTCCGACAAATTCCCTGCACTTAAATCCGTCCGAGGCACGCAAGCTATTTGAACCACTTTTTACCCTCACTTGTGTTTTGTTCTTTCTCTTTTTTTAAATTCATAATATGATACAAAGGCTAGAACTATACGTTCATGTTCCTTCTCTCTTTTAACCACAGGTTGAATCTTTGCTTCAATACACAAGGCGTATTCTACCTACTTCACCACCTACTCTCCCCTCACGCACTCGTATTCTACAGTCACCTCAGTTTAGTCTGACTGGTGGAAACCAGGGCAGGTAATGAATCAAGAGTTTTTCAATGACCATGTTTTTTTCTCTAACATACACACACACACACACACACACACACACACACACACACACACACACACACACACACACACACACACACACACACACACACACACACACACACACACACACACACACACACACACTCACTCACACTCACTCACTCACACTCTACTCTAGCCCTTACGAAAGCCTTGGAGAGGATGCGAGTCCGGAAAGACAAACATACTGGATGATTAATCATTGGAGTTGTGCTTCCTCAGCCAACAGTGACTTTATTCATTACCCTTGTTTTGGTGTTGTCTCAAAGAAAACAGAAAACCTAATGATTCAACGTTTATATGCTCTCTATTCAGACACTCCGTTTAGGGTGAGGTGACCACTGCCAGTATATGTACACTAGAGGCCCAATTATGAGGGTATAAGTGGTCCTTCTTACTCTCCCTGCTTTAAATAATACAGCCCTCAAATATCAGTAGCAGTCTGTGGTTGAGCCAAGAACATTACAGGTGTGTTCCCTAAACCTTCATATATAGTCATATATGGTGCATCATCTAAAAGCATGGCTAATACCCATCAGTCAAATACACAGCTTGTGAAGTGGACACATTGGGAAGGAGGTGAGGTGCCCTATGTGCTCACAGCCCCCCACATTTTGAAAGTGAGGGTACTCAAAATGGGTACTATACTTGGGCATCCATGTCCGGGGACTCCTCCAGCAGCCTCAGGCCCAGTAAGCTGAGATTCCCCTGCCTTTCTTCAATCAGCACCTCATCTCAACTTAGCGCTTCCCCTGAGCAGTGCTTTGTTCAAGTAGAAAGGGGGGGGGGGACAAGGATGCTCGTTTTGGTAAGGCTCCAATGAGTAGGCTAGGCTTTGGCTGCTAATGAGTAAAAGAGGACAAACTAGTACGGTGGTGGTGGTGATGTGTGCGTGTTGGGGGTGGCATCTGTTGACTTGATCGTGTTAAGCAGGGTGTCAACGCCAGAAACTTTGGGCTACCGTGGATGCTGCCTAACGATGGGGGTGTGTGTTGGGGGATGCAAGGGGGGTCAGCTTCTGCGGGTGGAGCCAAGTGCGGCTGAAAAAGTGGGGTTCGTCACGCACCCTCTTTACGTGTAACATCCCTCTCTTACCCACTTCCCCCCGTCTACCAAACGAGGAAGCGGAGATAGAGGCTGTGGCGTGACATGTCACAAGATCAAATCATTAATTCATCTGTTCACCATGCGACACGCTCTTATTCCTGGTGTAATAGCCATTATAGGCACACAAAGATATGTTTCACAAGGCAATGAGCAACTGAGAGAACCAGTCTGGGGTTCAGAAGGAAGGGAAGAGGGGAGGGAGGGTAGAATTATAGGTATTGCGTGCAAAGCTGGAAAGTGTCATATCTCATTGTCTGTATCCTCTCACAAGCTTTCTGAGATTGCTACCCGTGCAGTTCATAAATAAATAAAAAGCACTCACATTTCTTGAGTAATTTGGTCCCCATTTTTTGGGTTGAATGGAATGGAAAGCCTAAAATGACTGTTTTAGTAGTCTACTCAATAGATCTATATTAATTACAAATTGCTAAAAAAGTGTGAATTCATTACGAGACTTAAAAAAAAATCAAAACAGCCCTGTCTTGCATTTTCCCTGTGTGTCAATATAGTATTGTCAAGTCTCCACAGAAGTGCAGTCTTTTATTGCTGCTCCCTGGGAAGGCCTAGCGTTCAGCTCCCAGCCTTGTAAATATTACCGGGGTGCCATCTTTTGGCAGAGCCTGTGGGCTTTTAAAGAGTTCCAGTCAAATTTGAGAGCTCCACTTTGTTCCCCTACCCTCTGAAAGGCCTTGCGTGCACGCAGAGAGAGCACACATATCTTCACTTGAGGCGATGGGGTGGTGGGGTTGGGGAGGGGAAGGCAAGTGGCTGACAGCCACCCCCTTTTGCCTATTCCTGCCTCCCCTTTCTCCCTCCTTCTGCAGCTCAGGAAATCCACAGCAGAACGAGAAACACCAGAGGGAGAGCGAGGGAGGGAGAGCGAGAGAGAGAGAGAAGAGAGGTGGGAGAGAGAGAGAGAGAAGCGAGGGAGGGAGGGAGAGAAGAGCGGGAGGGAGAGAGAGAGAGAAGCGAGGGAGGGAGGGAGGGAGAGAGAGAGAGAGAGAGAGAGAGAAGCGAGGGAGGGAGGGAGGGAGGGAGAGAAGAGCGGGAGGGAGAGAGAGAGAGAAGAGAGGGAGGAAGAGAGAGGGAGAGGGGAGGGAGCCGCAGTACAGGCAGAGTAGGAGCTGGCTGACCGAAGCCCCGTTGTCACGCAAACTAACCGTCTGTCAATCTTCTCTCTGGTCCCTGACAGAGCGCTGGCATCTGGCCAAACCCTTGCGTGCAAGCCGGCAAGCCACATTAGCCTATAAAGAATTTCATAATAACAACAGCTGTTAAATATTGATGAATGCTGGCAAGCACTGAATGCTCTCTGCAAAGGTTAAGCCTGCAGTGTAATGGAACCTAATTCTTCATTATGATGTATCGAATATGCGGAACTCTCTTTTTTTAGGTAATGTGGCATGAATTTGAGGACAGACTAACTAAAGGAAGAGGGCAGCTACTTCGGCAGAGGATTTGTTCCGCTGTAGTTTCTGCAGAGAAACAGAAGCCATTTGTTGTCGGTTCAGTTGCTGAGTTTTATTGCCTTGTTATAATGCCATAACACTGTAGTATAATTTGTGTTATTGTTGTCATTCTAAATCAAATACCACGTTCGCATTAGAACTATAAATCCTTAATCTGACATGTTGTTTTTATAACATAAAAAGGATGTTTGTTCCATGTAAAAGATAGTTATATCTCAGTGAATATGTTGTTGTAACCTAGACTTGGTAACTCTCCATTTCTGTTTCATAAAACAAAAGCCAACTCCAATTGGGGGGGAAAATCACACATTTCATCTTTCACTGTGGATTAGAATCAAGTGAGTGATTTCATGGAGAGCAGGACAGCTAGCGGAAGCCATATTTCTAGAGGGAACTTTTTTTTCTCTCTCTGTGAGCACATGAAAACAAAAAGCTCATTTGTAGCTGAAGATACAGAGCAAAGGGAAGTGATATCAGGACAAAGAAGAAATTCTAACAAATAAACAGAGGTTTTCATAGAAACATGATTGCTTCCATTGCTGTTATAATTGGCTCAGAATTGGAGGGTAGTGGAAGTGTCTACATAGACCCCTGTACTAACTGACAAAACATACAGTAACTTAAATGTTTGAACTTACGGCTTGAATGTTACTGGCATATAACTGGTGAAGATACTTCCAGTCAGTATATTGTTTGACATTCAAAATAGACTATCATCGGTTTGTATATTACCCAGACATATCTGAAGCTAAAGGTAACTCGAGCAAAAGATTTCATGGCAAAATGACAGCCTTGACCACCTCTACGGCAGCAATGTGGCCTCAATAACATTCCGGAATGCTCCATGTCATGTAATGGGAAAACAAACCAAATCCATGTTTTCCGCTACTTATCCACTCCATTGGGGGAAGACCAACAACATGCAAATACGTTTAAGCAAATGGCCACAAGGAGTGTATCCATTAGCATGAGATGAGGAAATTAAGCAGGAAGCATTTTTTTCTAGTGCCCAAATGAAATCATCAGTGAATTTCCATTTGGTTATAGGCTTACTAAAGCGCTGTTCAATGATCTGAGGGTTTGTTTTGAGGGTTTGTTTTGAGGGTTTGTTTTGCCAGTGATCTTAAAGTTCCTTATGTGGATATCAGTCACATATTTTATTCATCTCCAGCTGGTCAGACCAGGATAGACCAATCCGTGAGTCATTTTCCTTACCCTCCACTAGTTTCCAAGACAGGATTAGAAGGAGACGCGCACGGTGAGAACGTTCCCTGGGAATCAATGGGCAACTCCATTGTTTCAGCCGCAGCGGCACTCTGACTGACTGGATGTATACAGCATTTCTATTTCTATCTGTAGTAAATAACGGTTTCCTTTGATAAACTAAACTTGCTAATTCATTTGTTTCTGGGTTCCTCCTCTTCCAGACGCCAAGGGTCGTTGCGATAAAGCTTGACTCTGTTATGGGCAGGGGCTGGGGGAATGGCTTCTCTGTTGCTTTATCAACAATATCCTGTTGCCCGTTGAAGTTCTCTCCCGTCCCAGTCATATGGGTTGGGGCTAGCCATCTATTCATGTAAGAGAGAGAGACCAAGGGGTTGCGTTTTACAGTGATATAAAACCGGAGCTGGAGACCTCACACACTGCATTGTCTGAGGCCTCAACACCCATTAATAACCTACTTTGTGTGTGTGTGTGTGTGTGTGTGTGTGTGTGTGTGTGTGTGTGTGTGTGTGTGTGTGTGTGTGTGTGTGTGTGTGTGTGTGTGTGTGTGTGTGTGTGTGTGTATGTGCATGTGTGTCGAGCTATTTATAGTTTTTCCTTTTGATTCATGTTCTGACAAGAATGGTGGGAGTGCAACATTCAGAAAACTGCAGGATAGTAAAAGTACAAATGGGGATTGCAACTCGCCACAATAAAGAGGCTATTGCTGTACTTTTCTATTTACATCATCTCCATTTTCACAAGCAGGGTGTAAACATACTTAACCAGCAATTCATTAATTGTTTAAAAGGAGAATGAACAGAGGGTACGTTCTCTGAAACAAACTTTAATGTATTTACAAAATACAGGCCTAATGTACGTACACACATGCGAGTCAACTCTTTTAGTAAGCTGTAAACTCATTTAGTAAGCTGTAAACTCATTTAGTAAGCTGTAAACTGTAAAAATGTCATTGATTTGAAGTTTTATTAGAGCACAATCTGAATTGAAAAGCTCCCATTTACACTAAAAACAAACAACGTTGGGACTGAAATAGACGTGTTTCCAGATGTGGTGTACAGTATAAAACATCCATGTTTTATAGCATTTTGAAATGATGGCAAATACAGAGAGGGGGAGTGAGAGCCATATGGGATGTTGTGTGATCTTGGCTCTGTAGCAGAGTTATTGTTAGTGTTTGGTAGGGTCCAAGGTCCTGAAGTAAATCCACTTAATCAAAGTCAGAGTAAAACACACTCTACTTTGGGGCCCAAGGCCTCAGTTCCAGAACATTAAAGAATTATGTAGCAGATCACATTTTTTATATTCAATCCATGTGAAAGCTGAATCGTCTCTGCAATGTTTTCTTTATGAAAATGGATTGAGACTTTACTTTAGCCGTGAGTTAAGAACTCACTTAAAAGGAGAGAATGTTTTGCCGGTAAAACAACAACGATGAACCTGACAATGAATCCCCTTGAATATAGCTTTCCAGTTCTTCTACTTATTTAACCTGCGTGGGAAACACTTAAGACAAGTCAAAAAACGCGCTACTCCTAAGAATTATTCGTTTTGGAAATAATTATTCGTTTTGGAGCCCCTATTTTGGTATCTTGAATGCGAAGCAACATTCCATCATGAGAAGAGAAAGAGGAGAAGCGAAGGTTTAAAGCCTGGACAGACAAATAGAGAGAAGTGCACCGCAAGCGATGGATTCCGACGTTTGAAGCCTATCCCCAAGAGAAAGGGCATACGCTTATGAACACGGCTAGTATTGTCCTTCTACTTAACTGGTCAACACTTAGCTTTGGTCTGTTTTGAGGTTACACTTTCTAGCTAACCAGTGCAGGCCAGGACCTGACACCTGTCTCAGAAAGATGTGTTTTTGATTGGAATGTTATCGTCACCTTCATCTGATGAAGTATTGCAACAGTGAGCCCTTGGAATCTTTATCCCACGCAACAAGAGAAGTAATCTGTTAAAAAAAGATTATGGTCCGTTTCAGCCCATTGAGGGAAATAATAGCGTGCAGATGGTCCAGCGAGGTGAATCCATATGGGAGCTGAGCCGGAGAGCACCGCAGTAAGGCACCCACAACACGCAATGCGAGCTCACTATGCTAACCTGAGCTACAGCAGCATCCTTCTGCCAGTAGGACTTTGCATCTTTCCATGTTGCACTACCGTGCCTGTTTAACATTAACGCCAAGGAAAACAGCTTTGTGGGAAAGCACATATGGGCACTGAATTGTTCTCTTCAGTTTCATTCAACATCCCGAGCCGGCCGCCACCACACCTATTGCATGCATGTTTATATCTCTATCAAGAGTTAGTAAAGCCAAGCAGTATGCACAGCAAGAGCGTAGGTTAATGATAATTTAGATGGTCATTTTCCATTAAGGAAAATTGTGTGCTTTGCTTCAGCTCTTTAAAAGTATTTCTGTGGTAGTGGAAGAAGTGTTCTGATTTCTGATTTAAATAGCAGATAAGTAGACAAAGGTTTAATACGCTCAAATGTTTTGCCTAACTTGTTGGGAAAGTGGTCAAAGTAGGCGATTTGTGTCAAACGTCACAATGTTTACTCACTCACCTCATGCTTACGAATGTGCTGCTCCAGTCCTATGATTTGACATTTCTTTAAGTTATATGGCAGTAAATTCAACAGTGGGAAGTTAGCTTAATGAATGTAGTTGATGCGGTGACAAAAACAATTGTATCTATTGATTTGTAAAAGTTATTTGTGTTCTGAATTAAATAGCAGAGAAGTAGACAGATGTCATATATTTACATTTTTTTTGGTCTATTTTGATTGGGAAAGTGGTTAAAATGTCAGTTGTTTCTAAAAGTTGAGACAAAGTAGTTGATGTTGTTACTAAGTAGTTGATTGGTAGAAGATATTCTGTTCTGATTTCAGATTTGAATAGCAGAGAAGTAGACCAATATATCATACCATCTACAATTTTGATTACAGTGCTAGGAAAGTGGTCAGAGTAGCTGATTTGTGTCAAAAGTTACATTGTTTACAGTAAATAGAATGTTGGAAGTCACAGTTTCAGAATTAGAGTTTTTCACAATGGGAGGTTTAGAATGTTGAATAAATCCCATTAAAGTGGCTGCAGTTGAATAAAAGTGATATAGTTTAAAACGTATAAATGGTATCAAAAAGTTGTAAGCAAGCACTCTATTCCAGACCAGTCTACACGTTTTAAAGATTGAATTGCATTTCTAGCATAAACTATGTAAGAGGACTAGTGAGCTAAATAACTTTTTTTTTTTTTACAACATTTAAAGTGTGGCTGCTGTCACAAGCCGCATCAGCCACACTTAGCGGTTCAAGCCTTGGACCAGTAACCGAAAGGATGCTAGTTCGAATTCGCAAGCTGACTAGGTGAAAAATCTGTCGATTTCCCCTTGAATTTAACCCTACTCTCCGAGGGTGTCTCATGAGTGCGATATGCAAAAAAACACATTTCTATTTTACACTACAGATTACAAACACACTTGTACATGTGTGAAAGAGGACAAATATAAGCACCTCCTATTTTACTTTTCGGCCACACTAATCCGATTGCTAAGAGTTAGTGTGAGGCTTAATAAGCTAGTGTTGTTGTGTAACATTACTGATGAGGGGAGACAGAGAGCCAATGAGCTGAAGAGTCATGGACCCTGTTGGCATTGACATTGTTAATACTGCCTCTAATGAAAGAGGTACAGTAAACGGGCACCACATGGCAACCGTCCAATCGGCTCTCTATGCAGCGAGGAATAACCTGATTCACAAGGCGCGGATGGACCTTGCAGCCCGAGCGACAATCTACCTGTCACACAACACCTCGAAGTCGACCAAAGATAGATTGACATGCTAGGTATGATCAGTGAGCACATTTAAACAGTGAGCACATTTACCACTTTACGCCCACTTATTTGCAGTTCCTAGTCCCGGCCTCTAGCTGTTGCTGTGGTTTTTGACGCTCCCCCTGGTCACAATATCATGGGGGTACATCAAGGAATAGCCAGTTATTGATTCTTAACAAATCAATAATCAATGTGTAATCAATGACAATATATGGATCGTATTATGGACATAATGTGGATCAGTGCAGTCAACAAATGTTGCGTGACATTTTCTTCTGGCTCGTATGTGACTTTGGATTTGACATACTGCATGTCATAAAACATCATACACAACATTGTTCAATGTCATGTGCCTCGTTCGTGACCACCCACTTCAGCCCTCTCGACAATCTCCCATTCGCCCTATTCACATGTCACAGCCAGCATTATTTATACATACAAACATTGTTTTCCCTGTTTATTCCAATCACTTCATTATAATGTAAGGCGGGTGGAGAGAAGAGAATGGGGGTTATTTTCCCATGCATCCCCATCGGTGCGATCTTCCTGCAGGCTGTTGAGGCTCACGCGCTTGACGGCAAGCGACCACCAGATCACGCAAGCCTGCTAAAAGGGGAAGAGCCACGGGAGTCACGCAGGCCCCCACCAGAGCTACACAGCCAGCCCTGCGGAACTCTCTCTCTCTCTCTCTCTCTCTCTCTCTCTCTCTCTCTCTCTCTCTCTCTCTCTCTCTCTCTCTCTCTCTCTCTCTCTCTCTCTCTCTCTCTCTCTCTCTCTCTCTCTCTCTCTCTCTCTCTCTCTCTCTCTCTCTCTCTCTCTCTCTCTCTCTCTCTCTCTCTCTCTGTGTGTGTGGAATTTCTTTCCTTCTTAATATGTTTGAGTCAATCAGTTGTGTTGTGACAAGGTAGGAAATTGCAGCCCAAATCAATGCTTCACAGAGTTCAAGTAAAAAACACATCTCAAGTGCTCAGTGCTCATCAACAAGTGCTCAGCATATGTGGAAACTCCTTCAAGATTGTTGGAAAAGCATTCCTCATGAAGCTGGTTGAGAATGCCAAGTGTTTGCAAAGCTGTCATCAAGACAAAGGGTGGCTATTTTGAAGAATCTCAAATATAAAATATATTTTGACACTTTTTTGGTTACTACATGATTCCATATGTGTTATTTCATAGTTTTGATGTCTTCACTATTATTCTACAATGTAGAAAATAGTAAAAATAAAGAAAAAACCCTTGAATGAGTAGGTGTGTCCAAACTTTGACTGGTACAGTATATATTGCTCATCCAATGAAGCTTTAGCGTCCAGTGTACACACTATACAATAACTTGTCTTCTGTTCCACTTAACTACTGTCACTCTCAATATAGGCACATTTTTCTCACTATACATGCACATGAATTTCCGCCACAATCTATTCCCCCCTAGATTTACACTACATTCCGTGCTCAATGTTGTTTATGAAAAAAATCAAACATGAGGGCGAAATACTAAACTGACTGGATTCATTTGAGATGCAGGATGCAGTCGCTGGGGGCTAATGGTTTGTCTAACAGCCATGGCCACTGGAGCTACTATTCCAACCGTCTGGGAGGAGGAGGAGGAGAGGAGGAAAGAGGAGGAGAGGATTTTTATGCTACTATCCCAACCGCCTTCTCCAGAGGGGTGAGGAGGAGGAGCGATGGAGGAGGAGGGGATTTTGGTGTTGTTGGTGAGCTGCGAGGCCACTAAGCCATGCGATTATCATATTACCACGTGATCTGATTTGGGGCTGGTCCCTCCCTCTACTAGGAAAAAAAGCAGAGCTCTTCTCACGGAAGCCCGAGGGGGAGCTGCCGGGGTGTAACAGCATCACCTCTGAGGTCAATTCAAAACCTCCCCCACATTACTGCTCCCCATCCCTCCATACTCCTCTCTTCCTCTGTTCATATCCTTCTCCCTTGGTCTCCACCAGTAAGATCAAAAAACCTCACTGAGTGAAGCAGTGGATCAGTTGAGTGCATGATGAAATAGCTGAACATAAGTTACTCCTGAATTTGTCCCTCGTTACCCAAAACAACCGGGACAGCACCAGACAGCTGTTCCATCTGTGTTAATCGCTTCTCGATCGAGATCAACGTGTAATGGACCATTGGGGCTGGGCCTTAAGCTTTTGATGTGCACGGCTTGTGATATTTTGAGGGGAATAATTGCCATCCTGAACATGAGTCCACTGTGAGAATAATCCCCAAAACGGACACCTCTAAAATACCTATTGTGTGTGTGTGTGTGTGTATGTGAGTGAGCGAGCGAGTGGTTGTTTCTATGTTTCTATGTTTACCCTCATCTACAACTGCCCAGTGTTTACAATGTTTTTCATTAAACCAGATTACAGCAGTGTATGAATCTGCCTGGGTTTTACTGCTGATCCGATGAGCAGCTAGGTCAGGGCATCAGTGAGCAGCCTGCCAGCGGAGCTCCAGTCAAGCAGAGGCTTCCATGATTTTGGATCGTGCCATAGAGTAACAAGCAGGAGACCTCCGGAGGGCAATAGGGACAGTTGCCTGGCCTAGCTAGGCCCAGATTGGGGGGGGGGGGGCTCCAAGGCCCTATCGGCCCTGTCAGGGACTGAATCATGCAGCCGTATCCTGGGGAGAGGAGGAAAACAGACAGGGGGCCTAGACCTTGGAACCATGGAGCTGCCACAGCCATGTCCTTCTCCATGGACTACTGACACAGAACGGCCCATGGAAAGCTGGCAGCCTCTCAACTTCCAGCTGCTTTTGGCCCGGGTCTCCCTCTTCCAAAACAGTGAATGGAGTAATTATCTGCACTATTCAATAAAGAGCTCAGCATTCTAGATTCTGGCAAGGCCTGGCCTGCCTCGGTCTTTTTTCTCTCACACTGATGCCTAGCATCTCATATCCTAAAGGTGAATTGGCACAAATTATCCATAATATTATTATGGTTTTCATGTGAGTCAGACTTGATTCCTGTTGCAGGTTTAGGCCACAGCGATTTTAAATCCCTCATTTAGGTAAAAGGCCAAATGAAACGCTAGAAACTAAATGACTTCTCATTCCTAAATGTTTATGGATTGAAAACGATGCCAGAGAATGGGCCACTGTTAACAAAGAGTGAATGGTCTGAAATGGCGACCAGCAATCTTACATTTTGCATATCAATATTGTAGATCACCCATGATCACTCTTAGTGGAGAAAAGTTCATTTAAATTATATTGGAAACACGTGGACTTCACTATGTTGCCCTATAGGGCGCTCCTTCAAAGCCTGTTTTTAGGATCATCTGTCAGATCCTGTCTCAACGTTAGAGACAGAAAGCTAATCAAATATTGCCAATGACTAAACGCAATGATGTCTAGACCCATCAGGACCTTTGAAGACATGAAGCCGTACTACAGGATGTCCTGAGAACATGTGGGAACCTTAGTGAGATGAAAAAGGAGGGAAATTGGATACGTTGCATGTGTGCCCTAATGTGCGGCACGCTTTGCCAGATAACACTGGTAATTATCGCTGCCACAGTAATGAAGTTCTCCTATCATCCTGAGCAAATAAACTGTTTTTTGGGTTGGTGTTTTGCTAGCAGCTGAAGGAAGAAACCTGTGGCTAGGATTGTTGGAGCGGGGCCCATGATTGGCTGGATGGTTGGAGAGGGGCCCATGATTGGCTGGATGGTTGGAGTGGGGCCCAATTGTTGGGCAGCCAGACCATGTGGTTAGCTAACATCCCCAGTAGTGGCAGCCATAGACTATGTAACAGAGTCCTATAGACAGATCTATCTAAAATGCATTAGGGCTGATGCGCTTGATGTTGCAGTTGAATGCTATACAGACATGATGTCAGTCAGATGATACTGATATACGAATGCTTCATACAAAACTACTGAATGGGAACCATAAAGGCTATATAGCCTTGGTAGAATATTTTCATGACTTGTTCCTATCACCTCAAGTCATTGAATGTAAGATGTGCTGGTTAGAAACGAAGGACCCAGTCACATCAATCACACAGGAAAAAGGAAAAGGACTGTGGATATGGTACACTCAGACATAACGAAGGTGTATTTCAAAGGACAGGTGTGGTCTCACATTGATATCCAATGACAACATTTTCTAAAAGGAATAGCTAGCATGGTGTGTTGGTTTGACAAAGTCTTGGGTATTTGTGGTTTGAAATGTTGATAAGCAGCTACCTACAATATGGTTACCTGATTCTTTATGCATTGGTTCAAAAACAGAAGTTGCATTTATGATGCGTTTCAGAGAAGTAAATAACTGCTGCGACTCCATTGCACTTACAGGGCCTATATCTCACTCTGCCAGTAGTTTTCTTCATGTTTTCCTTACAGTGGAAGTTGATTTATGACACGCCCACAGGAATCTCTTTCAAATGACTTCAGTATGTTTCCAGAGTGGGGAACATTGCTGATTTCGCAAAGTATCAGCAAGCTCAAAAATACTCCTTGTGTCACTTGGAGGAACTCACGCAAGCCTTGAGAGGCCGTTGAGGCCGTTCTCTCTCTCTGAACCTCTTCCACTGTGACCAGTGGCTAGTTTGTTTGGTTTCCTTTATCTTTCCATCAGATGTCTCTCTGTTCTGCACTGAGTTGTGGAAGCAGAACCAATGCAATACACCCGACCAGACCCGTGACCTCTCTTTCTCTCTCTCTCTCTCTCTCTCTCTCTCATGGATGCTCTTTACCAGCTAAGGGAACAAAAAAGATGAGCCAGACGAGAAAGACATTGAGCCAGACGGAGGCAACATGTGCTAAACTCTTTACTTTCTCACCCGGCCGAGCCGACGCCAGATCAGCAGTGTGGTGTAACGTTACGGACTGCGCTCGCTTACATCACCGTGCCGTGGTGCATCCACAGGGGCCACCTGTGCTCTCCAGATTTTCACTGACTTCACACTTCATCCAATGACCCACCCGATCCACTTGCATCATAATATATCCACTTGCACCAGATAGCTTGCACCTTATCCAGAAATCCAGGACTGCTGCAACTGCTTTCCATGTGACTGAAAGGGAGCAGTAGGGGGGGAGAGGAGGGAGTGCAGAGGGGACGAGAGGGAGGGGCGCGAGGATAGCGTGCAAAGAGCTAATGGAAAGTTTTAACCTCAAATTAGTCACATCAGTAGCCCGCAATTAACAAATTTCGGGGTGCCAAGTTTACATGCTTTACATTTCAAAGGGCAAAGACATGCTGTTTCTTTTTTCTTGACGTCTGTCTTAAATTACATTTATTAATTGCATGAGCTGATTTTCCACTGCAGCGGGCAAAAGACTGCCATCAGCGATGGTGGAAACTCGTCTGGCGTTTGATGGAAAATCTGAAGCGGATCTGTTCCATATCTAGAAACCCCCCCTACTTTGTAACCATGTTAACTATCCTGCTCCCATCTGCAGCTGCATTTCAATGGTTCAAACCAGTCAAAAATCCAGTCCTGGATTTTCTTTTATTAGGGGAAGTCAAGTAGGTCTGTTGTGTGCTTGTGGAACCATTTCATAATAGAGACGGTGATTCAGAAACGCCCGTGACTATTATCAAAGCCCTTTTGGAAACACTGAGGTTTTTAAATGCTGTTCACCCCTTCCTACAGGCTCTAAAGTTAAATGAGGTGGTGAAAGATTTGAATTTCAATCTGTTTTTCTATAGCAAAATGTATTTACCTATACTCGAATCAGTACAAATGTGACTGGACGACCATGTTAAATGATGGCAATTATTCTAACCTATATGCAAACAAGGTGTAAGGGATTTCCTCCGAAGAGGAGAGGCAAGAAGGATTGGAGGACCAATATGCAGCGTGGTAAGTGTCCATGGTTCTTTTAATAAGAAATACTCAACATGAACACGACTGAATACAAAAACGTGGCAAAACCTAAACAGTCTTATCTGGTGCAGAGAACACAGAGACAGGAAACAATCACCCGCAAACCCCAACACAAAACAAGCTACCTAAATATGTTTCCCAATCAGAGACAATGACTAACACCTGCCTCTGATTGAGAACCATATCAGGCCATACATAGAAACGGACAAACTAGACACACAACATAAAATGCCCACCCAGCTCACGTCCTGACCAACACTAAAACAAGGAAAACACACAAGAACTATGGTCAGAACGTGACACAGGGTTGTTGTTTTTTTTTATCCTAAAATTAAACATGTTTGCTTGCAATGCTCGAAAACTGAACCAATATTTTGCTTAAAAAAATATTACCATACATCAGGTTACCTGCACACCTTACCTATTTGTTAATCTCTTAAAGCTGGACATTTGTCAGTCTATGTCCTTGTCTGTGTCTGTGTGTGGTCGTTCTATTCACTAGCGCTTGATTTGTTTCCACTTTGCTCTGTGGTCCCATTTTTATATAGAACGTTGTAACGTAATCTTCAGAGCTACATCTGGGTCTCTGGAGTTTGGGTTGGAATCTCCACTCATTCAGCTGGGACTGATTTTGGCCCAAGGTCACTCTCCACACTTTCCATATGACACGACTGCTGCTTTAATAAGCTTGGAAAGAGAAAATCGACTGTCCAAGGGAAAGTTTATGAAGAGACATCAAATGCTAGGTGTCGTCCGCCTTCTAAACTCTACTCCCTCTCTTCCATGCACCTGCCCTTATCCTGTCCGAGAATAGAGAGCGGATAAATATGCAGTCCACCAACTGCAACTGTTGGACAAACGCGGACCACATTTTAAAGAGCCAAAGAAAGAATAAGATCAACTTAACAGAAGGTTGAACATGTCATTGAGCCCTGGACCTTGACAATGATCAATAAGGCCCAGGAGCGTTCTTTGATTAACGGTTAAAATGTCATTCAAATCAGCGATCATTTCCCTTTTATCTCCAACGGGAGAGTTTCAAATAAAGAAGCGATGGACCGTGGAGAGAAAAAAAAAACACCATCCCATCAGGGAGAAAAAGTAAGTGTTGGAGGAGATCTGAGGAGGACTGTAAAAGAGCACGGGCCAAATCCAACCCCTGCCATTGGACCATTAAAAAGGTATGTGTGAGAAAAGTCATAGGCCTACACTCTGAAATGATTCTGTTGAAACACCTCAATGGGAGAGGGCCAGATGTGGCTCAGTCGCAGTGACAGTTGGTGCGGGTTCATGTTTCACTGTGCCCTTGGTGGAACTTAGTGGTTCTTTGTGGACCGGGGTTCTTATAAAAGACAAGCGGCGAGGACCGACCCAGTTAACCCTGGGCCATATGGTGAGCCTATGCTAGTCTAGTTGTGCTGAGAAAATCAGACTCTGGGCCTGTTGTCGTCTGAGGAAGGCTTCTTCCACAGACTGTTTTGACTGTTCTGGAGTCACAGAGCCAGGGGGGAAACACCCCTGAGTGAGGTGAACAACAGTCCATATCACCACTCTCCTCTCTCTTCTCCTTCCTAGACATCCACAGCTTCAGTCCGTCCAAATATTTTGCCCTATGTGGCACAGTGGGAGCTGGCCGGTCCGGTCGCTGATTCTGTGCAAATGCTAACGTGCTGCAACAGGGCAGCATGGAGAGTAATGTGGACTTGAGAGGGAGGGGGATTTAATGGGGTCATGTCAGCCCACAGAGAGGCCAATGGCAAACAGGCCCAAACACTGCCACTGCCACTGCCCACTGCCCACTGTCATTTTAGTGGTTTTAAGTCCTCTACAGTGTGATTTGCTGTGTGGATCAACATTTGCTCTTTCAGTGCATTTATGCTTTCTCATTGATAGAGAACAGAATAATAATTTACAGAACAGAGAGAATGCTGTGGTGCCCCTCTCTTTTGTGCTAATGTTTTCTTTGAGGTTTTGGTAACTCTTAATGTCCTATTCTGGCAGATTTATAGAGACTGTACCCCACTGGGCACGTACTGGTTGAATCAACGTTGAATTGACATCTGTGCCCAGTGGGACCTAATACAGTAATCCTCACCTTAGAGCCTTCTGAATAATTCAATTGGGACGTAATGGTATCAGTCTCTGCTTGTTGTTGCTGGGAGCAGCGTCACTAATGGATGGATAACGGAGAAGTGAGAGAAAGGGGGAAGGAGAGATGGAGAGAGAAATGGAGCTGCATGCACTTGCTGCTCCACTCCTAGCACAGATGACTTTGTGTGTGGGTGTGGGTGTGTGTGTGTGGGTGTATGTGTGTGTGGGTGTGTTTACAGAAGTGTGTGTGTGAGTGTGTGTGATTTCACCTGATCTCTGTTACCTGTGACAGCTTTATATGGGGGGTAGGGGGCACCGAGGTCTGGGATTCCCAAAGCATGCCGAATAAATCCAGAACCTCCATGGATTCATTGCGTACAGAATCCACTCACTCGCCCAGCCCACCTGGCAAAATCCCACCCCTCCCTTAGGCCCCCAATTTAGCCTGAGCACAAAGGTTTTGGCCATGCCGTGACAAACTTAATGGTGTTTAGCAATTGATTCATCTATCATCCCCATTAACCCCATGGCTTTACCTCTATAACCAAATGAGCCCTAGTCTATTTATCTATATCGACATCGCCATGTGACTTTAATAATCCTCTGGAGATGCAAATTCTTTCATGTTACAGCTGACGGATCTGAGCAGTCACAGGGGGAACAGGTTTTAACGTAGTGGGGAGAATCATAACTGTACATCTGGATTTGACAGTGGCAAACATGCCATCGGGAGAGGATGGCAGTTTCCTAACTGCTGTTCTGATGTCTTAATGAAAGTACATTCATTTCCATACACATGCTGTACTTACAGTAATCAATGAGGGATACATACAAAGAAGCTATATTACAGTACAAACACCTCTGAGTGATACTGAACCGTTCATACACAGAAGCTTTAGAGACATGCCTATTATAAAGTACTGTGTTTCAAGTTCAAATGAAACAGGAAAAAGGAAGTGGTCTTTTTCATCTTGACTCACATTTCTTGATAATTGCATTTTAATAGATTTAAAGCCACTCTGCACTTTATCAGGCAAAGCCAGAAGGCCACACTACTCAAGAACAGGGAGCAAACAGATGTAGCAGTTTAGCCATATCCCATCATTCAGATAAGAGCTCATTTGATAACAATAACAGAACATTGTATTCACTTGATCCAAGAAGTGTCCTCAGAGGTGCCAATTCATTCTTATATTGGGACACCTGCCTGACACCTCTGGTTAAATTTACAGTCACAGTGTGTTCTGACAAATTCTGATTTGATTTGACAGGGGTTTTATTTGCAGTGGAACAAAATAATAATCCTGCAATACTGTGTTCATGTACACTACTGGTACATTTTTTTTTTAGAACACCTACTCATTCAAGGGTTTTTCTTTATTTTTACTATTTTCTACATTGTAGGATAATAGTGAAGACATAAAAACTATGAAATAACACATGGAATCATGTAGTAACCAAAAAAGTGTTAAACAAATGAAAATCTTGAATCTTCAAATAGCCACCCACACTTTGCCTCTTGACAGCTTTGCATACGCTTGGCATTCTCTCAACCAGCTTCATGAGGTAGTCACCTGGAATGTGTTATTTCAGAGTTTATGTCTTCACTATTATTCTACAATGTAGAAAATAGTACAAATAAAGAAAAACCCTTGAATGAGTAGTTGTTCTAAAACTGTTGAACGGTAGGGTAAATAGAATATCAACCTGTCGCAGAGTGATAAACACTTTCTGTGTTCAACTTCAGGGAAGGAAGATAATTTACCACATCCCTATGCCCTTGTTAACATATTCATTTGATTAACTAAACAAATACACCAGTTTAGCCCTAAAATAGTTATCTACAGGGAACTGTTGGTTCCTCATAGTAGTGCAGAAGAAAGTTCTGATATGATGACATGGCCTAAATGTGACTAGCCTGTTTAGACCCCGCCCATTGTCAAAAAATTATATTGTTGTTTTTATTACTGGTGTGGCTGATTGTCATGCGGAGGAAAGTCCCAGAAAGACACCCAAGACTGTTCGAGTCCATCCAGAATCTCCTGTCAGGGATAATGTGGATCATCCAATCCGATTTCCCGGTGAGGTGAGTGTAGAGAAGAAGGAAGGGTTTGGCCAGTCATGAGGAGTAAATCTGATACTGTTACAGCATGTGATGAAAGCCATCTGCACAAACAGCACTACAAAGGCTGCCCTGTTTTCACAAAGACCCTCCGTTTAATTCACTTTTAATTGAGCCTGATCTCTGACAGCTGACATTTTGGATTTATGGAGGCCGGAATGTCCGTAAAGACGCATGACTCATTTGTGAATGGCCATAGGCGTTGCACAATGTGCCACCCGCCCATTCAGGGTTTTTTCCTACAACTTATTATAAACATTTTGTTCTATAATCAACTGTCTCCTCTTGTGACAGCAGCGTTCATAAATGCTTGGTGAACGGCCTCTCTATTGAACGCAGCGCCGGACGGTGAATCCACCGGACGTCCCGTGAGGTTTGTGTTTACATAAGGGCAGCCGAGGAGATGTTCAGCGAGAAATACCCCCAAAATACTTCATGATTTACAAACCACACTACAGAGTTATGCAACGTCAAAACATGTGGCCTCCATGCAAAACAAACCCTCGGCACGCAAGGCAAGAAGCCACGGAGGTCATTCTGTGTTGGGAGAGCCAAGTTTCTCCTGGGCACTGTCTCCGTGCTCCACTTATGCTGAACGTGTGGTCTGAAGGGCTCACAACAGTACGTTTCTCCCAATACCCAGTGCCTTCAGAAAGTATTCACACCCCTTGACTTTTTCCACAGACCCCTTCTATTGGCAAGTCTAAATAAATTCAGGAGTAAAAATGTGGTTAACAAGTCATATAATAAGTTGCATGGACTCAGTCTGTGTGCAATAATAGTGTTTAATATGATTTTTGAATGACTAACTCATCTCTGTACCCACACATACAATTACATGTAAGGTCCCTCAGTTGAGCAGTGAATTTCAAACACAGATTCAACCACAAAGACCAGAGTGGTTTTCCAATGCCTCACAAAGAAAGTCACTTATTGGTAGATGGGTTAAAAAAAAGCAGACATTGAATATTCCTTTGAGCATGATGTTATTAATTACACTTTGGATGGTGTATCAGTCACTATAAAGATATAGGCGTCCTTCCTAACTCAGTTGCCGGAGAGGAAGGAAACCACTCAGGGATTTCACCATGAGGCCAATTTGGACTTTAAAACAGTTACAGAGATAAATGGATGTGATAAGAGAAAACTGAGGATGGATCATCAACATTGTAGTTACTCCACAATACTTACCTAAATGACATAGTGAAAAGAAGGAAGCCTGTACAGAATACAAATATTTCAAAACATGCATCCTGTTTGCAACAAGGCACTGAAGTAATACTGCAAAAAATGTGGCAAAGAAATTCCACTCTTCATATTTTCAAGCATGGTGGTGGCTGCATCATGTTATGGATATGCTTGTCATCGACAAGGTCTAGGAGGTTTCTTAGGCTAAAAATAAAATGAATAGAGCTAAGCACAGGAAACATCCTAGAGGAAAACCTGGTTCAGTCTGATTTCCAACATATACTGGGAAACAAATGTACCTTTCAGCAGGACAATAACCTAAAACACAAGGCCAAATATACACTGGAGTTGCTTACCAAGACAGTTTTTCCTTAATTTGGCTTTAAAATATATGTCAAGACTTGAAAATGGCTAAGAATGATCAACAACCTACTTGAAGAATATTCCAAATAATATTGTTCAATTATTGTACAATCCAGGTGTGCAACACTCTTAGAGACTTACCCCAAAAGGTGATTCTAACATGTATTGACTCAGGGGGTCGAACACTTTTGTAATCAAGATATATTCGTTTTTTCTTTTCTTTTTTACAAATTTTATAATTTTTCTTCCACTTTGACATCACTGAGAATTTTGTGTAGATCGTTGACAAAATTCTATTTAAATCCCTCCTTGTAACACATCTAAATGTGGAAACATCAAGGGGGGTGAACACTTTCTGAAGGCAATGTAAGTCAACTGCTAAAATGGATTTACAGAGCACATGGACAATTCCTTCCTACACAAGGTGTGAGAAAAGCATAGTCCTACCCTGATAATTCGCACCAAGGGTTTTAACACTGAAGAACACCAGTTTCTAAAATGTTCCCAATAAAGTACACAATGGCCTTCTTGTTACTCTGCAAAAGAGGAGGACCAATCGACTGATAGGCAGCACCTCCTGGTATTGTCCGTCAACATGTCAAACGTCTTTCCCAAAATATAAAACAGTGGTGATGTCACCTCTCACCAATCACAGCCTTCATTTCAGTCCACGCTAAGATCTCTGTCAGATACTGAGATGGATCAGAGAAGTGAGAACCTGGGCACTCTGAGCTGCTTATTGAAACAATGTTTCTCTGATTTGATTACATTGCACTAATCTTCATGGATGGTGGATTTATTATGCAATTGAGATTTTACAGAATTTCCCTAGTTTGATTGGCTCCATCCCTCAAAACTATGCAGAAAGTATAAACATAATTGAAATAGAATTTATCAGCAGTGTAATTTGGAAGTTTGCTTCGCGGAGATTCTACATTTTCTCTGGAATAGGAGAATGTCTTAGGTGCGGCAGTATGCTTCCTTGGAACCCAGTTAAAGAGTGTATAATAGTAAAATGGTGAAATTAGAGATTAATCAGATGAAACTAGGAAATCTAAGACGACTGCAGCTGGATACCTAAACTTATACGAGGACGATCTGATGGGAAACTGGCAGGGATTGCAGCATCACTAGTAAACTGTCCTAAAAGTCATTGGTTGTAAAGTGAATGGGATCTGCATGTGTCCCTCTCATTGTTCTCTTCTCATAATGGACACAGACAGTTTGACTCTGGGGAAAGCAGGGCTGGTGGAGGTCATTTCCTGTGTAACACCAGAGGGAAGGGAAGTCATCCTATTGTGTTCTGTCCCATGCTTATTCCCCCTTTCCTGCCCATGATGACTAAGATGGCCGCCGCTGCCCATGACGAAGGCTTGGACTAGTGGGGATGATGTAAGAATAGTGACTCACCATTTTATTTTTATAACAGTTAGAGACACTGATTGAATTAACATTCTTCATATCATCTTGACTTGTGTCTATTCATTTTTCAACCCCTATAGGTTAAATATTGGGGGCACTGTTGGATCAAAACCAGTGAGTCATTTCTGGAATAAATATGATAAATATTACCCCTCCCAAACTGTTTAAAAAAGTTTCAATCAAAACGCAGTTTAGTTGTGCTGATATATGGTACGTAAATCCCAAAGAGCATTTGTGTAGCACAATATTTATATTTTACACCTCTTTGCCAAGATTAAGCTCAGCACACACTCAAATCAACAGCGTACCATCCCTATCCTGACTCAAGCCATAAATGTCTTAACATAATGAGAAAAGGCCAAACCGTAATCATACCAAAATCATACCAAAATCATGCAGTAGCGTAGGAGTTTAATGTATTACTTCCACAGGGTGCATTGACTGCACTCGCAGAATGCGTGTTCATTTGCGAGCAGCACTCTCATCCCAGAGATTCACAGCACAGCCAGTGTGACATGCACTCATTAGAGAGGGGGAGGAAAGGAGGGAGGAGATGGAGCAATTTACAGGCGGAGGGATGTAAATGTAAATATTGACAATATGAACAGGAAAAAGTGGTGGCACTGTCCCCATGGGGAAAAACTGTCACCGCCACCTCCCCCATCTCCTCCCCTTCTCTCTCTCACTCCACCTCTCCCTGCTGTTCTCTCCATCGAACGATACAAACATGGGATTCGATGTGCAACACTGCTGCGGAGGCTGTCATTATCATTCACACAATCTATACACAGTGATATAATGCAACGCTGCAAGAGTGTCTCTCTCTCTCTACTGTTGAACTCAATAACCTCTGCCTAATAAAGGATTTGAAAGGCTTTGAGGGTTTTTATCAACTCAGCTGGAGATAAAGACTAAATGACTGTAAATTCAGCATTAACTAGAGAGGGTCAGGAACGGTGTTGTCGGAGTTAATGACATCACCAACAGAGAAGTGTCTACAGTCTTTGCAGTTTTGTACTGGGACAGTTTACGTGACAAATCGTTCATTCATTCATTTATCCACTCATAACTGATAGTTTCCACACAGTTATGGCAGCAGACAGGAATTTTTTCCTTGATATTCCCAGCATGTGATCCTCATACTGGAATAGGATACCTGACCCGCAGGCTCCGTGAGCCCTGCTGACAGAAATAATCCTGCTCTCCTTTTTTTATCACTCCCTTTTTATATCCCGGCCGTCGAAGCACGCCATCTCCCTTTTGAACTCCTCCTGTTTAAATTCCTCTTTATTTTGGTTGCCTCAATAGTCACAGGCTATTAGACTCCAGAGATATAGATCAGCACCCGAGCCAGTCTGTTTTTAAAATCTCACACTGTCTCCCTCTGGCCGCTGCCTGTGAAGGATTGCAGTGTGTGTGTGTGTGTGTGTGTGTGTGTGTGTGTGTGTGTGTGTGTGTGTGTGTGTGTGTGTGTGTGTGTGTGTGTGTGTGTGTGTGTGTGTGTGTGTGTGTGTGTGTGTGTGTGTGTGTGTGTGTGTGTGTGTGTGTGTGTGTGTGTGTGTGTGTGCATGCTTCTCTATGTCTAAGTATGTGTCTGTATAGGTTCATCTGTAAAGATTTGCGTATGTGTTTTTGTGTGCTTGCGTGTGTTTTGCGGAAGCTCAGGCCCATTTCTGCAAGGCTGGTCTCCTGCGCGCCTCTGTTCGACAGATCGTTTTCATAACCACTTTTCTGAGGTCAGAGCCCAGACTGCTGCAGTCACGCAATCCCCCGCCTGCCGTCCTGCACTACACCACTACCACTTCACCAAAGCCTCTTAAAGGGCCAGCAGTCCCTTTGTCTCTGCTGCTGTTTTAAAAAAGATATATATATATTTAACCTTTATTTAACTAGGCAAGTCAGTTGAGAACAAATTCTTATTTACAATGACGGCCTACACCGGCCAAACCCGGATGACACTGGTCCAATTGTGCGCCGCCCTATGGGACTCCCAATCACGGCCGGTTGTGAGCTCAGCAGGATGCTATGGTGGCAGGATGCTATGACACAACTGTGATTGCTGCTCTTTAATAAAAGTGTTAACATACACACTACCGCTCAAAAGTTTGGGGTCACTTAGAAATGTCCTTGTTTTTGAAAGAAAAGCACATTTTTTGTCCATTAAAATAATATCAAGTTGATCAGAAATACAGTGTAGACATTGTTAATGTTGTAAATGACTATTGTAGCTGAAAACGGCTGTTTTTTATGGAATATCTACATAGGCATACAGAGGCCCATTATCAGAAACCATCACTCCTGTGTTCAAATGGCACGTTGTGATAGATAATCCAAGTTGCTAATTTTATCCCGGAGTCGCCTCTTCACTGTTGACATTGAGACTGGTGTTTTGCGGGTACTATTACTGAAGCTGCCAGTTGAGCACTCTAATGTACTTGTCCTTTTGCTCAGTTGTGCACCAGGGCCTCCCACAGTTTGCGCTGATACTTAAGTACATTTTAGCAATTCCATTTACTTTTTAAACTTAAGTATATTTAAAAGCAATTACTTTTAGACTTTTACTCAAGTAGTATTTTACTGGGTGACTTTCACTTTTACTTGAGTCATTTTCTATTAAGGTATCTTTACTTTTACTCAAGTATGACAATTGAGTACGTTTTCTACCACTGCCGCCCTATGGGACTCCCAATCACGGCCGGTTGTGACACAGCCTGGATTCTACTCCACTCTGACAAGTCAGGCCCTAACCAGTCAATTAGTCCATTGAAACTCAGCGCCTATTTACACCCCTCTCTTTTTTCCTCTCAACAGAACGAGGAGGTTTTTGTGTTTCTGTCAGACTGGGCCATGACATGGTAATGGCTGTCTGGAGCTCTCGAATTTCGATGGCGCATTGACAAAGCCTACCATTGTCCACTGACCGCTTGTGTCCGACTCCCATGTTCTCCCCTGCCCGCACCCTGTCACAGACATACTGTGCCAGCCAACATACAAAAACAACTGAGACTGAAGAGAGGGGTGGGAGAGGTAGGGGTGGGGTGGGTTTGGTTGGGTGGAAGTCACAATTTGAGAGGCTGCAGTGCATTGCGTGTGAAGGTCGGGGCTAGAAATTGTCACATGTGGCCAAGTTCAGCGACTTAATTGAATCCAAACCTCCGGACAGACCGAGCGAGCTCCAGCAGTTCCACACAGATGGGTTGGCTGTGGCCATTTGATGTTTCGCTATGCTAATTGTCTTAGCTTTCTTTTCAAACGCTGTAATTTAATGGTTGGTCCACATGAGCTCCTGGATGCTTTGAAATGTCATTATCTTAGGGAAATAACGCTGACACATACTGTATGTGCAGAGCGTAATGTCGAATAAAAATGGCCTCATAGGTTTTGATGTGTTTTTCCAGATACATCCTGGAATCGCTGTTTTTGATTTTCATATTATGTCATCACTTGTGAACCCGAGGCACCCAGAATCCTGAGCCTTCTGTGAATCTACCCCAAATATTGTGACAACCAGAGGTGGCGGTAAATCTGGGAGGGTGGGAGGGAGGACGGGGAGAGAGAAAGATCATACATGATACACAGAGGGAAGACAGACGAGAGAGAGAGAGAGAGAGAGAGAGAGAGACAGAGACAGAGAGAGAGTCAGAGAGGAGGGGGAGAGAGAAAGATCATACATGATACACAGAGAGAAGACAGACGAGAGAGAGAGAGAGAGAGAGAGAGAGAGAGAGAGCGAGAGAGAGAGAGAGAGAGCGAGAGAGAGAGAGAGAGAGAGAGAGAGAGAGAGAGAGACAGAGTCAGGGATGGGGGAGAGGGAGAGAGAGAAAGATCATACATGATACACAGAGGGAAGACAGACGAGAGAGAGAGAGAGAGAGAGAGAGAGAGAGAGAGACAGAGACAGAGAGAGAGTCAGAGAGGAGGGGGAGAGAGAAAGATCATACATGATACACAGAGAGAAGACAGACGAGAGAGAGAGAGAGAGAGAGAGCGAGAGAGAGAGAGAGAGAGAGAGAGAGAGAGAGAGAGAGAGAGAGAGAGACAGAGTCAGGGATGGGGGAGGGGAGAGAGAGAAATATCATACATGATACACAGAGAGAAGACAGAGGAGAGAGAGAGAGCGAGAGGGAAGGAAAGAGGGAGGGAGAGAGAGAAAGATCATACATGATACACAGAGGGAAGACAGACGAGCGAGAGAGAGAGAGAGAGAGAGAGAGACAGAGACAGAGACAGAGACAGAGACAGAGACAGAGAGACAGTCAGAGAGGAGGGGGAGAGAGAAAGATCATACATGATACACAGAGAGAAGACAGATGAGAGAGAGAGAGAGAGAGAGAGAGAGAGAGAGAGAGAGAGAGAGAGAGAGAGAGACAGAGTCAGGGATGGGGGAGGGGGAGAGAGAGAAAGATCATACATGATACACAGAGAGAAGACAGAGGAGAGAGAGAGAGCGAGAGGGAAGGAAAGAGGGAGGGAGAGAGAGAGAGAGAGACAGAGACAGAGAGAGAGTCAGAGAGGAGGGGGAGAGAGAAAGATCATACATGATACACAGAGGGAAGACAGACGAGAGAGAGAGAGAGAGAGTCAGAGAGGAGGGGGAGAGAGAAAGATCATACATGATACACAGAGAGAAGACAGACGAGAGAGAGAGAGAGAGAGAGAGAGAGAGAGAGACAGAGTCAGGGATGGGGGAGGGGGAGAGAGAGAAAGATCATACATGATACACAGAGGGAAGACAGACGAAAGAGAGGGAGCGCAAGAGCGAGAGAGGAGGGGGGAGAGAGAGAACGATCATACACGATACATAGAGAGAGGACAGACAGAAGAGAGAGACCGAGAGAGAGAGCGAGAGGGAGGGAGGGAGAGAGAGACAGAGATATAGAGACAGAGAGAGACTCAGCGAGAGAATCAGAGAGAGAGATAGAGAGAGGGAACACCAAGGTGTGGTGCCGTGTTGTGGGCCTTGCCAGGCCCTTAGGCCAGGGTGTGGTGTTGACACAGAGGCAGAAGGGTGTAAACTCCGTCGGAATAATTGAAGAGTCAAGGAGGCAGTACATGACAAGACAGGAGCACTTTATCTGCTACAAGAATTATAACAGCACCGATACAAGTGATATAGTTTCACCTGGATCCAGTCCCATGAAAACAGTGCCTCGACATATAAAGATAAAATATCATACTATGTGTCACTCACGATATTACAACTCACAAAATGCATCCCCCCTCCCCAAGGTTAATGATATTTTCACATGACACCCCCCCTTGTATTGAACCCACACAATGAATTAACTCAAGACTTATAATTACAACCACAAATAACAATAACTGTAGCGACCCTGTGTTTATAAATGTGGATATCCACTTTGCCACTTCAGCATGGTTTTGTGGCACAGTCGATGCCATGCAGGGCTACAGAAGGTTGAGGGTTTGTCAACCACCACAGACAAGCTCTCTCCCTGTCTGTTTCATTACACTACAATCACAGCTGGCTGCAGACAGTGATCAGCGTTTCTGTGCCAATGCACCACACAACCGATTAGAAAATCCTAACTGCATACTGATTACCGACTTCGGTTGCTTCAACATCATGGGTTGTGTTTTCAACACCACAATCACAAAGACTAGGCATATGTCAATCTTGACAAACAGAAAACACATCCCTCCATACCTTGTAACCAGTATGGAAGGCTTGGCTTGACAATCTCAGAATGTCATTCAACTTTTTGGTGTTTTGTAACTAATGACTGCTTACATTCATTAAATGGCCGGTGCACAGTTTGGAGTGCACGAAATGTGCAGGTAGCCTACGGTAGACTTTGAAGTAGCCTAATCAGATTAAAACATTGTGACTGACTGGTTGTGTTTATGCCACAAAAAAAGATAATACATTTTAAAAGTTAAATGACAAATATTTAGGCTATACTGAAGCATTAAGTTGCAGGTGTGCGAGGAATAGCCGCTTGGGTTGGAGAGGAGGCAGAGCGCGTGTTAAGCTTTCCTGAATAACTGGGCCTGCCGGGAGCATATGTGGCCTCATTATTATTGGGAGAATGATGATTCGCAACAGACAGCACATTCACATCAGAAGTAAAAATACAGCCGGACTGGCCTGATACTGTGCCTTCCCAGACCTTAGAAACTGTCGACAGTAGACCCAGAACCGAATGAAACATTCAATTCATAGGGCTCTTGCGCCTTTATTCATATGACATATAATTTTGTACTCACTTAAAAACAAAAATGCATTATTTTTTGCATTGTGGTGTTGTAGGCTCGTCTAGGTAGGATAATTGTATCAATAGGAGAGTTTTGAGTTGTGTGTCTCATGTCTTCACTGTTATTTCGTGCGTAATGACGCAACTAGCCGCTCCGCTGACTGTCAACTATTCTCTTTTTTTAAATGTATTTTTTTTAACTAGGCAAGTCAGTTAAGATCAAATTCTTATTTTCAATGACGGCCTAGGAACAGTGGGTTTAACTGCCTGTTCAGGGGCAGAACGACAGATTTGTAACTTGTCAGCTTGGGGATTTGAACTTGCAACCTTCCGGTTACTAGTCCAACGCTCTAACCACTAGGCTTTTAGTGATTTTATGTGTGGTATGATTGCTAATTAGCCTATTGCAGATCTGGACAAACAATCCACCTACCACTATTGTCACTATGAATGGATAGACAGTTAGACCGTATTGACCTGTAGTTCGCGCGCAGAAAAGCGTAGTGCATACGGGAAGTACCAAACCTTGATAGGGTAGGCGCATGCAAGCAGATGAGGACATTTGGCTAGAATGGAAACAATTATATAGTAAAACCTACCAAGCGGTGAATGTAAACCAGGGGGGAAAAAAACACCATAAAGCAGTGAATCATTGAAAATAATTTAGATATTGCCGTGATTAAACCACGGTATGTGGAAATACATTAACGACATTGCGTGAGAACGGATCGGTATCCCGTAGATCCGACTTCCCTCTGTGAAAGGGCGTCTGCGTCTCCATGAATATGCCCTTTGAGTCGTCTCAGCACTAGGCATGTTGTATTTACTGTATCAGGTAATAGGGGTGATGTTACTTCAAACAGCACGGGAACGTTCAATTGATGTTATTATGGTCTTTCTTTACTCCGTGTTCCGACTGAGTCATGTTCATGGATTCTTGTGTTGCACCCTTAAATTACTCTGTGGATCTACTGTGTGATGTCTGTTGGCGGCTTGGAGGAAAACACTGGGAATTTGTTACAGAATTTGTTAGAGAATTCCATCTGAATATGGAAGTTTGGATCAAAGTTCAAATTCTTAATTCTATTGTTCAGAACTTTCACATTTCCCCAAGAGGAGATCTCGTGAACCCATGCGAGAAACTGATAAGAGTGAGAGAAAAAACGTGCCATTCAACGCCTAATGAAATGTCGATGACATCGTTGACAACGTCTGAAGTGGGAGGCGACGGCCAACAGGTCCGAATTGGGATTGGGTTTGGGTGCTGCTCTGTTGATGCATATTTAATACTGGCTCTCTCATGAAAACAAACACTAGTACATTAGTGTGGAGAATTTCCCCGGCATCGCACGCAACCTATACGGGTGCTCTGCCAAGGGAGCCCCAGCAGCTGCTGAATATGAGCATAACATACTGTTCCTCAGCTGGCCAATTTAAACACGATACTCAGGGCCATGTCAACAGACCGTGCGTGGCATGGAATTCTTCCTTTGCGCAAAGCTCCGGTTTGTAGCTAGTACAGGGGCACATCTCGATGAACTAATGTTAAAAGAAAATAGCACGCCCTCGACCCTTAGTCATTTATTTTTGAGTGAAATCGTATTAGTTGACATTTATCGAAATCAAATCAAGGATTCCGTAACAATAAGAAGACATTGGATTATTTGATGTCATAGTCATTCATTCTGCATTGTCCCATGAGTAAGTTATTATAGCGATCTTTATACGCTCTGTATTCGTAGCATTAGGCCTCACTGTAATAAGGTCAGGATCAGGGATGATTTTGACAGTAACTGTTTCAAAGTGGGCTAGTAGGCGAGTGGCTCGGGTTACCAGGTTAGACTATGGTTTCACTTTGTTATTTCAGATATGGCACTTAAAGTATGTGCCCATGACAGCTCAGGTGTGCGACCAATTTACATAGAAAACCATGGTGATGCATGTACAGTAGGCATCATTAACAGGCAATGGGGAAGAGTGTTTGTGCTCTTTGTACAGTGGCCAAATACAAAGTGTTGTACAACTGGCATAGGGGCCCAATTCATTAGCTCAGATTAGCTAAATTTCAATTGCTATAATGATAGACATCTGGGATGAGGCCTGTAAAACGCCAGCCCTGCGCTTTGTAACGGAGGGCTGTTTAATTTGGAAATGAGACAAAAGCTATTACACATTTCCTGTTGGGTCTTTGAGAGGTGCCAATGCCAGCCCATAAATAAGTCAATATCACTATGAAATCTTTACGTGTTTAACTGGAACTCTTGGCAGTTAGAATGTTGAAGCGGAGAATTTATGAATGGCTACAAATGTGTGTTTTTTTCACATACATCTTTTTCCAGCTTGTTAATGAACTAATAATTATTAGTTTATGCTCAGATAATAAATGACACTGCAGTTCTCAAAGAGACACATCTAGATGAAATAGGGTGAGTTTGACACCGTGGCACAAACATTCAGTCAAAGGAATGCCATGCAGACACTAAGCACCACTGACTCCATCTTGTGAAGAGAAACACTTCATCAGAAGTCTACTGATACATTCTTCTCGACCCATCTCTCACGTACAGCTTCTTTTCTCTGTTTTATTTTACTCCGGCAGCTCAGTTTTAGACATTTAAAGCCTCAAAGCTGATCTCCCTGCAGTGCTGAGCGACGTGATGTCATTCAAAAGCCTAGTGAGGCCGAGGCTGTAAATCCGGCAGCATTAGGGCCTGGCGTCGCCCTGTTTACTGTCAAACACTTAAGACATACCTTAGTTTCTTCTGTGTTACAAATTGTGCTTGGGGGCTTGAGAGCCCTGCCAAGGAGTAGTCACGCAAAGGGTTCTGCAGCGAATAACTGGAGCATTCATTAGTCGTAACTGTCCTCTGCCACTTCTCATTCAGAGCAATTACTCCCTTATGTGCTTGGAACCATGCACTCGTTATTATCCCCTAACGGTTGTTTGGGTTAGCTTTTTTTCTCCAGTTCACTTTCTTTCTCTCTTTTCATTTCTCTCTCTCTGTTTTCTCTCCCTCTCTCTCGCTCTCGCTTTCTCTCCCTCTCTTCTCTCATTCAACAATAAAATATTTTCTGCTTCACTCATTTCGTTGCCATTGCTCTGTGTTATACAGTATGTCACACAGAAAGGTGGTCCAGGAAATGACATAAATAACAACGTTTTCTGCATATTTTTGTTGTGCTTTCTAACCCTAAACCCCCCAAAAATATATTGGAATAACTAAACGAAGAATTCAACTCCAACCCTTCGTTTCACATCTGTATTGAGTTACAGTGTCGTGGTGTTTCCTACATATTGATAATGATAGGAGAACTGGTACTTTCTTCCCTTCATATTCTTTGTGATAAACTGGTACTTGTACTGAACTGTTACTGGGACATATACTGTACAATGGAGTAATTAATCCTATTACCACATAGAACCAGATCAATTTACAGGACAGTAGGTATTAGCTGGTGAACCCAGTGACAGCATGGTAACCCAATGTCCAGTACAGTACAGCACTTTACTGATTGGCCGGTTTTCCATAATCCCTCCCTTCTTCCACACCAATCTTTGCCCACATAGCTAACTTGGGGTCATGCCCAGGGCCACCTTGTTACCCCGACATAACTTTTCGCTGGAACAGCCACACTGAAAAGCTTGCCCCTCAATTTATTCATTAACGGATCCTATTACTGCCAACAGTGCGCCCGTTGTGAGCGCCCATCTCGAATTGGCGAAATCCTGCGTGATAGCTAATATGTCCTGATATAGGAAACTGGCAATGGGGGGAGACCGGACGCCTGCCAACAGGTCCATGGTTGGTGATGCGTTGTAATCAATTGCTTGATTACCAAAATCTACTGAAAGGCATGGTTAAATGCACCTTTGAAAAATAAAGGTGTTTAGCTGGATTATATGTCCCTGAAAACTGGACAGACATGCAAAACACATTTAAATATCACTATCAATACATTTATCCATCTAAAATATCAGATCAAAAATATATTCGATGAATACATATACAACTGCTTTCAATACCGAAGTGCTTTAGGTTTAAGTTAAACAACTCAAGTCAAACAATGGCTTTTTGGGGGGGGATTAAAGAGCTGATGTTTGGTAAAGTATTATTGTTATGTGACTGCTATATATAAAAGTACCATGTATGTCAAATGTGCATGCAAAACATGGATGTAAAATGTGCATGCAAAACATGGATGTAAAATGTGCATGCAAAACATGGATGTAAAATGTGCATGCAAAACATGGATGTAAAATGTGCATGCAAAACATGGATGTAAAATGTGCATGCAAAACATGGATGTCAAATGTGCATGCAAAACATGGATGTAAAATGTGCATGCAAAACATGGATGTAAAATGTGCATGCAAAACGTGTACGTGTATGTGCAAAAAAGCTTTACATTTTTTTAAAAGTTATTTGTCTGTCCTCCGAAGAGGGTGGGTGGTGGAGGGGTTAATACATTTTTTTTAAATACAAATTTCAAATAAAGATTTTAAAAAAGTGCACATTTTTAGCCCTTTTTCTCCCCAATTGGTGGTTACATTCTTGTCCCATCGCTACAACTCCCCTACAGACTTAGGAGAGGCGAAGGTCAAGAGCCATGCGTCCTCCAAAACACAACACTGCCAAGCCACACTACTTTTTGACACACCGCTCACTTAACCCGGAAGCTGGCAACACCAATGTCTCGGAGGAAACACCGTCCAGCTGGTGACCAAAGTCAGCTTGCAGGTGCCTGGCCCACCACAAGGAGTCACTAGGGCGTGATGGGACAAGGAAATCCCGGCCGGCCATGCCCTCCCCTAACCCAGACGACACTGGGCCAATTGTGCGCCACCCTATGGGACCCCCAATCACGGCTGGTTGTGATACAGCCTGGAATCGAACCAGGGTCTGTAGTGACACCTCTAGCACTGAGATGCAGTGCCTTAGACTGCCGCGTCAACTCGGGAGGCACGTTTATCACAGTGAGTCAATGAGTTATCAAATGAACTCTCTACACATGGGGCTCCTGAGTGGCGCAGCAGTCTAACACACTTCATCTCAGTGTAGAGGTGTCACTACAGACCCTGGTTCACTTCCAGGCTGTATCACAACCAGTTGTGATTGGCAGTCCCATAGGGTGGCGCACAATTGGCCCAGTGTTGTCTGGGTTAGTGTTTGGCTGGGGCAGGCTGTCATTGTAAGTAGGAATTTGTTCTTAACTGACTTCCCTAGTCAAATACTAACAATAATATGGCTGCAATAGTACCACATCTGCAAACCATACAGTGTACTTACACAGAGGAAAACAGGTATTTGTATGTGGTTGTTACAGTCTTATACCCAGCTTGGCTGTCGAAACATTGGTAATTACATGTTTGCATCTGAGCTCCTAGAGTGTGAGGCTCTCTTTTATTTTCAAGGTTTCTACTCCGCTAGCCAGCACCTCGTCTTAATAGGTGTTCTACTCCGCTAGCCAGCACCTCGTCTTAATAGGTGTTCTACTCCGCTAGCCAGCACCTCGTCTTAATAGGTGTTCTACTCCGCTAGCCAGCACCTCGTCTTAATAGGTGTTCTACTCCGCTAGCCAGCACCTCGTCTTAATAGGTGTTCTACTCCGCTAGCCAGCACCTCGTCTTAATAGGTGTTCTACTCCGCTAGCCAGCACCTCGTCTTAATAGGTGTTCTACTCCGCTAGCCAGCACCTCGTCTTAATAGGTGTGCGTTTCTTTTTCTTCTAAACAGTCTTAAAAGACCAAAAATGATCAAATCTAACAGCCCAATAAACATTTCATTTGTCATAACAAACATTGTCTTTTTATAACAGCTGATTAACATTTGAAGACCTTGTTGATTGCAAATTCATATAAACCCCCCCAAATATGAATCTAAACATATGAATGAACAGCAGGAGTTGGTAACTGAGAATTAATTGCTATATAGATGGAAAACAAAGTAATAGCTGCTTCCTACATATTGCCTATCTAGCTCATTGCCAGTACATTGAGATGTATAAAGGCCTAAGTGACATGCAGGGGAGGGGAACATCATTTAGTTTGTCTGACCTTAGAGCTTAGCAGCCTGCTTGACTGTGATTACAGAGGACAGACTCCAACAATAGTGTTGGGCCAACAAAGGGCCACTCGGTTCCATATGAAGGGCACACAAACAAATCGCCATGCTGTGTTCTCAGCTCTGTGGTGCTCAACAGTAACAGTTTGCTGTTTTCTGTTTGCAGTGTGAGGCCCCTCAATAAGGATTTGTGGTAATTCACTTATGGCCATTTGTGATCCTGGGGCCTTTGTTCGCCAGTGGCCACTCAAGCGGAGAGGTCAGCTCAGACAAAGGGAGTGTCACGCCTTTGATTCAAACGGCTAACGAGTTAGACATTAGGATCCTAAATACATACACCCGCTTGCCATTCAGACCGTTACTGCACACATATACAAGAGGTTAACATGTGAACACTATTTTATGGTTTTGTATAGAGCTGAGTTACAAGGTCAAAAGCTCTTTGCAATGAATGTTCAATTCAGCGAATAGAATCGCATTATCGTATTAGTTACCTCAATGGGAGGAAGAAGCATTCATATTTGCATTGCAAATGGAATGATAAGCATACACATAGACTTATGTTGCTCATGCAAACATAACTTGCTCACGCAATGCATAAATAATTACCCATGGCGTTGTATGCAACGACAAAAAAAAAGGGCAATATTGGCATTTAGGTTTGTCAGGAGCTGTCGTAGAGAGATATGCTCCACATCAGTGAAGCACACGCAGATGGGAGGGAACTGTGTCTTGGCAGGTAGCCAAGCGGATAAGAGCTTTGGGCTAGTAACTAGATGGTCGCTGGTTCAAATCTCAGAGCTGACTAGGTGAAAAATCTATCAATGTTCCCTTGAGCAAGGCACATAACCCTAATTGCTCAAGTAAGGTGGTCTGGATAAAAAGACTCAAATGTCTCTCTTAGTGGGGTTGATAATCACAGAGCCTCGCCACTCCCCATCCTTCATTCAGGGGAAGAAAGGGGACCACTCATCATCACCAGAGTCATGCATTTACGGAGTTCAGCAAACCTTTTTAGAATTTTTAATGTTGTTCTAATTCTAGATATTCAGATACATAGAATTGTTCAAATATTCCCCATGTTATGGTAATAGGGAGCTAACATGGCTGCCATAGAATGCTGTAGTGTCAGGAAACGTACATATCCTAACTCTCTAAATACATGGGTCGGGGTCATCTTCAGGCTCCATCGCAGGGGATAATCGGGAGAGATGTAAAGATGAGCAATCTGATGTCCTTTGTTGTGGAGGAAGAAGATATTGTGGCGGACATTGGATTGGACACACTGGGTTATGTTAGCTGTAGGAAGACAATAGAAGGCCTTTCTATAAACCACACCCGTTTATAATGCATTACGATCACATTTTTAGTCCCCGCTATCACTTTATAGGTGGTTATAAGACTCACTAAAATCATATAATATAGCATTTTCCCGAATGTATGTAACATCATTCACTATGCACTAGACAGAATGTACACATACAGGAGGTCAGAACACCATGAGAAAAGAGTCCACGGTACAGTAATTCAAAAGTCCAAAATGTCTGACACAGGCAGGAATGACCTTTGTCTTCTCAAGAACGTTTGGGGTGACAGGGAAGAAAAGTGGAACGGAATCAGCAGGATGAGGAATGAAGGGGAATGTGTCCACAGGCAACCTAGCTGGGATTCTGCTCTGTGCCTCTCTGACACCGCAGCACAGCAGCAACGGCTGGTCACTTTGGATAACTCCTCTGACCTGTTTTGACACATGACATTCAACTGTTACGATACGCTGAAACCCCAGGATCCCTCGGGCGCAATATATTGCGTGCAAAATAACTGACCGTGTATCTACAGGAAACACACAAGGTACTGGATTTACATGGGTTGCAGTCTTTACTTTGTAGTGGGATCGTGATAAATGTTCAAGTGATGACTTCATTGTCTGGTTTTATTGTTCCATCACCGTGACACAATAGTTGGGTGGCAGTTTGGTCACAAGCACCAGTTGAAAGGTCAATTAGTATGCTTTATCTGTCTGGAGATTGGTTCCTCTGTTGCCTCTTTTAGTCATTTACACAATTAGCCAACCATGTAGACAGCATGGCATACTGAAACATTTGTACTCTAAATGCTTTTAAGATGTGCAACTCCACACATCATAAACTTTTGGGGTGGATGTCTTCAACTTGTCACAATCACTAATTGATAAAACATTATGGCACGCTTAAACTGTTATCCCTTGTTCAGTGTTGTGAGTCTGTACCCTGAGTGTACAAAACATTAAGAACACCTTCCTACTTTAGCTCTCAGAACAGCCTCAATTCATTGGGAAATGGATTCTACAAGGTGTCGAAAGCGTTCCACAGGGATGGTGGCCCATGTTGCCTCCAATCATTCCCACAGATGTGTCAAGTTGGCTGGATGTCCTTTGGGTGGTGGACCATTCTTGATACACACGGGCAACTGTTGAGTGTGAAAACCCAGCAGCGTTGCAGTTCTTGACATATTTAAACCGGTGCGCCTGGCACCTATTACCATACCCCGTTCAAAGGCACTTAAATCTTTGATACTGTGCCCACCAACCCCATGGAAAATACTGACACAGTTTACAGACTTTCCCTGTCTGAAATCTCCTGTTGTAAGCCTTAGCTTACATGTCAACAACATGTTGATGCATCATTGCACTCTATAGTGCTAAGCTAAGGGACTTCTCTGACCAGAGGTTTCATATGTATGGGGCAACTTCCTGATTGACGACCTCAAGGTAGAAAAGTTTAGTGGGACGGGACACAAGGGCCTTTGTGGCGTGATTAAAAACCGGAGGACGTCTAGGGCCCGACATATTGCTGACGTACATTGAGCATGAGGTTAAGGTTCCTGTAGCCATCCTCTTCCCCATTCTTGGCTCATTTATAGTGCTGAGGACAAAAGAGGCAGACATGTCTTACCAAAGCAGTTTCCTCAAAGTGTTGCACTGTGGCAGGAAGGCCCAGTCCTTAGTTTCATGTCAACTAGTACCTGACATTTAGTTACATCACATTGTTTCCACAGACAACCCCCTCTGGCACACAGCCAGGTCTGAATTTACAATGCGCAATGTCAACAAGTCTGCATGCGAAGCCAACATGCTGATCTAAAAAAGTACAAATATTGACAAAGTTCCTCAGACTACAGTACAAATGTAGGATCTTATTTTGGCCTGTATTGTCACGGTAAAATAATCCTGCAGCAGCAGGATTTGAACATTTAGTGGTTAGGCTATTAGCTTGCCAAAAGTAGGCTACATGAAAAGTGTAATACTGTTTTCAGTGCATTTATGTAAATCACAAAGCTCATCTGCATTTCCTGCAGTGCAAGAAAATTCTCAGAAACAGAAGAGTGAACAAATTAAGATCCTACATCTTTATTAAGTTGGAAAACACCATTTGGAAAGATTTTATAGGATTATCACAGATAAAGTGTAGATAATGCAGGCTGTTGAACCTCTCAACACAAAACAGAGCCACACTGACAGATGGATCTAATGAAACACATGTTCCAGAGGTTAAAATAAGCGTGAAATCCGATATAGAAGCCTTTAAAACATTTTGATTTACTATGTAACGCATAAAAATATAATTGACCTCATCCCACACATTTACAGTAACTCTGTGGTGATGAACATCCAACCTGTTGTGTAAGGAAGGAACGAGGATGGTGTGTGTGTGTGTGTGTGTGTGTGTGTGTGTGTGTGTGTGTGTGTGTGTGTGTGTGTGTGTGTGTGTGTGTGTGTGTGTGTGTGTGTGTGTGTGTGTGTGTGTGTGGGTGTGTGTGGGTGTGTGTGTGTGTGTGGGGAGGGGGGGGGTGGTGAGTGTGTGTGTGCGTGCGTGCTTGGGGATTTGTGTGCGTGTGTGCTCGCCCGCGTGTGTGCTCGCCCGCGTGCATTCATGAGTGTAGGAGTGTGCACGTGGCCCTACGGGATTTCGATATGATAGCACACTCTCTTCAAGAGCACAGGGCAGTCAGACTAAACAACTGTTATTGTGATCCCAATGGATGGACCTGAACTGAACTGAACTGAACTGCTCTGGCTCTGTGAACCCCATCAGTTTTCACTGGGTGAAATGTTCTGTTATAATCTCCACCCGGCACAGCCAGAAGAGGACTGGCCACCCCTCATAGCCTGGTTCCTCTCTAGGTTTCTTCCTAGGTTTTGGCCTTTCTAGGGGAGTTTTTCCTAGCCACCGTGCTTCTACACCTGCATTGCTTACTGTTTGGGGTTTTAGGCTGGGTTTCTGTACAGCACTTTGAGATATCAGCTGATGTACGAAGGGCTATGTAAATAAATTTGATACATTTGAAAATTTGATTTGATGAGACTAGTTCTCTTACTCACCCCTAATGGGAGCACATGACGACTGTAGAAGACCCAATCTAATTACTGGGGGAAACGCATCCTAAACATGCAGCAAAATGGCCCTTTGCAGTTCCTCCTGATTCGGTTTAGAATGACAGGAGCTCAAACAGACTTCAATCAGACTTCAAGTCCCACGTTGCACTATGGATGCTCTGGGTACATTAGATACGCAAACATATCTCTATAAATCATTGTTGTGTTTTCATTGGAACTTCAGAAATCCACAAACGCTATGTGTGACTACGTCAGACATCCCCAGCAGCACTATCAGCAGTTTATAAGAAGCAAAGATTGCCAAGCTTAAATTTATCACATCTCTAGATTGGATTAGGTTTCACAACTCTGTTCGAAACTTTCAGCATGGATGCTGTATCTCAGAGAGGCCGGAAACAGAGTAATTGAAAATGAAAAGATTATCTTGCATTGATAATTGTTAGCCAGCTGAGACACTAACGCGAACATGCCCAGGCTTGATTTTGATCAACCCTCGGTGACAGATATAACCGGAGATGGCAAAAAAACTTGACGCAGCAGGAGGTCCCATTTGTCCCCTTAGCCACCTGCCTTATGCCTGTCCTTGTCCAGAGGAGGGAGTGTCAGGGAGGAGGTGTGGGTGAGTGCCAGGCCAATGTGCCTGGCCCCGTAGGAGTAACGATGGGCAGAAGGGAAACCCGATCAGTCAGCCACGAGGATCACGGAGCGCCGCCCGGGGCGAGAAGAGAGATGGTGACAGACGTCGTGAAAATCAAGCCTTGGTCACACCTTGGCTGGCAGTCCAAAGTGTCTGGAAGGCCATCCTCCCATCGCTTCACTACCAAGCCCACAGATGGAAGTGGAAATGTTCTGCCTGGGTAGCAAGGCATGCTGACTGGGTGCTGAGGAGGAAGTGGTTATTTAGTACAGCACTGCAGTGCACACAGACATGGCTAATGCTTCTTTATGCCTATGTCATATTTCATCTGCTGTTTGCCTCGCATCAACACACAATAATGTCATGGTCTTTCTGAGTAAATAGCAACTAGAAAGTATCATACACTGTTTTCCATCATTTGGTTGAGAAGAGCAACTCTTACATGGGTAAGGGGTCTCTTGTGAGATATTGTTAATCTTTTAGAGTTGAGAGTGTGGGTGGCATTCTCTCTGGACTGTAACCTTGTCTCACACTTCCCAGCTGTGAAATCACACAGCCCATCACACAGCCATCACAAAGCCACACAGCCCATCACACGGCCACACAGCCCATCACACAACCCCACAGCCCATCACACAACCCCACAGCCCATCACACAGCCACAAAGCCCATTACACAGCCCATCACACAGCCCATTACACAGCCATACAGCCCATCACATAGCCACACAGTCCATCACACAGCCACACAGCCCATCACATAGCCACACAGTCCATCACACAGCCACACAGCCTATTACATAGCCACAGAGCCCATCACACAGCTACACAGCCCATCACACAGCCACACAGCCCATCACACAGCCACACAGCCCATCACACAGCCACACTGATCTCTCTGCACTGTAAAAACAATACACATACTGTAGATGTTTTACTGTAATTCTAGGCTAGTGTACCCAGCAGACACACACACACAGCCACACACACACAGCCACACACACACACACACACACACACACACACACACACACACACACACACACACACACACACACACACACACACACACACACACACACACACACACACACACACACACACACACACACACACACACACACACACACACACACACACACACACACACACACACACACACACACACACACACACACACACACATCACAACTGCTGCTACCAGACTCTTATTATACTGCTCAGTTCATACACTGTCCCCCAACCCCCCATCCACAGTACACATGGAAATATTGGACTATAGATTGTGCCTTTCTGTATTATACTTATGCTACAATGTTTATTCTATTCTACTGAGCCATTTACTTTATGTTCATATTCTTATCTTTTATATATTTTTTTATTGTTGTTGCATTGTCGAGGAGGAACCTGCAAGTAAGCATTTATTTGGACGACGTACACCATGTGCATTCCGTACATACAACTAATAAAACTTGAAACTAACATCCCCCTATTCTATCACACTTTTCATTATGTTCCACAGATACTATTTATCTTAAGTTATTGTTATTCTATATCTACAGGACATGGCATGAGTGTCTTGCATTGGATTAAAATCGTATGACTCTAAAATGCAGCCATTTCAACGATCCTCCAGTTCTTCAGTATATGCCACTTTCCATTCCTGCAGCCTTTCAGAAGCTTGCAGTGCCGTTAGCAGGGATTAGATCCCCAGGACTGATAGAGGAGAAGAGAGAAAGGAGAGCAGATGGGCCTGTCCTTCATTACTGGGTCAGGACTCAACCCATCTGATCCTCATCACAGGCCCTATTGACTTCCTGATAACGGAAAATAAATAATATCTGAGAGGTAGCGTGATAGTGGATAGCACAGAGGCCCAGGAACAATGGGGATTCACTGGTGGAGTTGCAGAGTTATTTGGGGGTTTCTATTGGTCCCTCCTGCTACGTTATGTTGTATTACAGTCATAAAACAGACGCTCTTATCAAGAGCACCTTATTGCACAGTCATTATATAGTATATTGACTGTACATGTGAACCCACAACATTTGTGCAGATAGCACTACCTAGAACATACTACTTAGCAAACATGCTGGAAAATGATTACGCCGATTGTTTTTGTCAAACCTGTTAGTTCACATTAGAAACCCACGGATATGCATCTATTGTTATCTTTCTCCCGAAGCAGTGTATGTCCTACACATTTGGATCTACCCTTCAATTACCCCTCCTAATACACAGCGTTACGCACATTCCTGTGTGACTGGAGACGGAAGAGATTGAGATTGAAAGGACCTGTCGTGTGGGACAGACTGTGAGGAGCTTAGTGGAATATAGAAAACATGGGAGGAATCAATGGAAGCATGAAGACAAAAGGGAACGGTTCAACTTCATCTGCAGTGTAAACCCAGAGCTGACTAATTACACTGAAATCCCAGGGCTGTGACCCGGCATTAAAACATGGTGGGGAATTACAGCTCACTGCTCTGACAACAAACAGAGACCCAACGATAGGTCCTGTCACAGACACAGCAATCTGGTGTCCAAAACCCAGGCAGACTCATACGGTGCTGTAATCTGGTTTAATTAAAACACTGTAAACACTGGGAGGTTGTAGATGAGAGTAAACACATAAACCCACACACGTACACACACACACACACAAACACATGCGCACACAGACACACTCTAACACACACGCGCATATATGTCTTAATTGTATTGTTTATATAATTTGTTTTGTCGTGTTGCTTGTATATCGTTCTATTTAAAAGTTGTGTCTATCAATGTCTTCGTGTTTTGTTTTTGTTTGTTGTCGGCCCCAGGAAGAGTAGCTGCTGCTTCTGCAAAAGCTTATGGGGATCCGAATAAACAAATTAACAAATAAACACACACACGCTCACAGAGGGGAGGGGACGGGAGGGAGGCTAGAGCTGTGGTTCTCAAATAGTGGGTCATGGTCAGTGACTTTTGGGTTAAGGCTGAGCATGTTCTTTTGTCTATTTATTGGGTCACAGGCAGGTCAAATGGCTTCAGCAGGGTCAGAAAGTAAAACATTGGGAGCCACTAGGTTAGAGACCTGAGTTATATGTCTAATCAAGGCTAATACGACTTACCTAACCATACATAGGGGCTGCCAAGGCAACATTTTGGGCTTTTATGATTTGTGTAGCAGAAAACACAGAGAAAGGACGTTCAGTGTAGGTTGATTGCTTCCAGTTCTGCAAATGTCTGCAAAGGTTTAGTGCGGGCTTCATTGTAACCTAAAGCTTTTGCATTATGTCGAGGCACACAAGTTATTGACTACTCACAAACCCATGGGGGAGACAGGATTGGATACTGTTCAACTTCCTTCAGTGAGGATATACAATTGGAATCTACAAGGATTCTATTGTATGCCGACTCAGTCAAACCATATTTTATCTGGATCTAATGTAGTCAACTGTACTGCCTCCAACCATGCAGCTACCTTAGAGGCAGAATCCTTGGAGAGGGCCTGAGAGCTGAACATGATAGATGGATCAAGTCGACACACATTCAAAGTTCAAATACCAGACATCCATGCTCATCACAGTCCTCAAGAGCACTGGAAATAATCTGCATTGATTTAAATGAGTACTGCACTACACAGTGGTTAGCTATCATGACCTCTTAACATAGAAATGGAACAGTAACCAATAGGTTGTTCTATATTAAACAATATACCTGTATACAGTATATACTGTAAGCATCACGTATGTATTCCACACTCACATAATGCCAATAGGTCTTATAGGCTTGATACAAACAAAACCTCAATATTTTATAACATTTTCCAATTACTGTGGGTTATCCAGTTCCCTTAGGCCCTTAGGGTAAATTTGCACGCAACTGTACACACTACACTCTTTACTACTGTATACTCTGTTCTGCTCCACCCAATGGTACGAGACAGGGGCGGACTGGGACCAGAAATCAGCCCTGGCATTTCTAACACACTGGCACATTTTCTTCTTTGAGGCCCACGCACCAGCCCATTTTCTTCCTCAAGGCCCCATTATTAGCCAGGACATGAAAATGTTGCGTAAAAAAAACAAATAAGACAAACCAAATATGTGAAAAATGGACCAGCCCATCTGGCAATTTCCCAAAATGCCAAATGGCTAGTTCGCCCCTGGTATGAGAATAACCGCTATCAGCCGCTGTCTCCTGATCCAGCCAAAACCAGACACCAGGGCCCGTATCCATAAAGCGTCCGAGAGTAGGAGTGCTGCTAGGGCCTTTCAGATAACAATTGTTAAGATTATATGGCCAGGTGGGGTCCTGATCCTAGATCAGCACTCCTAGTCTGAGACGCTTTGTGGATACAGGCCCAGATATGTCATTATTGTTTCTGTCTTTTCCAGTCATCCTCCCATCTGTACACCTCCCATCCTCATCTCCCTCCTGCCTCTGAGACCTCTAGTCCCCCTAGTGGTGGGAAGGAAGACGGCATCCTTCTATTCTGACCGGGGCCTATAATAAACCACTCGATATAATAGGATAGCGCAGACACAAGGCGTGTCCCTTTTATGTGTGGTTCTATTCCTGCTGTCTTTACGAGGAAGTCATGTAACAAATGAGAGCTGACTAGATTCAATTCAGAGAATGATCGAGATCTGAGGAGGACAAATGCTTAATGCCAACCTATAATTGATCTCATTAAATAGACCTAAGCATCAAAGCATCTAATCTGCTCACCGTGACTACTGTCCTCTGTAGCTCGGTAGACAGCGCATGGCCCTTGCAACGCCAGGATTGTTTGTTCGATTCCTGGGACTACCCATATGTCAAATGTATGCACGCATGACTGTACGTGGGTTTGGATAAAAGCGTATGCTAAATGGCATGTATTATATATTACAGATAAGAACAGGCTAAATTAGAATAACTGTTCCTTTGTATGATTCGTTCTTCACTGTGCCCACCACTGAAGTTAGGATCCATTTCCAAGCTACTGTATGTTGCTTTGAGGACATCTGGTCCCTCTGTGATCAAATCCATTAAATCCACCATGTCATCATCTCACACTGACACTTTTAACAGCCTTAGCACCTGTGATCTGCGTGATGGATAAACTGCCCTCTCGGTCAGGTTAATGGGGTTAAAGGGTGCCCGAAAGTTGCCACCATGCAAAGAGTTGAGAGGTCAGGGAAGTGCATCAGGCTATGTGAGCTTTGACCCTGCTTCAGTGTCATAGAGAAAAGGACAGCAGAGTACATCAGTCCTGCTCCTGCCTTCCTCCAAGCTAATTGGTCAATTGGTCAAATCGTTCTCTACTTGACTACAGTATACCTGTTCACCCCAATCCATTCTAAAAACCCAACAGGCACTGATGTGATTGTGATTGCTGTTGCATCCTCAAAGGAATTGCCTTGAATGAGGAAATTTATGTTCATTGCCCCTGTGCCCCATTCACACTTCAGCAGGTAGAATCCCTGTTCATAATAAAGGCAAAAAAAGCATTGGGGTTGAGCATGTGTTTTGTTTTAGATCTCTCTCTCTCTGTCTCTCTTTCTCTCTCTCTTTCTCGTGTTTCATTTGAGCTTTCTCTCTCTCGTGTTTCGTTTGAGCTCGCGCTCTCTCTCTTACTCTCTCTCTCTCTCTCTCGTGTTTCATTTGAGCTCTCTCAATCTCTCTCACTTTCTCTTTCTCTCTCTCACGTGTTTCGCTCGGGTTCTCTCTCTCTCATTCAGCTGTTTCCTGAAAGCTTTGTTTTGACCTCAGTGCCATGGGGGCCACGGGCCCACAAAATGTTTTTAGGTCTTTTTCTGAAGTGCCCCATAAATATTTGAACGCTCTGTGGATGAGGAGTAACGAGGGAATAGAGAGAGCGAAAAAGAGCCAGACACTCGAAACACGCTGATGATAGATGTTGCTGGAACGCACCCGCCTGTTTTCGCTATTGTTTGAATACGCAAGAGACTTGAGGGGAAAGTAACGACTTAAAAGAGAGAAAGAACATTATCAGGTCATCTGGCAGAGAGGAAAACATCTTTCCCCACTTTAAAGTATTCCAGATTGTTGGTTGATACTCTACTGGAGGGACACTCTGTAACTCAGTGTAACTTAGTGCAGAGTATAAAAATCAAGTCCAGAGCATATAAATCAGGGTTGGCATCAATTCGAATTGAAGGCAGTCAATTAAGGAAGTGATTTGAATAGAAAGCTAAAGAAAATCAAACAACTTTTGAAATAAATTGGTTCTACTTGTTGGGAAGTCAGCTGGACGGACGGAAGACAACTCATGAGAGGCAAAACAAGAAAAGGGGAGGAAAGTTATGATAAGCCCGAAAAGTATTTGTACAACGTTACAGTATAAGATAGGGGAGAGTAATGTTGATTGTTGAAGAAGTAGTTGAGAGAAACTAGAATCATTCAAATATACATGTCATTGATTACCCCTCGTCAATCCAACCAAAATGTAAAATATTGCAAATGAACATCAAAATAACCTGTTAAAATGCACTTGTGTGCTAAATGTCAATTTACTTACAATTTTTCTTACAACCAGAATGTTCTTAAAACTATGCCTGCGGATATGTTGAATAACCATGTGTCTCACACAGTTTGTGTAACAAGTGTGAGACCCTGAACAGGATATTTAAATTGTAGGTCCAGGCAACCACACAAGCTCCCAGGCTGCTATTGAAAAGACTGAGGATATATTCTCAGTTTGTCACACTGTGCCCAGGAGCTGAGATCTCTGACTTCATGTCTGTCCCTGAAAAGAGAAGAGTTCTCCTGAATGTACTGCTGAATGTATCTCCACTCATACACACAGACTGAGATCTATATTTTGCAGTCGACTACATACACTTACAGCGTAGTATAGTGTAGTTTAGTGCAGTGTGGTTCACCTGATCTGTGTCGTGCTGTGTCTTGTTTTGTAGTGTACTGTAGTTTCTGTGGTGAGTCTCTACTCCCTATAAGGCATTGGGGGAGGACGAAGTGTCTTCTTACCTGTGAAGAAGCTCTTGACCCGGAGGTAGCTGACACTGAGACGCAGCACAGACAGTTTATCCAGCTTGGAGATGATGTCTGGGGAAAAGGGCAGCATGCTGGCCAGCCGGTCCAGCTCCGCATTCAGGCGGTCCCGGTGCCTCTTTGACGGGTTGGACTTCTCACTCACCGTGGCCGGTTTCCTGGTGAAAACACAACAGGAATATTTTAGTGCCTTTTATTGTGACGGGTTGGTAGCTGTTTGATTCTAAAATATCTGTCAGGCTCAACTGTTACCGGAGAGATGTACTATGCTTTTGGGTGCAGTACGGCCAAGAGTTATGGTTGTAGCAACAGAATATAAACAGGGAATCGTTTTGTAAATCAATAAAAGATACTCATATTCTTTGAAGAGTTTTATTAAAGTCAACTTTATGACTCAGTCAAACACATTGATATAGTGAACCATGCAATATGTGAGGTCAATATACATACATGTTTCATTCAGCAATTGCATACACACACACACACACACGCGCATGCACACACACACACACACACACACACACACACACACACACACACACACACACACACACACACACACACACACACACACACACACACACACACACACACACACACACACACACACACACACACACACACACACAGGGGGTAACAGCATTGCCAGTGTCAGATAATCAATACTAACTCTAAGGGCTTGAACACACGTTTGCCTGCCAAGAGTGCTAGCGAACCGAATGCAAACCGATTTGACATATAGAATCGTGCGAAAATGACGTCAGGCAGACGTCAACAGCACGCTTAGCGATCGGTAGATGAATGGGAGATGCACATTCAGTGCGATGTGTGCGACCCTTAAGAGAACCTCTACAGACACAGATGGGTTGATAGCCTCCAGCACCACCCATGCCTGTCCAGTGACTCAAATCACCACCCCAAACAGTCTCGGCGGTGCCCGTCTCAGATCTCCACTGCGTGGTTACAACAGGTTCCCTTACTACTACCGCTGACCCCTGGCTGAAAACTCTACCTCCTCCCTGCATCGGTCCTGGTCAACGGGAAGAGAAGGTAGAGGTAATGTCAGCTGAACTCCCTCTTGGTTCAAAAGAGACTTGGTTCAATGTACAACTGCAACAAGCTGCAATAGGATTGTGACTTTGAGAATGTTGTTGAGGAAACTCACAAAGCTATTACAGCTGGTTGCCTTACAATTGTACGTTGAATCAACAGTGCTGCATCCTTAGGAGTTTGATTTCTGTCAGCTAGCTACCCCCAGTCAGCTAGCTACCCCCTGTCTCTCTTGCAAGCAAACCCAGTGCTTCAATTAAACCTGTCACGCCACTGTTGTTTACTAGTCCAAATGGGAGGTTATTTCACATTTGTGTCAACCGTCATACTGTTAAAGCAATGTAGATCATTGATTGAGATTCATTTAAAATTGATTTACATTTATGTATATAGTGTTCTGAAATTTGACATAAATTGTAGCTCACTGAAACCTGTTGTTGCAGTTTAACATTTGAACTGTTAAGTGCTACAGTAGCTGACGGCTAGCTTGGTTAGCCTATACGGTCTTTTTCTATGGCTAACATTTGAAACCATCAGGTTTCCTACAAGTCATTTTAACTATGCATCACCTTTGAAAAAGTCTGGGACCACAAGCAACCACAATAATCTGCAAACGACTCCTGCCTGCAGTCACTAAAAAACAGCAAACGGCACTGATTTTACTAATAGTATGCCCATAAGAATAAGAACCTGAATATCAAAAGTAACCTTGACATAAAATGAATTTATCCAAATTGATTATATCTATTACTTATAATTCAACCCAAAGCCATGTGAATATTCGATATGTAATAGCATAAATATGACATCAGCAAATCTATAACATTTTAAATTCGTCCAAACTTTTGCAAATCTTACTAATTTTGTTTTTAAAAAACGTCCAGTGTTTGGTTGGTAGTATAACAGTAGCTAATGTATCTGCATGCTACTTAAATACGAAAATATCACACAAATAATAAACTACATTTGACTATTTGGCTGCCATGTAGGCTATCACAACAGCAAAAAAAAACGTAGGAGAAAAAAAAACACAAAATCCATAAAAACAACTTTCAACATGCGTCAAATATAATATTATGGAGAAAACGTGTGATTCTTAACTGTTTTTGAACGGGCTTCCTTCTTTTCCTGCCCGCATACATGCAGTCTCCCGGTGGTATCATCGTCTTGCGCTCCGTTAAGGTAACAGGTGCGCTACAGAGAAGATGGAGAAAAGTTTTCAGCGTCCCACATATGACATTGGCTACAAAAAGTTTAATGAACAGCCGAATGTACTCCATAAAGTACATTATGCTAAAGCAGTTCATATAAGTCTAGTGATGCTATCAAGATCGGGTAATCAGAAAGAAAAGTCATAAGAATAAAGAGGATAAATGCAATTCTATGTCCTCAACAGTTATAAACACCGTCAATATTTTGTTTACACTGGTGAAACGTAAATATGATGAAAGGCGCAAATTCATAGACAAATCAAATCTATGCTGCCAACTCTCGCTACAATTATTCGCATCAAATACATAAATGATGTAGCATAATAAAACGTTGAATGTCATTTAAAAAAGGCTACATGGAACAAAAAAAGAAAAAACATCAAATTAAAACACTTACCAAGAAGGTCTGTCAATATTACTTAATTCCAGTATAATGTTAGATAGGTCATTCAAATTGAATGGGTATATTACAGACGGCACTTCCTACGTGAACAATACTAATTCCTCGAGAAAATACAGCAACCGTCAACCAGAGCTCTGAACTGATGTTTTCAAAGCTCGAGGCAGATGTGGTTGATGCTTTATACCGAATTGAGTCGCCTTCACTTCCTCGCGTTTCAGGTGGCGGATTCCTCTGAATGACATGTCGAGCTCTTCGCACGCAACTGCCTCACAAACAGACTGCGCGCGCACACACATTAACACACACACACACAGAGAGAGAGAGACACATTATGAGCAGCACAAGGGGAGGGATCTCACGCAAAGCACCACACTACAAATCTCTATGTAGCAGGGAGATTTTTACTGTCGAGCGCTGTCCGAAATGGAAAGGATATTTGGAGCAAGCATTTAGGAAAAATATATTGCCACTGAAATATCCATGGACACTTACCTGGAATCGTTTTGGATTCGCAAAACCACCTTTAAACAGTCAACTATTGCTGGATATACTATCTCCTCAACTTGGTTTGAATGGTGCGTTTGGCATTTATTCTAGGTTGTTTCATTCGAAGGATACGCCAGGAGTTTTAATGTTGTACAGTAATGTCTTATTTTGTTTACTAGCCCATTAATAAGTGCGTGCTGTGTTGTATGATGATGGTTTTAAAATGATCAAATAGCTTGAACCGGGGCTAGGCTATAGGCCCTATACAAAGACGCAGCGAACGTAGAACAAATCCAAGCAGTCGAGTTCATTTAGCATTAGGTCGCTGCCAGATGCTAAGAGATTTTATATAGTCTATACGTACATTTTGATTCAATTTATTGCCCCTTTGTGTACACAGGTTAATATTTATGTAAGGCTATATATACTGTACAAAGAGACAGGTTGGAGGGAGCAGTGAGAGACTGCTCTAATTTGGTCCGTGACGAATCATTTTCGCTTAATTCAATTGATGTGATTGTCATATTGGATCTGTCTAGGTTTTTTTAATCTGTAAAAAGTCAAAAAGTATATTATTATGTCATTTCTATTTTATATTCACTGATGAGAACTTGACGTTCACCTCATTTGTCATTAATTTACTGTTATGTAACTGACTGAAAACGGAGGCCTTTGATGTGATTAAAATATTTGAAACCAATTTTAATTAGCTCCCATGTTTCTTGTTCTTGACTTATTTTTCTCAACACACAAATGTTGTAAATGTTATGCAAAGGGTGTAAAAAAATTACTTTACTCTGTCTGTCTCTCTAGCTCACAACACACATGCCATTAATGAATGAAGCAACTGCAAAGTAGATGACCACAAACATCTGTAAAGCAGATTTCAGATTAAAGCTTTATCCTCAAAAGGTTATCACACTGATTTATAAAACATGGAGTCTGACTTCCCAGAAAAAGGACAAATCCTATGTAAGAAAATGCACTCAGGAAGGCTTGCATGTGGAATAACAACAGAGAAAGGAAACACACACAGTGGATGAATGAATGAGGGATTCATCTTGTGAGGGTTCTACCACCATGTGTCTGTGTGATTTAAGTTAAGAGAGAGAGAGAGAGAAAGTGAACTCAAAGAGGAAGCTTGTAGGATACTGTACAAACCATTTAAACAACACCAGCTCACCAACTCTCCAGACAACGGCTTGCTTGACTGTAGTTCACATGCCTGCATATTATATCACCCTGTGGGGTGAGAGTGGGAACCATCTTCATGAAATAAAAGATCTGCAACAGGAAGGACTTGGAGTGCAATGCTTGTCTTCTGTGATGATAGATCATGACAGACATTGGCTTCAGGGTGGTTTCCAGATGTTGACAGGGCCGGCTCCAGACATACATTATACATTTTTTTAACAAAAGTTTTTTTTAAATAAAAAAACTTTTTTTTTTACTCGGTCAAGGTCTCAATTTACTGTTCAGAATCAAAATAGTAGAATACACAAGGTGCAAGTTCCCGAAATGTGGTTATGTCAGCCATGTCCGCTAACAATTTTTAGAATGGTAAATTAGTCTAGCCAGTTATCTAAACTTGTAGTAATCATGGCTCCCAACACAATCAGTCACTGCTATAGCAGGCTTTAGAATCAATGTACAGTAAATCCCACTGCATCCTTAACCATAGTCCCTTTAAGATTAGTCTGGGCTCAAGCATTAGTAAGCTCGAGTCGTTGTAGCAGAGGCGTGCCTTTTGCACACAACCTGGACAGTGCTCAGTGTATGGTTCTATATATGACATTAACCCATCCCATACTGCTGCCCCATTTTAAGCCAGCTGTCATCTGTTTTGAATGGAGAAGGGCTTCATTGATTAAGCCCTCATTTTGCATTGCCATTGATTTCAAGCTGAATGTTGTGGCAAAACATTCAGTTCTAATAAACATGAATGAACATTTAGTGTCTCATCAATTGCAATGCATTGCAACTGCCATTCCTAGTGACCCACACAAGGGACTTCGGAAATTAACACTCATATTCAAAAACCCTTATCAAACCTGGCATATCACATCTGTGTATGTTTCTAACACTCTTTGTCCTGAGATTGTGCTGTAAAAGTGTCATTATGTTTCACTATTGTTTGATGTCATATATTCCGTATTTTTTTGCCAGTTCTGTCTTTTCCCCCCCTTCCACCAATCTAAACAGAGTGTGAGTCAGAGCACAGTGCATTGTGGGTTTTGATCTGAAAGTTAGTGTTCACACGATGCCACCCGTTGGACAATGACAGTTGTGTAATCCTGTTTTGGAGGGGGTGAAGATTATGTCAGCAGACCAGTGCATGCTGTGACGTGATACACACGCGCACACACACAAACACACACACACACAGGGTAAACCATTATGACAACTTTCATAACCCATGTACAGTAGGAGGATTTCAGCAAAAACCCTTAGCATAATCATTTTCTAGCAATAGTTCCCTCTCGGGCATCATCGTGCTGATCTAGCATCACCCTATAGCAGTAGTTCTCAAACTGTGGGTTGGGACAGGGGTCCAGGTGGGTCGCACACCGGATTATATATTTTTTGTGCATTGCAAAACATGTATTTATCTGAAATACATTTTTGGGATGGAAAAACGCTTTCAGTGTAAACTGCCGTCTATAGGACTCACATAAGTGAATGCAGCAGCCTTGGGTTTGACAGCTATCACTGTTCAGTGTAACTGACTGATTGAATATATTAGATAATTAAAAGTAGTGGGCTGCTCCAATCGTGGGCAGCAGCTTGGTAGACATTATCTGCAGAACGTGTAAGTCAACATAGCACTATCGAGATGGTACAGGGCCTCTATTTTTTATGCTATGTTGATTTAGTCATTTGGGGAGCAATTACTAAGCACAGCAACATAACCTGAGACATTTGCGGTAAGCATAGAGGCGTTTACATACGTTCTTAAATGAAAAGTTGACTGCAGCAAGACAGAAGGCATTGGTGACATTCGCTAGGTTTCCATCCAAGTGGCGACAGATTTTCATGTAAATATTCTAAAATCTGCATTAAAATAATATGCAAATGTGCCCACCAGAGACGTGTTTCCGTCAAAACGGACTTGTTGCAGATAAAAGTCTATGCTGTGCGTGATTACGTGGCGCACAGAAAAATTTATTTTGTGGTAAAATTAATGAACTGAAAAAAATATACAAATTAAATCAGTTTCCATCACATTTTCAACTCTACTGATGGGTTTGGTACGCGCGCTCTCTAGCCAACAGCTAGCATATATAGTGCGGGTGTCGCCTACATTATGAGATTATTATGGACAAAAGAGCGAAATAATTTGTATTTGTTAAACGGCAGCCAAGAATCAATCATCATGTAACCAGAATAAGACCCTCATTATTTATTGGAAAGGAGAATCAAGCTCATCACCGTACACTTTCCCCACCCGGTGGTTCATTATCATTACATTATTATTAATATGTCACCTGTTGCCTAATAAACTGCATGATTTCCAGAGTCATAGTGGGAGGACCACATAACATATCATCGCGTGACTCCAAGCTTAATTCGATATGATGGTTATTACGGTATATCAATATTTGCGCATAAAAGTGTTTCCACCGCCATTTCTTTCATAAGAAATTTTTAAGACACAAAAATATCCCAACTTGTTTAGCCTACTTTGTTTTTGTCAACATTTGGAAAGTTTACCAACAATTTGCTGTTTCTGTCAGGCCTGTCGTGACATTATTTTACCCAACACGTACTCGCATAAAAAGGTTGGATGGAAACCTGATTACTGTCTTCAAAGAACGTCTTACTAACATATTGTCCTCCAAAATCTACCTCTTAACCTTTGAACACAAATGTCCAACTTCTGTAAAAATCCACATTTACAGAAACAACCATAACTTGGAAGCCAGTCATCAACTGGTCAGCGGCAGACTTGAAAATGTTTAACTGGAGCTGAAAGGTCAGCGAGAGGTTGACCACTTCCTCTTCCCTTCATCGCTTTAATCTATTCAATGACACAACTCAGTAAAAGAGGCCTGTATGCAAACTCACATCAACCAGCACTCTGCAGGAAACTGTTGGAAGAGAATGTACATTATCTTGTATCTTTAGTCTATATTGCCTCTGTTCTATTTCTCAACCTTTTTAGTTCCATTCTGAGTATTTGACCTCATGTCAAAATGAGTAGTGTACCCATGACTCATACACTACTCATTTTGACATGAGGTCAAATACTCAGAATGGAACTAAAAAGACAATGATCAAGACTAGAGATTCACAACCAAGGACAGTGGACAGCAAAGCAACAAAGAATGACTTGTGACATCTCACAAAGTATTCACAGCCTCAATGATATCCTTTGAAAGAATGAAAGCAAACAAAATATCCACAGTACATTTATAAACAGATATTATATTCTACAGGCTTGTGATTGACCAAATGTGCCAGGAGCAACATAGTGGAAGTAAATCTCTAGATACAAGGTTAATGGGTTCAGTAAGAAACCTCCGGAGGGCATACACAATGTAGAGTCTATAGACCAAGACTTTTCACTTCGAATTGACATTGAAAAATACCACTGGAATGACTAAAGAATAACCGACTAAATACAAAGAAAAAACATATTATTTGTATTGTTACCTTTAAATAGTTGTCAACATTTCGTACTGTACGTTTGCACACTTCTCTTTCATCTCTGCTTGTGTTGCAAGCCGGGTGCACTGTTTTGAATGGATCTAAGCTACCCTACCGAAGACCTGGCGCTGACGTGTTTTGTCTCACACGTTATCATCAAACAGACCACTGCATGCTGTGAAGTTGTACACACACACACACACACACACACACACACACACACACACACACACACACACACACACACACACACACACACACACACACACACACACACACACACACACACACACACACACACACACACACGCTACAGGCTTTAAATATTTTGCTGTACTGCCACTCTCACTTACACACACACGCACACACGCACACACACACACACACACACACACACACACACACACACACACACACACACACACACACACACACACACACACACACACACACACACACACACACACACACACACACACACACACACACACACACACACACACACACACGCTATAGGCTTTAAAGCTTTTGCCTCAGGTGCAGTATGGTTTTAACTCCATTGTCTAGTCCTGTTAGTGGCAGTCAGGCGTGATAATAGAGGGGATCAGTTATTCACAGGGTGTCTGTTTTGATACAGCACTGGGCCAACATGCTAGGCAGTGCTCTGAGTACCTGGCACAAAGAGTACCTGGAACCTTTCAACACATTACTGTATACTACTGCTTTGAGATTCCAATTTGCTCTGCATGTCACCACTCTAAACTCTTTTAATATTTTGCATCCCTAAAATCACAAAACACCATAACAGTGTGTGTTTGTGTGTGCTGTATGTTTTTCTGTCTGTCCTGTAGGGTGAGATAATGACTTCAATAAAGAACAAACCTCTATTAAATGTGATAATTGTCCATATGTGTGTGTTTCATGCACACACACATGGATATGAGCTCCAAGTGGCAGTTTACATTAGGTCATAACTCAGAAAGAAGAACCTAGGCTCCTGGGTCCTGACCCAGACAGACACCCAGTTTCCCTCCATCAGCACATTTTGCACTGACACACAAGACAACTTCCCCTAGTGGGTGACATCTTGGATCAAGTAGGAGGGGTCCTCCCGGTAGTGAAGTTGTAAATCTGGCAAATGAAAAACAAATGTGAGTGAACCATTAGAAAACAAACTAACTCAAACAGGGATGGAAGCAATTAAAGGAAGATCCATCCGGTGATGATGGTTTCTGCTTCTAATCTGCTCTGTTCAAAGCTAGATTTGGAGCCGTGGTTAAATGTCTTAATAATCTGGTTTATCAATTTTATATCTGATATACAGCTGAGACCCCCTCTGGGTTCACTATTACCAGCAGAAGATCTGTGTCAACCACAAGGAACTTTAGCTAAAACGTAAATGTTAGAATTAAATGGTTGGTGTGTACTATGTCATACTATATTACACAGAAATAACAACTGTCTCTTAAAAAGTAATGAACTACATAGCAAGAAAATACACTTTGAGGAGTGACTCATTACATTTGTATCCCATATGTCAGGAAGCCCATATGTATGTCAGGAAGAAGCTAACTCATTCCAAATGTTTCTGGGCTGTCAATGGGGTCTTCCCTCGCAAGATGATTTTGTATCCTAACACACCAGACGCTGAACGCTCAGAAGGAAACATTTTCGACACTAAGTCATTGTTTTCAATCAACACAACAGGCCATAATAGTATCTGTGTCGTCTGAGAGTAAGACATCATAAACAATGAGACATAAAGTGAAAAACATACCAGAAATTAGTATTAGGGTAACACTTTATAACAACTTTCATTAAAAAAATAATTAATAGGCCTATTTCATAAATATTTTATTATTTGTACATATTTATAAACATTTATGAGCGTGTATAAGGGTCATTCCACAAAATGAGTGCTTTTTGTGTCCCTTTTATATTTTAAGTAGAAATTGTGCATCAATATATACTTCTCTAAGCCTGTTACATTAAATGAAGTGCTCTTTAATATAGAACACATGGAGAATGCAATAACAAAAATAATTTGAATAAAGGCTTGCTGAAGTGCCAAAATGCAGCATTTTGGCATGTCCCTCCATCAACACTGTGTCACTTCCAGGAACATTTCCACCCTCTTCATCAAAAAATGTATCCATGTCTCACCATCATTGTAAAGCCCTAGTTATTTTGTTGCCTTGACAAAATCATCTCTGAAGATTATTATTTATTTCATGTTAGTGGAACAACCGATAAGCATTATAAGCGTTGCAATTTATAAGCGGTTCTAATATAAAACGTGTATAAAAATGCTGCTAAAATTGCATTTTTATGAACGTTGTTATAAAATGTAACATTCTTTCCATATGGTTTCTCTCATATGGAAATGACAACAAAAAATGATGTTGGAGGGGTCAGGCAGTCACTAAAGCTACATGTCAGGTAACACTTCACCAAGCTTCAACAACTGCAAAGACTATGTTATATCCTGACTACTATGAACGAAACTCGAACTTCAAGTCGGGTAGAAAAGGTGACTTGTGAAACACGTTAAAACTCTCACACATACAGTCGGATTATTCAAACGCCCTTGAAAAACAGTAACAGTAGCAACAGTGACTGAAAACATGGCTCCCAATCAAGCTGCTTTAGATGCAGAAAATTGCTTACACATTTTATACAGCGATTGGAGCCCAAAATGGACAAACCTCAGAGGATACATTTCCACAAACTGTGTGTCAGAGATTGGGGTATCCACAGCAGTGGTCTCTGCACCTTTCCAAAACCCACCATCATGCCTATGCCCATACTGGCTGCGTGCACTGGAGAGAATCCAAACCTCTATTTAGTCAATGAACCACACATACTGTAGGACAAGAGGCATATGATGCCAAGAAAGCATGGCCGTAGGCTTAAAGCAATGATTGGCACAGCTAGTGTGACTGTCCTGTCCATAATCCATTTGCTATTGTCCTCGAACTAAGTCAGCATGAAGTTCAAATGAAGCCCCATGTTTTCATCGCAGTGCTTTACCCCATTTCACATGTTGAAATGTTTTCAATTTCCTACCAGACCACCTTTTCATCAGAATTGCATTAACTATTTTTCTCTTCATCAACAACTTGCACATGAATTAAGGTGGTGTTTAGCAATTTTTACAGCTAAAAAAGTAATAACAAGTGAAAGACCCTCTGGAATAATAATGATATTGGAACACTAGTCACTTTAAAAATGTTTACATACTGCTTTACCCATTTCATATGAATATACTGTATTCTTTTCTACTGTATTTTAGTCAATGCCACTCCTACATTGCTCATCCTAATATTTATATATTTCTTAATCTCATGACTTTACTTTTAGATTGTGTGTTTAGTTGTGAATTGTTAGATATTACTGCACTGTTGAAGCTAGGAACACAAGCAATTCGCTACCCCGCAATAACATCTGCTAAATATGTGTATGTGACCAATAACAAATTTGATTTGATTTGAAAGGCAAAATAAGGTTTTATTGATTGAAGTACTCCATCTAGTGGGCATTAATGGACACGCAGTGCAAAGATTAAGTAGGTTTAATCAGTCAATATCTTCAATAAGTTCTTCAACCTGAATTTGCCCAATTATGTTTGACTATGAATTAAAGCTACTTGTGCATTTAATTTACATACATTGACATGTAACTTTACAGATAGGCGTTGACCTACATCACCAAAGACACGATGTGATCTCATGAGAAATGTCTCAGCACTTTCATCCCACTCTTTTTAAAAGTCAGACATTAGGAAATATTGGCTTAAATAACAGATATATCACAAGGATATACTACTTCATCATTGTTATGCATGCTAAAAGTCCAAACAGGTAGCATCATCGAGCCAACTTGTTAAAGGACTTAACTTCAGGTTTGACATATATACTGTCTCTAAGTTATATATCTCTAACTTGGAGTTAAGTCGCTTAGCTATGAGCCAATGAAACAATACCATTGTTGATTCTTCTAAAGCTAATTTCCCTCATCCCTACACAAAGCATACGTATTTAATCTACTGTCCCATGCATAGGCCTATTTATTCATCCAATTACTACACTACTATAAAAACATCATTTTGATTAATGGAGCAGGCACAATTATTGAAGGAATTATTATTATTATTAGGAAACTAAACTGCTTGGAGTAACCCTGGATTGCAAACGGTCATGGTCAAAACATATTGATGCAACAGTATCTAAGATGTGGAGAGGTCTGTCCGTTATAAAGCGCAGCTTTGCCTTCTTGACAATGCTATCAACATGGCAGGTCCTACAGGCCCTAGTTTTATTGCACCTGGACTACTGTCCAGTCGTGTGGTCAGATGCCACAAAGAGGAAAATCATAATTGGCCCAGAACAGGGCAGCATGGCTGACCCTTAAATGTACACAGAGAGCTAACATTCCTGGCTCAAAGTAGAGAAGAGATCAACTGCATCACTACTTGTATTTCTGAAAAGTATTGACATATGAAATGCACTGAGCTGTCTATCTAATCTATTAGCACACAGCTCAGACACCCATGCATAACCCACAAGACATGCCACCTGAGGTCTCTTCACAGTCCCCAAGTCCAGAACAGGTTATGGGAGACGCACATTACTACATAGAGCCATGACTACATGGAACTCTATTCCACATCAAGTAACTCATGCAAACCGTAGAATGAGATTTAAAAAACTGATGAAATACACCTTATGGAACAGTGGGGACTGTGAAGAGACATGCACAGACACACGCACGCATGCATGCACACACAATAACATATGCACTATACACACAGGTACACATAGATTTTATGTTGTAGATATGTGGTAGTAGAGTATTGGCATGTGGGCACACACTTAATGTGTTGTGAAATGTATATGTTGTAAAAATGATATCTGCCTTAATTTTTGCTGGACCCCAGGAAGAGCAGCTGCTGCCTTGGCTAATGGGGATCCATATTAAATATAAATATAAATACAACAAATGTTTGGTAGAAAATGTACCTTTATCTAAAAATATATATATTATTTCTATTAAAAAAAAGTGTATTATACTCTTCTTTTTCTTGTTGTTTCTTGTGGCCAGGTATCAGAATTGCCTCATGTCTCGTCAAAATACAAGTATTGTATTTCCCTGCAACGATTGTATTGGCTAAAATCACCCGTGTGACACAGTGACAGCCAATGAAACGTCTGCTTCCGCATTCATCAACGTTATCTGCTAATGAGTAGAATTTTACTTTTGACATGCTGTCGAAGCTTGGCTGTAAATCAGATGAGAAATATTGGATGCAAATGCGGGTGTATTGATTTCAATATAGGCGAATCAATTGAGGATTAAGAGTTCGGAATTATTTCAGTACCATCATTTGTAGCTCTGCTTCGAAATGCCGTTTGGGTGAGTATAGCGGCAATTATTTAAATGTTGTTCTGGCATAGGCAAATTTACTAACTTGTATCTATTTCACAACGAATTGTACCCGATCAAGAAGTACGTATAGTATAATCACTGAGCTGCTTATGTTGTGGATAATATTTGTGTATAACGTTACTTATGTTATCAAAACTGCCATAGCCTGACTTGTTGGCATTTGTGTGGATAATTACCTAACGTTTATATTTCTCTAATGTTAGCTCAACAGTGGTTGGAAAATTGTCTTTCCATTTAAATTCGTTATCCTTGTAGGTAGAGTTGTTCCGCACTTTTTTTTTATTGTCAGGGGTCCACACCCTATGGCCTACTGAGTCATAGTGATTTCCCTCAATGTCTTAGATATCTCTTCCGGAGAACATGGTCATCCACAGACAGACTTGATGGCAAAACAGTGCTCATAACTGGAGCCAACACTGGTATTGGCAAAGAGACAGCGCTGGACCTGGCAAAGAGAGGTAGACCTACAGTGATACATAAATCCATGATGACGTTTCCATACAGGAATGTGTTGTAACAGTTATGCAAGATGTTTCACCATGACCTGTTGAATGTGTCTTGGGCTATTTCTCAATTGGTCTTTTCCTGATTCCTCAAATCCTCTCTCCTCGCTTCCTAGTCAAAAACACATTGGAGCCCATATTTGCTCATGGATGCCAAGCAGTGAAACACACGATCAACTGATCATAGTTTGCAATTTGTAGAATCAGTTGTATTACGGATTCTCATCAATTTGCTGAAGCTTCTATGTAATCATAATACAACATGCAGTAGTAGTAGTAGTATATGCTGCTTGAGCGCGGAGGAGCGGAGCTGGTAAAACTATTTCTGGAAAATGAATTCTGATTCATTGTAAATAAATTTGATTAATTACCAAAATTTCATGAAAAACTATAGGATGACAAACCAAATAAATCTGTGTAGTAGGTAGATGGTGGTTTCTTCCCTGTCTTCTCTCTGGTGTCTGTGCAATGATTTATGTTCACTTCCTTTCAGCTCCAGGAAGGGGCCTCCAATCGCTTAAAATGACTAATGATCTGTTGCCTACGCCTAATAGTCATACTCATCAATTATTATTATTACAAATAGAAGATCATTATTATTACAAATAAATGACCACTTCTAACTACGGTGATCATTTAGTAAAATTAGATTAAAGCTGAATCAATGTCTCGCACGATCACATAATGATTCATTAGCATTTTACATAACAGAACCAAATACCATGGCATAGTAAGCCTGTAACATTACTGTTACACCAACAACTCCTCCTCGTTTCTAATGAGATTTTAGGATGATTAGCTGAAGCTGAATAGTTTTCTCATGTGCCTGTTGTGGGGTATGCATGGGTGTCTGAGCTGTGTGCTGGTAGTTTAAACAGACAGCTCAGAGCCACTTGGCAGGATATTCAGTGCATTCGTAAAGTATTCAGAGTTCCTCTGTGGAGAACTTTCCAGAAGGACAACCATCTCTGCAGCATTCCACCAATCAGGCCTTTATGGTAGAGTGGCCAGACGGAAGCCACTCCTCAGTAAAGGCACATGACAGCCCGCTTGGAGTTTGCCAAAAGGCACCTAAAGTCTGAGACCATGAGAAACCAGGTTCTCTGGTCAGATGAAACCAAGATTGAACTATTTGGCCTGAATGCCAAGCATCACATATGGAGGAAACCTGGCACCATCTCTACGGTGAAGCATAGTGGTGGCAGCATCATGCTGTGGGGATGTTTTTCAGAGGCAGGGACAGTGAGACTAGTCAGGATCGAGGGAAAGATGAAGGGAGCAAAGTACAGAGCTCCATGAAAACCTTCTCTAGAGTGCTCAGGACCTCAGACTGGGGAGAAGGTTCACCTTCCAACAGGACATTGACCCTAAGAAAACACAGCCAAGACAACGCAGGAGTGGCTTCGGGACAAGTTGCTGAATGTCCTTGAGTGGTCCAGCCAGAGTCCGGACTTGCCAGAGTCCGGACTTGAACCCGATCGAACATCTCTGGAGAGACCTGAAAATAGCTGTGCCGCGACGCTCCCCGTCCAACCTGACAGAGCTTGAGGATCTGCAGAGAAGAATGGGAGAAACTCCCCAAATACAGGAGTGCCAAGCTTGTAGTGTCATACCCAAGAAGACTCAAAGCTGTAATAGCTGCTGAATATGCTTCAACAAAGTACTGAGTAAAGGGTCTGAATACTTATGTAAATGTGAGATATATAATTTTTAGATATACATTTGCTAAAATTTCTAAACCTGTTTTTGCTTTGTCATCATGGGGTATTGTGTTTTAGCTTGATGAGGGGAAAATACAATTTTCATCCATTTTAGAATAAGGCTGTAATGTGAAAAAGTCAAGGGGTCTGAACACTTTCCAAATGGACTATGCTTTGATTGAAACAAAATACAAGAAAGGCTAATAGTTTAACACCATCTCCTCTAATTCACTCGCAAAATAGTCATTCAAGAATATATAAATGCTTATTCCCATGAAACTGATTGAGATATGTGTAGGCAGAGGATGCATTTTATGCATATTCTATAATGATATGCTATTCAATTGGATACATCTGTCGGTACAAACTTTGAGGAAATGATGACACATTTACTTTTTTAAATGATTAATAAAATCACCTAAAAAATAGCAATACACCACTGGGTAGCATCTTATGCCAGACAGGCTTGTTGGTGTGTGTGTGTGACTGTCCAGCAGGGGTTGCTAATGGTTCTTATTTGTAAGATTCTTACATTTTCTAATATATATATTTTTTAATGTAGATATGAATGTTCTGTCCAATATCCTCCTGAAAAGCCTGTATGATTGACATCCTGAGTTGAATTCTGATTGAGCTGGAATAATCTAATAATATTCCCCCCACAATTTCTTCATAGGGGCCAGGATAATCATGGCCTGCAGAGACATGGAGAAAGCTGAGGGGGCCCTGAAAGAAGTCATAGAAGGCTCTGGTAGCCAAAATGTTGTCATCAAGAAGCTTGATTTGTCAGACACCAAGTCCATCTGCGAGTTTGCAGAGACCATTAACAAGGGTGAGGGAGAATAAGACATGACTTAACTTTTTTTCAGTTGCTTAGTTACTCCACATGGAATCTCTATAGGGAAAATGCATTTGAATTCATTCACTTTTTTTGACAGCACCCCTTTTGATTTGAACAAAAACCTTCCATACATATTTGCCCATTGTAGTTGTGCTCAGAAATGTCTATCTAAAAATGTGTAAACTCAGATTTATAAAAACTTTTATTATTATTTGCATATGTTGTAGCTTAGACCCTATTTTACATGAAGGTTTTTGTGTTGTGCCTGCCATAGGTTGAGACACAACATGCTCTTGAATACAGTGTGGGTGTCATGTTTTGACAGAAAAAATGTCATTCCCATTTTAGTACATTTTAAACTTTCAAATGGTACCACAATTCAACACTGGTCTGACCAATTGGAATCCATGCTTCAAGATTGTTTTGATCACGCGACTGGAATGTGTTCCGGGTAACTTACGAGAACAACATAGATGAATATACTGATACGGTGACTGAGTTTATCAGGATGTGTATAGGAGATGTTGTACCCACTGACTATTAAAACCTACCCTAACCAGAAACCGTGGATAGATGGCAACATTAGTTCAAACCTGAATGTGCAAACCATCGAATTTAACCATGGCAAGGTGACTGGGAATTTGGCCGAATACAAGGCACTCAAACAGGCAAAACGTCAGTATAGAGACAGAGTGGAGTCGCAATTCAACGGCTCAGACACAAGATGTATGTGGCAGAGTCTACAGACAATCACGGACTACAAAGGGAAAACAAGCCACGTCATGGACACCGATTTCTTGCTTCCGGACAAGCTAAACGCCCCCTTTGCCCGCTATGAGGAGAACACAGTGCCACCGATGCAGCACGCTACAAAGGACTGTGGGCTCTCCTTCTCCGTGGCTGATGTGAGTAAGACATTTAAGTGTGTTAACCCTCGCAAGGCTGCCGGCCCAGACGGCATCCCTAGCCACGTCCTCCGAGCATGCGCAGACCATCTGGCTGGAGTGTTTATGGACATATTCATCTCTCCCTATCCCAGTCTGTTGTCCCCAAATGTTTCAAGATGTCCACCATTGTTCACGTACCCAAGAAAGCAAAGGTAACTGAACTAAATGACTATCGCCCCGTAGCACTCACTTCTGTCATCATGAAGTGCTTTGAGAGACTATTCAAGGATCATATCACCTCTACCCTACCTGTCACTATAGACCCACTTTAATTTGCTTACTGCCCCAACAGATCCACAGACGATGCATCTCCATAGCACGGCACACTGCTCTATCCCATCATACCTATGTAAGAATGCTGCTCATTGACTATAGCTCAGCATTCAACACCATAGTACCCTCTAACCTCATCATTAAGCTCGATGCCCTGGGTCTGAACCCTGTCCTGTGCAACTGGGTCCTGGACTTCCTGACGGGCCGCCCCCAGGTGGTGAAGGTAGGAAACAACATCTCCACTTCGCTGATCCTCAACACTGGGGCCCCACAAGGATGCTTGCTCAGCCCCCTCCTGTACTCCCTGTTCACCATTGACTGCGTGGCCACGCACGCCTCAAACTTTTCAGACGACGCAACAGTAGTAGGCCTGATTACCAACAATGACGAGACCACCTAAAGGGAGGAGGTGAGGGCCATGGGAGTATAGTACCAGGAAAATAACCTCTCACCCAACATCAACAAAACAAAGAAGCTGATCGTGGACTTCAGGAAACAGCAGAGGGCGCACCCCCCTATCAACATTGGCGGGAACGCAGTGGAGAAGGTGGAAAGCTTCATGTTCCTCGGTGTACACATCACTGATAAACTAAAATGGTCCACCCACACACAGTGTGGCGAAGAAGGTGCAACAGCGCCTCTTCAACCTTAGGAGGCAGAAGAAATTTGGCTTGTCACCTAAAACCCTCAAACTTTTACAGATGCACAATTGAGAGCCTCCTGTCGGGCTATCACAGCCTGGAATGGCAACTGCACCTCCCACAATCGCAGGGCTCTCCAGAGGGTGGTGCGATCTGCACAACGCATCACTGGGGGCAAGCTACCTGCCCTCCAGGACACCTACAGTACCAAATGTCACAGGAAGGACAAAAATATAATCAAGGACAAAAACCACCTGAGCCACTGCCTGTTCACCCCGCTATCATCCAGAAAGCGCGGTCAGTACAGGTGCATCAAAGCTGGGACCAAGAGACTGAAATCAGCTTCTATCTCAAGGCCATCAGACTGTTAAATAGCCATCACTAGCACATGAGAGGCTGCTGCCCTGTACATAGATTTGAAATCACTGGCCACTTTTCATAATTGGAACACTAGTCACTTTGAAAGTAATGTTTACATATTTTGCATTACTCATCTCATATATACTGTATTCTGTCCTATTCTACTGTATCTTAGTCTATGGCGCTCATTGTTCATCTAAATATTTATATATTCTTAATTCCTTTACTTGGATTGTGGGTATTGTTAGATATTACTTGTTAGCTATTACTGCACTGTTGGAGCTAGAAACACAAGTATTTCGCTACACCTGCAATAACATCTGATAAATACTTGTATGTGACAAATAAAATTTGATTTGACAATGATGGTTGGAGAAGAATGTTGACCTGAATGGGAATATCTGTTTGAACTTATACTGTCTATACTCTATAAGAAACCTATTGAAATATAGATAATAGAATAGACATGACCATTTTAAGTTGCCTTTCGACAGTGGGTGGACCGGCGGTCATCTTTGTGGCAGTACTTAGAAGTTAAAATGTCAATTTAATGTACATTTTCAATGGTGCACCAGCTATATTACAGTGGTCTGAATGTATAGGTCCATTCTATGAGTTCTATTTATATGATGGAAATGAACCCACCCTGTGTTCGTTTTGATGGCGGGGCACAACACAAAAACCTCAGATGTGAAATGGGGTCGAAGCTACAACATATGCGAATATGAAAAATATCTGTGTTGTTTTTAGATGTCAATTTCTATGAAAATGTTTCTTCAAGATGTAAAATAGTTTGACAACGCTAAGTTTTTAAATGATCTCAATCATTTCTCATTTCCAGTGGTAATGGATGTCTCATGGTATTGTGGGGAATGCCAAATGGATCAACTTTGAGCACCTTTTTATCTCTTTTTGCAATTCTGGTCCAAATAGTCACTTTCTGACCACTTCCACGGACAAACATGTATGGAACATTTAGTTAAAATCCAAAAGGAATGCTGTTAAAAAGGTATTGAATTGAAATGGATTTACCCTATACTGCTTGTTATTTTCCCATAGCCACCTGCTTAATGCAAACCTCAGATGCTCTCTTCAACATATCCAGGCTTGATTGTATCACAACTTAATGGATTGATTCATTTGCACTCCTGACCAACAGTTAGACGTTTAAAATGTTTAATATTATTTTCTGTAGAGGAGACGAAACTCAACATCCTCATCAACAATGCTGGCGTCATGGTGTGTCCTTATGGGAAAACAGCTGATGGATTTGAAATGCAGATTGGCGTCAACCACATGGGTAAGTGAAACTATGTAGCACAAGGAAGCGGAATAAAATTCCCCTTTTGGCCAGACCTCACATGATTCTAAAAGGGCAAGAACGTACAAGATATCATTGATAAATGAGATGAGTGTTTAACTGCGAAACGGCTGTACTAGTAACGTTACCCATTCCCATAAGGAAGTGCCAATGTAGCTGATTACTTTTTGGGGACAGAAATGTGGTTATATTTTGACAGACGTCTCACTAAATAAATGTATCATTTCCTAATGATTAACCACATGGATGAATGCATGTGATTCACACCAAAGGCAAAGTTCCATACCACACAGCATTTCATACAAGTCGTGACTTGTACGTACTGATCTCCTATTATTGATATTTTTCTACAGTTTTACGCTTTATGTAAATCTCTGTCCAAGGAAGCCGTGCAGCTGTAGACAGGTTGTATTTTTAGTAGCAAAACAGACGCAGGCGCAACTAATGGGGAACAGCGAACTGGGTTGGCTTAGATTGTTTACAACATGTAAGCTATTTTGTGTCTCCAATGTTTATTGAAAACGTAAATACATTTTCACAATGAGCACTTGTTATCGCTCAAATACATTGGTACAGTTGTTGGTTAGCTAGCTACTGTAGCGTATTTTTGGGGCCATATTAACATTGACATGAAATCAGTCAAAACACCTCAAAACAAGACTTGGTGTCAAGAACAAGATGAAACGAGCCACTTACGATTCCCCACATGGCAGTTTCTTGCTAGCATCCATAACCACCACAGGCTGACTTCTGCCCCATGGAAGCGCACACATCTTTTTTTTGTGATGTTGTCAGCTAACCCACCTGTAACATAAGGAAGTGCGATGATGAATTCAGTTATTGTCTTTCTTATGACTGATAAGTTCAGACCGACACATTTTAAAGTTGTATAGAGGAGATGTAATGAAAGGTCAGATCACAAGTGATACTAACTAATACACTGGATTGAAGGTGACCATCACCAGAATATGATTTTTGCACAACCACAGTTCAAATGCATGAATCCAATACAACGAATCAACATCAAATCTACCAATCAAATGCTTTCAAAGCACTCCATCTTGTCACTTAGGTCACTTCCTGTTGACCCACTTATTGGTTGACCTGATCAAAAGGTCGACCCCGGCCAGGATCATCAATGTGTCCTCCATGGCTCATTCCTGGGGCACCATCAACCTGGACGACATCAACAGTGAGAAGGGCTATGACAAGAAGAAAGCGTACAGCCAGAGCAAGCTAGCTAACGTCCTCTTCACCCGCTCCCTGGCCAAGAAGCTACAAGGTTTGGGTTTGTCTACTACTTTGCAGTTCCAAAGAATCAAACAATAATGAATATTATGTTATTACTGCATGATTACCATTTTACCATGTAAATTCATAACAAATGCCTGGTCATATCTGTTATTGTAAAATAAAGTGCTACCACAGGATTTCTGAAGGGTGTTTGAAGCTGCAACCCTTTTGTCAAAAGTATTGAATTGAATTGTCCTCTATCAGACACTGGTGTGACGGCATACTCCCTCCACCCTGGTGTGGTTCAGACTGACCTGTGGCGGCACCTTAGCGCACCTCAGGCAGCTATCATGAAGATGATCAGTCCCTTCACCAAGACATCCGTGCAAGGAGCTCAGACCACTATCTACTGTGCTGTGGCACCTGAACTGGAAACTGAGAGTGGTGGATATTACAGGTGTGTGTGTGTAATATATATATATGTATGAACACCTGCTCTTTCCTTGACATCGACTGACCAGGTGAATCTAGGTGAAAGCTATGATCATTTATTGATGTCGTTTATTAAATCCACCTCAATCAGTGTAGATAAAGAGGAGGAGACCAGTTAAAGAAGGATTTTACATTTTTTAAGCATTGATACAATTAAGACATGGATTCTGTATGTGTGCCATTCAGTGTGAATGGGCAAGACAAAATATTTAAGTGCCTTTTGAACGGGGGTATGGTAGTAGGTTCCAGGCGCACCGGTTTGTGGCAAGAACTACAATGCTGCTGGGTTTTTCCATGCTCAACCGTTTCCTGTGTGTATCAAAATTGGTCCACCACCCAAAGGACATCCAGCCAACTTGACACAACTATGGTAAGCATTGGAGTCAACATGGGCCAGCATCCCTGTGGAACGCTTTCAACACCTTGTAGAGTCCATGCCCTGATGAATTGAGGTTGTTCTGAGGGCAAAGGAGGGAGAAATTAATATTACACTGAACAAAAATATAAACGCAACATGTAAAGTGTTGGTTTCATGAGCTGAAATAAAAGACACCCAGACATTTCCCATACGCATAAAAACCTGGAGAGTTGAGTCAGTGTGTTGACAGCAGCCACTCAATGTTAGTGGTGGCTGTTTAACAGTCTGATGGCCTTGAGATAGAAGCTGTTTTTCAGTCTCTCGGTCCCAGCTTTGATGCACCTGTACTGACCTCGCCTTCTGGATGATAGGATGATTTTTATTTTATTTTTTGAAGGTATCTATGACCAACAGATGAATATCTGTATTCAAAGTCTTGTGAAATCTGTAGATTAGAGCCTAATTTATTTATTTCAGTTGACTGATTTCCTTATATGAACTGTAACTCAGTAAAATCAATGAAATTCTTGCATGTTGCGTTTTTTATGTTTTTATTCAGTATAGGAAGGTATTCCTAAAGTTAGGTATACTCAGTCGATATGCACCTGCAGGATATTTAGTTTGAAAGAATACATCGATGAGTGTGATTCTTCCGGCTTCATCAATACATGTCATTTCTTCTAATATTGTTGCATTTGTATGTAGTATTTTCTATTAAACGGTATTAGACACATGATCGTCTTGTCTGTGTGCCCACAGTGACTGCGCACCAGCCAACTGCTCAAGCTCTGCTTCAGACGATGACACGGCCCAGAAACTGTGGGAGCTAAGCTGCCGGATGCTTTCTCTGTCATGGGATTGAATAACTCCCAAAAGGTGTATGGTTTACATTTTGAGATGTATGAGCAATGAAGAATACAACACATGTACAGCATCTTAAATGAAAGTCCTTTGTCCCATGGATACATTCCAACATATCATATTATGATGTGGTATATTAATTGAAATGATGTAGTTGACAGTACTTGTAGATGTAACATACAAAATACAATTTAACATGGTTCATTGCCACTGGCATTTGAGATGGAATATATGGTTGTTTTTTTTACCGTACTGTACACATAGTCATATAATATTGTACATTATTAGACTGCTGTTTATTGTCGATAAGTAAGTTATCACACTAACATTAAATCACTAATCTGTAACTGCTCCATCAATTTTTGGACTTTTAAATTAATATATATAATTACTGTGTGTGTTGATATACAGTACCAGTCAAGTTTGAACACACCTACTCATTCAAGGGTTTTTCTTTATTTTACTATGTTCTACATTGTAGAATAATAGTGAAGACATCAAAACTATGAAATAACACACATGGAATCACTTAGTAACCAGTAGCCACTCTTTGCCTTGATGACAGCTTTGCACGCTCTTGGCATTCTCTCAACCAGCTTGAAGGAGTTCCCACATAAAAATGATGCTGAGCACTTGTTTGCTGCTTTTCCTTCATTATGCGGTCCAACACTTCCCAAACCATCTCAATTGGGTTTAGGTTGGGTGATTGAAGACCAGGTCATCTCATGCAGCACACCATCACTTTCCTTGGTCAAAGAGCCCTTACACAGCCTGGAGGTGTAACTGGGTCATTGTCCTGTTGAAAAACAAATTATAGTCCCACTAAGCGCTAACCAGATGGGATGGTGTATAGCTGCAGAATGCTGTGGTAGCCATGCTGGTTAAGTGTGCCTTTCAATTCTAAATAAATCACAGACCGTGTCACCCGCAAAGCACCATCACACCTCCTCCATACTTCATGGTGGGAACCACACATGAGATCATTCACCTAATCTATGTTTCAGAAAGACCCGGCAGTTGGAACCAAACATCTCAAATTTGGACTCATCAGACCAAAGGACAGATTTCCACTGGTCTAATGTCCATTGCTGGTGTTTCTTGGCCCAAGCAAGTCTCTTTTTATTTTTGGTGTCCTTTAGTGTTTTCTTTGCAGCAATTTGACCATGGCCCGATTCACACCGTATCCTCTGAACAGATGATTTGGAAATGTGTCTGTTACTGAGGTGCAGTTAACTCTAATGAAATTATCCTCTGTAGCAGAGGTAACTCTGGGTCTTCCTTTCCTGTGGCGGTCCTCATGAGAGCCAGTTTCATCATTGTGCTTTATGGTTTATGCGACTGCACATTAAGAAAATGTAAAAGTTCTTGAAATGTTCAGAATTGACTGACCTTCATGTCTTAAAGTAATGATGGACTGTCATTTCGCTTGGCTTATTTGAGCTGTTCTTGCCGTAATATGGACTTGGTCTTTTACCAAATAGGGCTATTTTCTGTATACCACCCTACCTTGTCACAACACAACTGATTGGTTCAAATGCAGTAAGAAGAAAATAAATTCCACAAATGAACTTTTAACAAGGCACACCTCTTAATTGAAATGCATTCCAGGTGACTACCCCATGAAGCTGGTTGAGAGAATGTGAAAAGCTGTCATCAAGGCAAAGGGTGGCTACTTTGGACGATATCAAATAAAAAAATAGATTTTGATTTGTTTAACACTTTTTTGGTTGCTACATAATTCCCTGTGTGTCACTTCATATGTCTTCACTATTATTCTACAATGTAGAAAATAGTAAAACAATTAAGAAAAACCCTGGAATGAGTAGGTGTGTCCAAACTTTTGAATGGTGCTGTATACCCAATATAACTTGAATGCCTAATGAGCTCAGTTCAACTGCCGTACTCCATCAAAACCCAAAATATGAGATTGTTTACAAGCAATAGAGTAAAACTATGTCATTTTTAACAAACACTGTATAGCCTCAAACCATGGTTAAAACTATAATATTGATACCATGGGTGGTCAGTCCTTGCAAATAGCTCTGAATTTGAGAGTGGTGACATTAACCCAGCCCCATCCCTCAGCTCTTTACTAAATCAGTGGCGGGATTGTCGCTTTGTTACTGTTTCAAATACAGACTTCCCCTTTAGGGGTATTTACCTACTTCGGATTTCATAATGAGTTTCCACTGTATAGTGGCTTTCAAATAATATTTTCTACGTTTAAAAAAAAAACATTCTAACGAAAACAGTTTTCTTAAATGATGCTATAATTTTTCTAAACACTTACAATTACAAAGGGCTGCCTTTAGCATCATGTCATTTCCTTGTTAAATGTGGTCTATTTTTCTATTATGATAGAGCATTAAAATATCTATCTACCAGGATGATTGTAAGTGTGTGTTTCCTTTTCTGTCATTTTTATTTAGTTGGATACAGTAAATTTTAAAAGTGATCAGATCTGGACAATTTGCAATATTTCTGTTTAATTGTTTATTAAAGACATGAACATAGATATTTTCCAGATCACTAAACCTCTGCTCCATTTTTAACATTCCAATCTTTAGTTTTGTAATATTTGACTGATATTTCATTGCTATACCACCTGCTGCACACTACATAGATTATTGAACACAACCAGAATGAACAAGAATAGCATGAGATGAACGAAGCATTATACACTACTTATAAGATTATCTAACATTGACTATGATACTCAGAAAGGTTGAAATAAAAATGGCAGATTAAACTATAATCAAAACATAACAAAAGTTGATAATGTCAGGATAATACATGTATTTTGTCAAAAATTTTAAATATATATTTGAAAGATTGTCAATGTTTTACCATGAAAGAAAGAGTGAAAATAATTCAGCCTGATATAGTGATTTTGTTTCGCAGAAGTATTTTGAACACTTGTCTTCTCTTGTAAATATCCCATATTATATTGCACTAGTTTTCCATAAATCATTTTTATTCAAGTAACAATGTATGCAGTATTGATATTTAATCATTCAAATAACATGAACATTTCTAAGGTTAACCTTCTGTATGGCTAAACATCAAGACCAAATGAAATTGTCATAATTCCCTTTTAGTTAAGATAGTTTTTGGGGTGGGGTGGGGCTTGAATTTCAGCCTGTTCAGGTGGGATGACGTTTTTGGCCCATAGCATGACATCACAATCTGATCTGATTATTCCTACCACTGACCAGTCATATTTTATTTGCATATATATTCTCCTACTTTAAGCAGTCTAGACGACCCTATCTGTCAATCAGGGCTGTGTATGTAAATATATTTACATTTGTATCAACACGCCTACACTATCTGACTGAGCATTTCAATGGCAAAAGGAGGCTCAGGGAAATCAATGATTAAAAAAATATATGTTTGGAGTTATTGTCATGAAACAAACACACACAGTGATATATTAGACATACAGTGATTCAAAAAATGTAATCATAAAGACTGCATGGGGACTTTAAATAATTCAAATGTGATTGAATAAAGACTGCATGGGGGCTTTAAATAATTCAAATTTGATTGAATAAAGACTGCATGGGGGCTTTAAATAATTCAAATTTGATTGAATAAAGACTGCATGGGGGCTTTAAATAATTCAAATTTGATTGAATAAAGACTGCATGGGGGCTTTAAATAATTCAAATTTGATTGAATAATCAAATTTGATTGATCTCTAAAGTACAGTAGACATGTAACTTTCTTCCTCATTCTTTTCCATCAGATCCAAGGCAAGGTCATCACCAAGCTCAGATTCCTGGTTTGCACCCTCTTTTAGCATTGCTACCAAAGTAGACAGTGTGCTGTTGGGGTCCAGTAATTTAACCAGGGGAACATTCACACCCCTGTCTTGAAAGAGAAGATTCTGCAAAGTCATGGCTAGCATTGAGTCTATGCCTAATGCGGTGAGAGAAGAATCGTCATTCAGCTCATCATTCTCAACACCAAGCGTTTCCCTGAGCACCGACTTGACGTATTCACTTGGTGACATGGACACGGTAGTTTGGTCATATCCTGCAACTTCCCCTTTTTCTTTTGTTATCCCCTCATCCACCAGTGCGCCTAAACGTATGTTTAGGGAGGCATTATGAGCAAGAACATGACGCATCAGGTTTTTGAAACTGAACTTGCAGACAACCTGTTGTGGTCTGTTCAGCAGAAGGCATTGTTCTAGGCTCTCATGGATTTCTGCTACCCCCATGACCATCATCCCCTTTGCCGCCAGAAATCTTTGGAAATGGTCTTTGTCCAGCAAGAGACCAAGGTTCAAAGCTCCCCAGCTTATGGACTGTCCTGCAAGTCCAATGTTTCGCCTGTACTGACAGAATGTGTCCAAGAAGGAGTTGGCTGCACAATAGTTTGTTTGTGCTGCATTGCCAATAAAGGCAGAGATGGAGGAGTAACACACAAAGTAATCTAACTTGCAGAGTTTTGTGGCGTGATGCAGATTCAGAGCTCCATTCACTTTGGGCTTCAGGACTTTCTCATAGAGAGATTTGTCAAGAGTTTCAATCAGGCCATCATGCAGGACGACGGCACTGTGGAAGACCCCTCTGATTGGACAAGAGGGGAAACGTTCCTTAATCGCAATAACGGTATTCACTACTTGTGCAGAGATTGAAACATCACACTGCAAGCTGACAACTGTGGCGCCAGACTGACTCTCAATGTTACTTATCTCCTGCTGTAAGTCGGTCGAGGGACTGCTTCTGGAAAGAATGACAATATACCCTCCTCCTCGCTGTGCAATAAACTTCACTGTTTCAAACCCTAGTCCAGTTAGACCACCTGTGACAATGTACACAGAGTTTTTCTGGAAAAGCTGGTTTGGTTTTGGCAACAACTTAATGTTGGACAGTGTGCCTTTGGAATCATCTTTACTCAGTGCCACAAAAGGAAGGGTTTTTGAGCTGAAGTATGATTCAGACTCTTCAACAGGCAGGAAATCAATGCTCCCAGATGACACTCTCTGAAAGATGGTGGTTTCGAAATCTAAAGACTTCTTGTCCAAATGCATTGATTTGAGCCAACGGTAAATGTGAGACTTCTCTGCTCTGATAGATCCCTTTTCCAATGCACTAGACATTTGAACAGTCTGAATGCGAACATTGTCATTGCCACATCTGAAGCCATTTTGTGAGATGGAGGATTGCCACTCATTTTCACATACAGCAACAATGTGTCTCACACCGGAAACATTGCATGCTTTTTCAAACTGAGATTTGTCAAATGGAGGTAAAAGGACAAATGCATCAAGCTTGTTCACATTTTGAAGCTGATCACTAAACTGTGGCAGAACAATGTTATTCCATCCTGATTTGGTTGCAGTTTGGGCTAAGACCTTTGTCAAACCTGAGTCAGGAACGGATGAGATGATGCCCAACCTCTGTTGTTTGACTTTGGGTAATGCACGATGCAAGACTTCCCATGCAAGTACAAAGTAGGACACACAGGGTGCCTCCTTCAGAAATGTGAGCCTCTTTGTCTTGTAGCACGCTGCTTCAGGAATCACAATCTTAGAAGATGCAGCAGTCGGATAACATGAAACTACATGCTCCCCCACTTTCAGTTTGCTCACCTCTTTCCCTACAGCTGTGACAGTGCCACTGAAGTCTAGAGCGAAAAGCTGGTGGTCCTGAGATGTGTGTTTGTTCCAGTACATTGTCGGGCCATAGTTCATGTCAGAGACACTGACCGGAAAGTAGTCAGAAGAATGAACACAAATCTTACTGAGCTGAATCTCAACTGAATTCTCCTCAATGTTCTTATGCTCAACATCACAAGGAATGGCAGACAAGCTAGTCATTCTGTATGGGTTAGCAGTCTGAAGGATGAACTCCTCAGACTTCAAAGAGTGGACATTTTCCTGTGAGTTGTCACTGCTTTCAGTGGGAGTGTGCACTATGTAAGGTTTTAGAATCTGTCCATCTTTCACCACCAATTCTGGGTATTGGCTGCATGGGAATGAGTCAAGAACCTGAGACAGAGCTCTGATGTCCTCTGTAGAGACAGAGCTGATGTCAATCAGCTGGAAGGAAAGATCTGACATTTCTGCAGCACATGATCTAGTCATGCCTGAGAGGGCAAAGCCTGCGCTGATGCGGTCCACTGTGTTCTCTGCTGACCGGTAGGTTATTGCTCTGATGGAATTTGGAAATTTCATAGCCTTCAGTTCCAGGACTATTTGTCGGAACATCTCACAGCAGTTTACCATGTTCTCCAGGATAGCCTCTGTTTCGTGGGAGGTAACATTGTCATTGCTCCACACAAACAAGATTTCTGCAAAGCTTTTCAAGTCTAAGATTTTGAATTTTGACAACAGCGCTTTGAATCCACGGCTCAAGAGATCATTGGCATGTGTGAAAGAGATGTATTGCGACTGTGAGCTCAAATGTTTTTGCATGGCTTCAGATACACCCATCTGGTCAGCGAAAACCAATGCCTTGGGTTTATTAATGGGCTTGTAGTCATCAGACACAACACTGAAGTCATTGTGGAAGAAGTACTCTTCAACAACATTAGATTGGCTCCCAAGATACTTGACTATGACATGCTTCAGTTCAACCAAGACCCGACCTGCTTTGTCGGTGAAACAGCCAGATACTTCGAAATGGTCGGCTGCAACATTTGCGGCTCTCAAATAAAGAACCATTTCAGGCTGCAGGGGTTCGTGAACAGTCAAACTGCCTATTTCTGCAGGGAAGCCAGGCCTTGCCATGAATGCATTCACTATTGTGATTGGAGTCAGTTGTAGCAAGTAGTCTAGCACTACAGGGTGAATGCAGAAATCATGCAACTGAGGCAGTAGTTCTTCAGGGACAGTTACAACAGAGATGGCTTCCATCAAGTCTGCACCATAGTGCACATCTCCCCTGTTTCTGAAAACAGAACCATACTGAAACCCTCTCTTACTTAGGTAATCATAAAAGTAATCAGTACTCATAGTTGATGTGCATCGCTTGTAAACTGAGTCTAGAGAGATGTACTGTTCCTCAGCCAACCTCCCTTGCTTGCATGATATGCTGCCTGATGCATACGTTGCTGTAGGAGATTGTATCTTAAACGTTGTCTCGTTTTCAAAGTGATCCAGTTTGACACTCATCTCAGGAGAATTTGGTGCAATGAGAAATGGACTCTGAAAACTGACACTGAGTTGCAGCATGTTGAGTGGCACCTTTGATTTGGAACTGGCCATGAAGGCAGCCAAACCCAACTCAGCGTAGAGGGCACCAGGGACAATGGCAACATCATTGTTTCTATGGTCCTGCAGGTAAGCCACTGAGGCTGAGGCCAGATCACAACTGAAGGTTTTTCCATCATTGCCTGTCTGAGTTAACACAGGATGACTGCCCGATGTACCTTTCTGTGCTGCCTCAAAGATGACATCTTTCTTCACACAATCAAACTGATACCTTGGGGTAGGTGTTGGGGATGTCTCACAACCTCTGTAGAACTTGTCCCAATCTACCTGAACCCCCAACTCAAACAGTTTGGACACAGTGTCCAGCATTGTCTCATGGTCTTTATTTTGCTGCACTGACGTGAGTACTTGTGTCTCATTTCCCAGAGTCTCCTGGATGTTCCTTTGTAGAGCCCTTCTAGGGCCTATCTCTACAAAGACCACATTCTTCTTGTCTTTGGTTGCTGATCTCACTGCCTGTTCAAATGAAACAGGCTCTCGAATATTCCTGGCCCAGTATTTGCCTGTGCTGAAGTCTGGCTGTTCTACTGCCTTTCCTGTCACTGTGGAGAACAATTCTGTCTCAACATGATTCACCTGTAAAGAACCAATACTGTCCTCTATTTGAGAGAGGATGGGATCCATCATTTGGCTGTGGTATGCAGCAGGGACATCCAGAACATGAAGGAACAAATTCTTACTGTTGACTGAACTGCTTAGCTTTTGATACAGACTGTCTATAGCATCAGCATCACCTGCAAGGGTGCAGGACTGTGGGCTGTTGGAGGCAGCCAGGCAAACCTTATTTAAGTAGGAGGGAAGGAGTTTCAAGACCTCTGACACGGCCATGTTACTGACCACAAGCATTTTCCCTCCTGTGACTTTATTCTGCAGAGTACTGCGGAAGTAAATCACCTTCACTGCATCCTCAAGGGACAATAGACCAGAGCAATGGGCAGCAGCAACCTCTCCAACAGAGTGGCCAAGAATTGCATCTGGTTTGATGCCCCAGTGCTTGAAGAGACTGGCAATGCCAACCTGAATGGCAAAGAGGAGGGGCTGGACAACATCTGGTTTTGAAAAGTCTTCATCAACTGATGCACTTTCCAGTCTCTCTGTAATGGACATTCTTTGGTACATTTGAAAAAGCGCCTCAATCTCCTTGATCTTTTCTCTGAACACTGGTTCCTGTTTCAGGAGCTGCTTGCACATGCCTTGGTAGGCCACACCATTCCCACAGAAAACATACACTAACTTTGGATCTAGTTTGGAGGGGGCAATCTTTTTGTTCAAAGCAGATTTCAGCTGGTTTCTCAGATCAACCAGAGAGGATGTTGTGAATGCCTTCCTGTATTTATGTTTCATGTGGCTTCTTCTACAGGCTGATGTATATGACAGACCCTGGAGTTCCACTGTTTTGTCTCCACTTATCTGTTCAGCTGTGTCCTGTACCATCATGGTAAGGGATTTTTCTGAGGCTGCTGAGAGGATAAAATACTCATAAGACCTATCAACCCCGGCTGTTTGGGTGTGAGAGTTGTTGTACTGTTTGACAATTGTGTGGGCATTTGTGCCTCCAAAACCAAAATTATTGATCCCTGCAATCCGTTCGACCGAGCCTGCATTTCCCCACTTTTCTGCTTTAGTGGGAACTTTTATGTTTAAGGCTTTAGCGTCTATACTGGCACTATCCTCAGAGTAGAACAGTGAAGGGACAATGGTTTCATGCTTCATCATTAGTAGTACCTTGATTAGCCCTGCCACACCAGCTGCAGATTCTGTGTGTCCAATGTTGCCTTTCACAGAGCCGATGCAGAGTGTTTCTGAACCTGGGGGTCTGGCTTTGGCAATGACTTTGGAGATGCTGCCTGCTTCTATGGGATCCCCCACTGGAGTTCCAGTCCCATGAGCCTCTATGTACTGGACAGTTGACAGGTCAGACTGTGAATAGATTCTGCGGAGCAGCTCCTCTTGCTGGACCATGGATGGCTTGGTGATTGGAGAGACAGTGTGGCCATCTTGGTTTACTGCAGTTTTGCTTATGATGCCCCATACATGGTCACAGTCTTTCAAGGCCTGTAAAAGATTTGAAGTTCAACGTAACATGTTTGATAGACCAGGGTCTGTGCCAACTTTTTACTGCAGGGAACTGTTGGGCTCCACCCTAAATGGCTCTTTGTGCGTCAAATTGTACAGTACATACAGATCTGCAAATAAAACTGTCAAGTAAAGTCATAAAATGAGAAACAAGAGCTTGTCTATTGCAGTCTAAGTCAAATTGGTGACAAGGGATGGGAAATACAGTATATGTAATATGTTAGTCGTATTCTAGAAGTTTTGACAAAGTGAAAGTGAAAGTCAATGCATCAAATACTCCCAGACACATTGTATTGCCAACCGTTCTAAATGTTTGGCCAGTTTGAATATGTTTGAACTGTACTGCAAAGAGTGAAAACTAAATCAATGGTAAGAACTCACTTGTTTCAGTGGCTTCAGCAGAATAACCCCGCAGCCCTCTCCTCTGCCATAGCCATCTGCTCTGCTGGAGAAAGGTTTGCTGGTGCCTTCAGGGGAAATCATCTTTGCCTTGCTGAGAGCGACAAAGACTTGTGGCTCTATGATACAGCTGACACCGCCACAGAGAGCCATTTCACAGTCACCTGGTAGGACAAAAACATTTTTATATAATTGCAGGTGGCACTTCTTCATGTAGCTGAAACTGGGCTAATAGTCAAACATATGATTCTAACTTTTGCTTTATTGTTTTGGAAATGTCCCTCTGGGCACAATTCGTAGGTAACAGGGGTAGTGTGCATGAAATCTAGGTTACATATTAAAAGAAGCAATATAAAATAATCTAGCAATCTATAAAAAAATATATATATATATATATAATTTAACTAGACAAGTCAGATAGGAACAAATTCTTATTTACAATGACGGCCTACCCTGGCCAACACTGGGCCAATTGTGTGCTGCTTATGGAACTCCCAATCACTCCCGGATTCGAAACCAGGGACTGTAGTGATGCCTCTTGCACTGAGATGCTGCGCCACTCAGGAGCCCATAATTATGAATGATAGTAAAGCAATTATCTTACGCACAATTTGACAAGAGTTGTACCTTGTTTTATGGCTTGACAAGCAAAGTGCAGAGCCACAAGAGATGATGAGCAGGCGCTGTCTATGGCAACTGATGGACCAGTGAGGTTGAAGGTGTAGGATATCCGGTTGGCTGCAATACTCATGGCTTTACCAGTGCCACTCCAATGGTTAGTCAAGCCTGGATTGTACTGGGCAGTTGTGAGATCGTAGTCTCTGTTCATTAGTCCTACAGAGTTTCATAGAGAATTGAACGTGATATTAGTATCAATCATGGTATCACAAATCACAACTTCACACTTATCTGTAAAGGAATTTTTTTTTATATTACCTAGGTATACTCCAGTTCTAGTTCCGCTAGCTTTCTCCATTGGCATCCCAGCATTCTCTAGTGCCCTATAGGTGCAGTGCAGCAAGAGTTTCTGCTGGGGGTCCATGTAGTCGGCCTCAGCATCGGTGACACCAAAAAACCTCAGGTCTAGTTCGTTAAAGCTAAGAATCAAAACATTAACCAGTCAACCAGAGTGGAAAATATTCAATACAACAAATGCAATCAGAAGCTGGGAATTCAGGGACAAGAGCATTTGTTGGTCAACTACACATTACCAGGAATATAATTCTACAATATACCGTAGTATAGCGTCTTTGATTGTTTGCAGTACATTATTAAATTATGAGTAACCGTAGCAGTGCAACAACAAAAAATGGTGAGGGTCAGGGAAACGTCATACTAACCCGTCTATGAGAGCAGCTTTGCTAGTGTGAGACTTTCCAGGTTTGCTGTTGTCAGCATCATACCAGTAAGTACTGTTAAACCTCTCGTTAGGGATTGGCAATGCACAGTTCTTTCCTTCCAGAAGAACCTTCCAGAAATTGTCAAGCCCCTCACCTGGAATTGAATATGTGTTTTATCAGAATGGGAAATACATTGGAATTGTTTTAACAAACCTATATATTTATTAATATATATATATATATATATTTTTTTTTAACAAAATGTTTTTCATAACAATGTATATCATTTCTGAATCAAATTTCATCAAAAGCTTGTCTACAAATAAAACATAACAAATGATAGCTATAGCTCTCTTGGAAAAGAGATATTATCTCAATGAGAAAAAAAACTGTATAAATAAAGGTAAAATATATATATATATTTTTTAAAGATGTTAAAGTTTTTTGATTAAAAATGATCTTTAGGTCAAAGATAAACATTTCTACATTCATGTTATTGCGTGTATCAATACCCAAGTTAGTTGATGTTTCGTAATAGTTGTAATTTCTGTCGTCTGGTGTTTTCTTTGCTGGCAACTATTTAACTATTTAATTTAATTAATAAAATAGTAACTATTTAATTAATTAACCTATATTAAGCAGCTTCATATCCCACAGGGAAAAAACTGTTTGAATCCACGTTGTGATGACATTGAATCAATGTGGAAAACTGATTGGATTTGAAAATAATCATACATTTAAGGGATTTTTGTATTTTTTTCCACCACATTTGTTGATTTCATGTTAAAATGACAACTCAACCAAATGTAAACCAAAACTAGATGTTGAACTGATGGTGCTATAAGAAGTGAAAACTTCTTGATTGGAGAACACGTTGGGAGGGATCTTAGATCAAGTGGACCACTTGGTCGCAAGTGGATCTTCCAGAAAAACAATAATCCCAAGCATTCATCAATATCCAGAAAGAAATGGTTATTGACCACAAAATAAAAATGTTTCAATGGCCATCTCAGTCTCTGGACTTGAAACCCTTTGAAAACCTGTGGTTTGAATTGAAGAGGGCCATCAATAAGCGCATACGAAGGATATCAAGGATCTCGAAGGATTCGGTATGGAGGAATGGTCTAAAATGTGTTCTCTAATCTCATAAAACATTTTAGAAAAAGGCTCAGTGCCGTTATCCTCGCAAGGTGAGGTATTGAAAGGTATTAAAAACAGGGGTGCCAATAATTATGACCCCTATCTTAAAATATATAAATATATATATATGTTTCTTTTAGGAATTGCATTATTATAAAAATATAATGTTCTCAAATGTTTAAGAATGCAATATAGCTTTTTTGCTCATCTATCAAGAGTGCCAATCATTTTCGACCTGACTGTATACCCATTGATTCTTGAAGAATATTACTTATAAATACCTCGTAACCTTAGCTCAACTGTCGTACCCCATCAGAACCCAAAATATAAGCTTGTTTTACTCCAATGTTTGTAAACAACGGAAATGTATATTAACACTTGTATAGCTTAAAAACATGGTTTAAACTTTTATTTTTGATATCATGGTCAGTCCTTGCATCCATAGCTCTGTCTTGTAATTTGAGAGTGGTTACATTTCTCCAGGCCCATCCCGCAGCTTTTCACCAATACAGAAGCAGGGCAACCACTTTGTTATTGTTTCTACTGCAGATTCTAGCTTTAAAGTGATTGAAACTATAAACTGAAATGAATTACAATACTTGAGAGAACTAGCAAAAAAGGTTCATCATCACAAAAAAAAGGTTAACTGTCAAACCTCCAGGGAAGCTGCATCCAATGCCAACCACTGCAATGGCTCCCTCTTCCTCCTCCATCCTGGCTGTCTGTCACACCAGCTGGACACTGAAATTCATGCACTTGTTTCTTAAGTTCAAGTGTAAACTCAGCTCAGATAGAAGGTGCTCGATTTGCCTCCTGTTCTTTTGGCTCGTTGTCTCACCTGTATTGTATTTATATGCGTAAGGACTGATAGCAGCCCTCTAAGGAAATGCTGATTCAGTTCCACAGAAATACTGAAGTGCAATCACTGCTCTAAATGAAAGCCAAGGGGATGAATGAGTTATTCATTTTAGTTAAACAGTTCCTTGGTAAATTTATAACATTATTCAGATTTTAGCACACAGGTTTTCCCTTTTCAGATACAGTTCCTTATTACTCGTAACCTTTCCTGGAAAGTCTAGTCACTCTACTCTAAGTCGCTCTGTAAGAGGGTCTGCTAAAAATGACTTAAATGTACACTACAGTTAAAACATTTGGGGTCACTTACAAATGTCCTTGTTTTGGAAAGAAAAGTCCATTAAAATAATGGCAAATTGATCAAAAATACAGTGTAGACATTGCTAATGTTGTCAATGACTATTGTAGCTGGAAACAGCAAATTATTTTATGGAATATATATATTTATGGAATATATACTGGCAGCTTCATTAAATAATACCCGCAAAACATCAGTCTCAACATCAACAATGAAGAGGCGACTCCAGGATGCTGGCCTTCTAGGCAGAGTCCCTCTGTCCAGTGTCTGTGTTATTTTTCCCATCTTAATCTTTTCTTTTTATTGGCCAGTTTGAGATATGGCTTTTTCTTTGCAACTCTGCCTAAAAGACCAGCATTCCGGAGTCGCCTCTTCACTGTTGGCTTTGAGACTGGTGTTTTGCAGGTACTATTTAATGAAGCTGCCAGTTGAGGACTTG